>NC_064638.1:837256571-837563595 GCF_023864345.2 Schistocerca serialis cubense | reverse complement strand
TGTATGTTACTCGTCTCTCCCTATTTTTCTCAGAACTTTCGCGACGGCTACGGTCCCAGGTTCGAATCCTGCCTCGGGCATTGATGTGTGTGATGTCCTTAGGTTAGTTAGGTTTAAGTAGTTCTGAGTTCTAGGGGACTGATGACCACAGATGTTAAGTCCCATAGTGCTCAGAGCCATTTGAACCATTCTCAGAACTTCGAACATCCTGCACCATTTTACACTGTCGAACGCTTTTTCGAGGTCGACAAATCCTATGAAGGTGTCTTGATTTTTCTTTAGTATTTCTCCAGTTATCAACCGCAATGTCAGAATTGCCTCTCTGGTGACTTAACCTTCCCTAAAGCAAAACTAATCGTCATCTAACACATCCTCGATTTCCTTTACCATTCTTTTGTATATTATTCTCGTAAGTAACTTTGATGCATGAACTGTTAAACTGATTGTGCGATAATTATCGCACTTGTCAGCTCTTACACTCTTCGGAATTCTGTGGGTGATATTTTTCCGAAAGTCAGATGGTATGTCGCCAGACTCATACATTCTACAAAGCAACGTGAATAGTGGTTTTGTTGCCACTTCAAAAATGTTCAAATGGCTCTGAGCACTATGGGACTTAACTTCTGAGGTCATCAGTCCCCTAGAACTTAGTACTACTTAAACCTAACGGATCTAAGGACATCACACACATCCATGCCCGAGGCAGGATTCGAACCTGCGACCGTAGCGGTCGCGCGGTTCCAGACTGTAGCGCCTAGAACCGCTCGGCCACCCCGGCCGGCGTTGCCACTTCCCTCGATCATTTTAGAAATGCTGATGGAATGTTATCTATCCCTTTTCCCTTATTTGATCTTAGGTCCTCCAAAGGTCCCTGAAATTCTGATTCTAATACTGGATCCCGTATGTCCTCTAGATCGAATCCTGTTTCTTTCTCTGTCACATCAGACAAATCTTCCCCCTCATAAAGACCTTCAGTGTAATCTTTCCACCTATCCACCCTCTCCTCTGCATTTAACGGTGGAATTGCTGTTACACTTTTAATGTTACCACCCTCGCTTTTCACCGATGGTTGTTTCAACTTTCCTATACGCTGAGTCAGTCCTTCCGACAGTAATTTCTTTTGCGGTTTTTTCACATTTTTCATGCAGTCATTTCGTCTTAGGTTCCCTGCAATTCCTATTTATTTGGTTCCTCAGCGATTTCTATTTCTGTATTCCTGAATTTCCCTAAACATTTTTGTACCTCATTCTTTCATCGATCAATTGAAGTATTTCTTCTGTTACCCATGGTTTCTTTCCAACTTCCGTGATTTCCCATTCCTCTTCATCTGTACTGCCTACTGAGTTATTCTTTATTTCCGTATGTATAGTCTTAGAGAAGTTCAGTCGTATCTCTTCATTCCTTAATACTTCCGTATCCCACATCTTTGCGTACTGATTCTTCCTGACAAATCTCTTAAAATTCAGCCTCCTTTTCGTCACTTCTACACTGTGATCTGAGTCTACACCTGCTCCTCGGTACGCCTTACAATCCAGTATCTGATTTCGGAATCTCTGTCTGACCATGATGTAATCTGACTGAAATCTTCCTGTATCACCCGACTTTTTCCGAGTATAGCTTCTTCTGATTCTTGAACAGAGTATTCGTTATTACCAGCTGAAATTTATTACAGAACTCAGTTAGTCTTTCTTCTCTCCCATTCCTTTTCCCAAGCCCATATTCTCCTGTAACCTTTTCTTCTACTTCTTCCCCTACAACTGCACTCTAGACCCCCATGACTATTACATTTTCATCTCCCAATACGTACTGTATTACCCTTTCAGTATCCTCATATACTTTCTCTCTCTGCATTATCAGGTTGCGTCGTCGGCATGTATACCTGAATTATCGTTGTCGGTGTTGGTCTGCTGTCGATTCTGATGAGAACAACCCTATCACTGAACTGTTCACAGTAACACACTCCCTACCCTACCTTACTATTCATAACGAATCCTACTCCCATTGTACCATTTTCTGCTGATGTTGATATAAATCACTCTACCTGATGGCATGTAATTAAGAAAATCATATTAACATGTCAGTCTGTAATAGTACATGTTAACTAATAAACTGAGTGTACTGCTTATACTCTGCGTTGTACCTGTATTGGGACTGTTAATAACCAAGAAGCAGCTATAGGCTGCTAAAGTACTTAGAAAGTGCTCCTTTTGAAATGCCTCTGCGGGAATCGCCGTCCTCCAGGCCCAGATAAGACGCCAACTTCTCTATTGGGTTGAATGCGTCCACACAGAAGTATCACTCTACGCTGACCAGTGCCGATGTCCTGTCGACAGCTCCTTGGTGTACCAGCTTGAAGGAGGCTTCCCGTTCCTAAACCCAATGACTTCACTCGATCAGCTCTGGGGCTCATTGAGGCCAGCAGAGCTCTCGGCAATCATGTGCGATTGCAGCCTGCGCTTTTGTGGCGCCACAACAAGGTTCCAAACATGACTCTTTTGGCCGCAGGCAAGACAAAAGTGCCGTTCGGCGCGGCACATTATTACCGTTTCCTCCAGATAGTGGCTTTCAGTTTCGGTGTTCAAAATCCTCTCCTTCCCGTCTTAATTGTCCCTTTAATTATGTTTTACATTCTGGCTGCCCTAATTTGAACTGCGTGGATATACCTTCAACTCATTTCTTTCTTCCTCCCATACGTTCATCTTGCGGTCTTTCTTGGTCCTGTCTCTTTCCTTTTCGGCCTTCTTCTGTGCCATCCTAGCTCTTTTTCTTTCCTGCCTCCCTCTCTTCCTTATCTACCATTGAGACAACTGTCTCTTTCCTTTTCGGTTTTCTTCTGTGCCCTCCTAGCTCTTTTCCTTTTCTGCCTCCCTCTCTTCCTTATCTGCCATTGAGGCAGCATTTCTGCTGTTAGATCCACTTTATCTGTACTAATTTCTTTTAATTCCTTTCGGTGTTTCATTCTTGCAAACTAATTCGAATTAAATAACCTAGCTCTCTTTTCAAACATTGCCAAAAGGTCAACCCACTAAAAAAGGTTCCAGCAATCCATCACACAAAAGAAAACAGTCGACACAAGCACAAAGCCGAGCAACCCACCCCAACAGCCGCTCAAAGCCATAAGATTTATGTTGCTGGTTTTCATACGCTATGCAGACGACAGTCGATGCTTCTGGCGGGTGAAGATTGCATTCTCCCCGGTATATCCAATCCTGGCAGGATCGCACGTGAAACATTCCTTTCGTCCGCCCCTCGAAACTTCTGTAGAGTTATGCGAATTCTCACTAGTGGTCACGACCAGGACTCAGTCTTAGGCTGCGTCCTACGTGAGCAACGAGGCGACAGACAGCACGTGACACCTTGATGAGCGACATTCCAGTTACAAGCAGCAGTGTCAGGCGACGTGCCCTGATGTCCTACGTGCAAACGACAAATTCGCGTTGCAACATGGTTACTAGATGCGACCAGCTGTTTCTATAAAATGGCGCCCATGAATAGTGCAAGACTCAATTTTTTGACCCAATAGTTTTCTTAAAATTGGATGACAGTAGCTTAGCAGCTGACCGCTCCACTCTAGCACTTCGCCGAAATGACTGATAGCTGTCACTGTCCCTGTCAATCGTGCAGCAGTGACAAGATTCGAACACATCTGAATGCAAACTCCACTGGTTGCAGCAGATGACCAGCAGTGGCATGGATGTCGACAACCTAGGACACAACTAGCTGTACCCGCGGCTGTGTTTTTTCACCTGAAGCTATTGTGCTTTGTTGGTCACTTCCGTCACTCGCGTAGGACGTAGCCGTATTGCTATGTGGTGCATGAGAAAAATCGAGCAACGTCTTGCTTCATAATTTTCCCCTAAACGTTTGTTGACAAAGACGAATTATTTTTAAGCAGTGCTGCACGTATATGTCAATCTAAATAAGGTTCACCAGCCTCCCTTTGACCCGTAAGAGACGATTAAAATAATCATTTGTTGCATTCCACTGATCAGTGCTCTGCAGCAACGCATCGACTTTGATCGGACGCTCAGATCCGATCACTCGAATCGAAATAAGGACCACTAATATGACTTCGAAACCTATTAGCGTTTCGAAGTCATATTAGTGGTCCTTATTACTGGTTTCTAGCATCTCTTCCATAAGCAAACCAGGATAAAAATCTGAAGCTAAAAAGATGAAGAACACACATGAAAACACAGCAAGATTTGCACTGGAACATACAGAACTTTTCTCGTATGCGACCTCATAAAATATGCCTCGTTCTGCAACACTACCTCGAACTAGCTGATATCCACATTCTGACATAAGACTTCAGTCTACCCGCCAAGTGATAGCTCATTATGGCACATCCTTTCTCACCGTAACCGAAAAACAGATGACCTCTTCACATCCATAGACCGGAAACACAACTCTTTCAGATTGCCGTAGTAGAATAATAGCTTTGTCACCAAGCTTCGCTCACTTCCGACTTCATACACGCAACACTTTTGAAACGCTAATTTTGACCACATGGCCTACAACTCCTGTACTAACCTCGGGAGGACTGTAGATCGACTGCCGATTTAATGAGCTAGCAAAACCGCTCTACGAAGTTTTACTTTCAGGCATTCCAGCCAATCTGTATCAGCAGCAGGATGTATCCATTTTCATTGGCCATTACCTGTTCCTGCTAATAAAGTTTCTTTAAGGTATTGCTTTCTGGCGAAACTCTTCCAAGTTACCAGAATGAGATTTTCACTCTGCAGCGGAGTGTGCGCTGATATGAAACATCCTGGCAGATTAAAACTGTGTGCCGGACCGAGACTCGAACTCGGGGCCTTTGCCTTTAATGGGCAAGTGCTCTACCATCTGAGCTACCCAAGCTCGATGCTGAGTAATCAGTATGAAAGGCAACGTTAGCGGGACCTGCAAGTGTTTCGAAACTGTCTCGTTACAGGCGTCCATTCGATCAGGTGGTAAAGTCGTACAATAGCCAGATTTGTGAGGCTTTTATATGTGACAGTGGCCCAAATGATGGATTGCATGGAAACGTGAGGGCAGGCATATCCGTCGTCAAGGTTCTGGTCGACCACGCCTGATTAGCACTATGGTAGATCACCGTATTATGCAACAAGCGCATCGTCGCCCCTTCACATCTTTATCTATGATGCGAGAGCAGGTAATAAATGGCCCAAATAGCTCTGAGCACTATGGGATTTAACTTCTAACGTCATCAGTGCCCTAGAACTTAGAACTACTTAAGCCTAACTAACCTAAGGACATCACACGCATCCATGCCCGAGGCAGGATTCGAACCTGCCACCGTAGCGATCGCGCTGTTCCAGACTGTAGCGCCTTGAACCACTAGGCCACTCCGGCCGGCTGGGCAGGTAATAGTCTGTCTGCTACATTCCGCGTCATCCCTCGCCAGTGGTCGGAGTGTAACAACAGCCAGGCGAAGAACTCACATGCATAGACTTTCGTTTACACAACAACAATAAAGGCTGCTTTGAAGTGGTTCTGCGACCGGGAATCATAGACTAGTGATGAATGTCCGTCAGATTGTGTTCAGCGAATAATGAGGAGTCTGCCCCAAGTGAACATCGTCGGTGAGCACGGCGCTGACCTGGGGAGAAATAACATTTTTCCAATGTTTTGAAGAGGCACGTAGGTGTTACTCCTGGCGTTGCGGTACGGGAAGCCGACGGGTATGGCTTGAGACATCGACTGGTAGTGATTGAGGAAGTTCTGACAGCAGAGTGGTCAACATCCTGCGTTGTCGTGTGTTACCTCTCACACAATAGTACTGTTGTTGTTTTGAGGGAGGAGACCAGACAGCGAGGTCATCGGTCTCATCAGATTGGGAAGGACGTCGGCCGTGCCCTTTCAAAGGAACCATCCTGGCATTTGCCTGGAGCGATTTAGGGAAGTCACGGAAAACCTAAATCAGGACGGCCGGACGCGGGATTAAACCACCGCCCTCCCGAATTCGAGTCCAGTGTGCTAACCACTGCGCCACCTCGCTCAGTCACAATAGTATTGTGGAGCCATCTTTCAACAGAGGAGTTTTCGTCCACACAGGAAACGCAGGCTATTAAAAATAAGTCGAAATATTTGTGGGCTAGCCTGTCTCAGAGGAGCATACAACAACTTTATGACATACAGCAGCATCAGTGTGTGCATCCGGGCCAGAAGTGGTCCAACGTAATACCCATAAGTGAACTCGTACTGCCAAGTTCTTTGACTCGATTTTGTGATAACGGGCATAACATCACTTATTGTGTCACCCCGTGAAGTTTAGTTTCGTTACCTACTCTCATTCTTGGTACCTGATACTTTTGTCAGGCAGTGTATGTTCAATGTGCTGCTGAAAATTTGCCTACTCTCTACTTCGCGTTTAGCCATCTTTTTGCTCCTAGTATAATGCGGGGTGGCTGCATCCTTTGAAAGACCTGAGTTCTTGGATTTTGCTGCGAATGCTCCGGCTAATATCGTAAGATTCTTACTCTACATGTTTGCTACCCGCTTTATTGAAATAATTGTTTCGTATGATGCTGGTTTTGCTTCGTATATTCCACACGTACTCTGCTGCACGAGAAGACACTCCCGGTGTAGAGTGCACACTGACCTACTCAGTGCGATTTTTCAAGTCTCTAGTATGTGCCTTAGGACAAAGAAAATACATCTGATCTCTCCATAGAACCTACGAAGCCTCTGGTTTAGACCTGCACTCGGTTACAGACCAGAGATCCTCGTTTAGTTCTTGCCATGATACTGCAAATCGATAGTTGTGAAGAAGCCTCGCAAGCGAGGCTAGCTCTCTACGCCACATCCGGAAAGAATGGTATCAGAACCCAGGCGATAGACGTCATTGGTGTGCATTGACGTGCAACTGGCTGCATTCTGTACTCTCAGCTGCCTCCTAGATTGCTTCTTTCACCTGGAAAATAATTTTTGACGGGATGCACATCAAATTTATATTTGGGTCCATTCTCTCCCGTGATTTTATTTACCGAACATATCCGCCTAACATTGGAACAGCGTACAACTAACAGCCTCCACTTTCTCCTCTGAATGTGCACGGGCAAAACACAAAGGAGAGACGGCTAGACAGCAGCAGAGCAAGGCCCCCAGCTTCATTACCAGCAGGAGGAAATGGCACAAACCTACTCGTATTTGTTACTGTCAGGGTGCTATTATTACGGCCATCAGGTATATACTCGCGAAATAGCATCACATTTGGACCCGTACTCACAGTGACATGAGATAACCACTCGTCCTTTAATAAACAAACATCACACATTTGTGCAAGTGTTCTAGAAACATAGTGTAGATCGTGTCCATAACTACCACCAGCATACTAATTGCACAGAGAGCCCTAAAAATAAATCACCCATCGACCAATATCTTTGATGGCACTTTCCAAAGATCGCACCAGGAAGCAACATGCGGTCTCCGTCCAATGGAAGCCGTTCTGTTCACCGCGTCACGAGCACCCCGGCAGACGCTGGCTGCAGCCTCTCCTCTGAGGCCGGCCGCAGGTCTCTGGGACAGCAGCTGGACAGCCCTCTGGCCATTAATTCGGGCGTCCAATCTCGCCACCGCATCTTGTTTCACTTCGGAGCCTCTGCCTTGCCGCTGACAAAGGGCCGTCGTCGCGCCAGACTGCCCTCCAGACTGGATTTACTTGTACTGCGGTAGCGACAGGCAGGCGATAACATGCGCTTCCCATTCCCACGGTAAATAAGCTTTACTAGTCATATCGTTACACATACTTGAGTTTCAACCTATCACGTATGAAGTTCGTGAGTAAGAGGAGATCCCTGCAGTTCCTTCAGTCCCGAAAAAGATTGTTAGCAAATTTTTCCAGTTCATAAACGTTCATTGGATACACGTACTATTTCTAGCTAAAATGAATAACCGGTAGTGGGTAGTATGTTAACAATCCAATCACACAATAATATCGACATTTTAAATGTGATGTCTACTTCGCACGACCCATCGCGTATCTCAAGTGAATTGCATTGACGAAGTATCTTCACAAGATGATTGAAAATCTATCAGTATACTTAAAAACTGCGACGAAATATATTCCGCAAACGCCACAAGTGTAATATGGTCCAAATGTACATTTGTGTAAATACTTCCCTTGGGTTCGTTAGCTTTATCCAGGATTTGATGTCCTTGAGTTCACTATTTTCAGAATAAATCGGATACTCTATGTTGTGTCACTAATTTAAAGTAATATAGTCAATTTCATACACACTTATTTCGAAAATGAACAAAAATATCACCCTTGAAGAAGATGTCACCGTGCATAACATGTTGTCAACCTACAAATACACTTGTGTCCAAAATTAAAGGAACAGACTGAAATTTTGCAATTTTGCGACGTTGCTTTTATTTTGCCACAAAACAATATAAACAGGTGATAGTAAAGTAGAAACAATGCAAAAAATTCAGAACGTAAACAACTGCAACATGCGCAACAGCAGACAAAAATTTTATTCGTTTTTTCCAACTTAACGGATTTGCGCACTCTAGTTACAGCTAGTTAATGTGCTCAGTGTAGGGAGTGACCCACTCTGGCCGCAATACAGCCTGACAGCGATGGGGCATGCTGTAAATGATATCATCAGTCTCATGCTGAGGCACTAAGGCAACAATGCCCATTCTTCTGGCAGAGCTGCTAGCAGTCTTGGAGCGTGGTTGGTGGATGCTGACGTGATGCAACCCATCTCCCAAGTGCGTTCCAGACGTGCTCCGTGAGATTGAAATCGGGAGAGCGAGCAGGTCACGCCATGCATGCAATATCTTTCGTTTCCAGGAGAACATCAACCACCCGCGCTCTATCAGGTCGAGCATTATCGTCCACCAGAACCGAGTCTGGGCCTACATCACCTCCCAACAAGGGTACATGAGGTCCCAAGATGACATCATGGCTCCTGACAGCAGTTAAACCTTGCCGATTCACCCATAAAATTTCATGAAGAGTACGTAATAAGCAGACTAGCTCTGAAAAAAAAAAGGAATTCCTGCACAAGAGAAGTCTAATAGTATCAAACATAGGTCTTAATTTAAGAAAGAAATATTTGGCAACATACCTTTGGAGCACAGCAGCATATGGTAGTGAAAAATGGACTGCGGGGAAACCTAAACGAAAGAGAATCGATGCATTTGAGATATAGTGCTACAGAACTATTTTGAAAATTGAGTGGATTGATAAGGTAAGGAACGAGTAGGCTCTCCGGAATGAGTAGGCTCTCGGCGAGGAAGAATACGTATTGAAAACACTGACAAGGGACACATCTGTTAAGACATCAGAGAATTATTTCCAAGCCACTAGATAGAGCAGTAGAGGGTAAAAACTGTGGGGTAAGACACAGGTTGGAATACATCTAGCAAATAATTAAGGACGTAGACTGTAACTGCTATTCTGAAATGAATAGCTTGGTACAGGAGAGGAGTCTGTGCCGGACCGCATCAAAACAGTCAGAAGACTGATGACTCCAAAAAAGAAAAAAAGTAGGCAGAAGCTGCCACGTGTCCTTCATTTTGCGTCCAACAAGGCATGCTATGTTTCAGATCTTCGTACATAAAATTGTAAATCGAATGTCCAATAAATGCCACACTCCAAACAAAATTTTTCTCATTCCTACATTTATAGAAATCAAGGTGTTTTTCACCAGTTCGGGATCTGACTAGAACTCGTCCTGATTTTACCCTAGTCCATTTGATTGTTGTATTTCAACACCTTTAGATTCTCAGTACATCTACCTTTGAATCCTGGTATGATAATTTGCGTGAGTTGGAGTGAACTGCTCCACTAGCGTTGTTCCACACCGCTCTAACTATCCACCGTGCATATAAAGCAAGATATGTCTGTAGTAGCATCACCATGTTGTTGAATGTGAATTATGAATTATTTTAGGACACCTTGTAAATAGTAACTATATTTCCTTGCTGTCCGTGTTTTTTGGATGAAGACGTACTTATTTGCCTTTTATTGTGAAGACTGGTGTCTGCAGTACGTGTTTAGCGACAATAAATGTTCGTGGACACGAAGTCTTTCGTGACGGAGTCCTTTGGAAAAAAGTTTTCAGTGAACTTGACACGTCAAATTCGGATAAAAAGCCAAGGTACCACAATCATCGTCGAGCGGACCATGTCTGAATTTGAAGCGGCAAGTTTACCGAGAACTTTTTATCCAATAATCGTTCATTATTTATGGTCATTGACACACAGTCTCTTCTTAACGATTCACATAGATCCCAGCATCATCTTTTGCACAATATATCATGTAATGAATGTAATATCCCTGTGTGCCTCCGTAGCTGAGTGGTTGTCGTAGGTGGCTGCCTTGCGAAGGACCCGGGTTTGATTTCAGCCACTGCCAAGGATTTTTCCGTGTTGGGTGGACTGGGCGGAGTGCACTCAGTCTCATGACGCCAGTTGAGGAGCTACTTGACCGAGTAGTGGCGGCTCCACGGTCAGGAAAGTCTGCGAAACGGCTGGAAGAGAGGCGTGTTTACCGCATGACCTACCACACCGTAACGCATCTGCATGATGCCGTAAGGCAGAGGATGACACGGCGGCCGGCAGGCATTCCTTCAGCCTTCAGGGACTGGAGAGGAGCTCGTACAAAACGTAACACGCCTCCATGAACCGTCTCGTATTCTTGAGCTCTCTTGTGAATAAAATTTGTCAGTTGCGCAATAAAAAAAAATAAAATAAAATAAAATAAATGTACCAGAGGCGCAAGCCAACTGAAACAGATTCAGAACCTTTGCTTGTCTACTTCACTCTCGCAAGCTTATTGACAAGCAGGTGACCTGGTGTCTCGGGATACGCGATTTCCCTAAATCGCTCATGAGGAATACTGGAATGGTTCCTTTGGAAGGGTATGCGTAATTTCCTTCCCCTTCCTTCAAACAATCCGAGCTTGTGCTCCGCCTCTGACGTTTTTGATATCGACGGGACATTATACCCTAACCCTCTGCTCTTCCTTCTATGGTTCTCATCTCAATTAAATATTTTTTTTATTATCTTATAGCTAATCACAAACATAACAATGATAAAGCATCCTCCCGAAGTACTGGCAGCGTAACAGAACATAAACGAATAATGTATTTTAATATGTGTGTCAATCCTTAGATCCTTCCATGTCGAGTTCCTCTGCAAAAATATTCTGTAACTCATTAGTGAATTGAAACACACATGACAAAAACATTTCTTAATTTTTATATCACCTGAGGTTGTAATCATCCTTACTGTAAATGTACTTGAACTAATGTGTTCCATTAAGTTGTGGATTTTCCAGTTCAGGTTACACTCGTGATACACGACCTTCACATTCAATGCTTAACTTGCTGCTTTAACTATATGGAAATGTTACACACTTCTTACATGAACCAGCCATATCTAGTGTTAGTCAGAAGCCTTCAGCAAGTCATTAAATAATTCCAATAAGAATAATTTCTGACATAGTGATTCTAACATACCTGTTAATGTGAATGTAACCTCTTAAGTTGATAGCCATTTTCGAAATACAGGGTGACAGTTATTGAAATATATGTAATAAAATCGTCATAACTTCTGAACGGTTTGCCTTCGGACGTTCAAACTGCGCGGTTGGCCGTGGGACACCATGGTATGCTCATGAGCACGAGCTTTATTGTTGTCGGCCATATTCACTTGAAAATGCCACGTGTGTATAGCGAACAGAGCTTGCGAAGGGCTACTATGTGAGTAATAACAGCCCAGCTGCGGCTCAAAGGAAGTTTGCGATCGACGTTCAAGCTGAAAACAACCGGCCCAAGAATCAATAAATAATTTGATTCCCAAAACTGAGAGAACGGGTTGTGTTCGTGATGACATTGTTGGTAACGTCGGTCGCCCAGAAATGGTGAAAACGCCTGAAAACGTCGAGAAGACACGCGCTGTGTTTCAAACCAGGCCCAGGAAATCGATTAGACGAGCTGCCCGACAGGTGGGAATCAACCAAGAGATACTGCGACAAGTTGTTGCTGTAGATCTTCATCTCTTCCCATACAAAATTAACTCATCAGCCATTAAGCCCCAAGACCAGGGAACATTTGGATGGTTTCGTCAATAAGCAAAATTTGCACATATGGGGACTGAGAATCCGCATTTCTTGATCGAGAAGTCTCTTCACCCTAAACGGGTGACTGTGCGATGTACAATGTCCAGTCACAGAATAATCGGTGCGATATCCCTTGATGGCACGGTGACTACCGAACGTTACGTGAAGGTTTTGGTAGATGATTTCATCCCCATTATCCAAAGGGACTGATTTCGACAAGATGTGGTTCATGCAAAACGGAGCTCGACCCCGTCGAAGCATAAGAGTATTTGATATCCTGGAAGAGCACTTTGGGGACCGCATTCTGGCTCTGGGGTACCTAGAGGCCACTGGCATGGGCCTCGATTGGCTGCCATATTTTCTGGATCTGAACACATGCGACTCCTTTTTGTGAGGCTATATTGAAGACAAGGTGTATAGCAATAACCCCAAAACCATTTCTGAGCTGAAAACGGCAGGCATATCAAACATGTCATAACCTAAATCTGAATATCTGTAGTGACTTTTACATTTTTAAATAAAGTGTGTGCACGCCATAGTTTGTAACTAATTTACGTTTTTTTCACATAGTTCAATAATGGCCAACCTATACATCTCCTACGAACTACTGAGACTTCTTTTTATCTTTAATGTTTTCCAGTTCAGTCGTGCATAATCTTGCTTGCAGCAGACTGACATATGGCGCTATAGGATGGCCGTCACAGGCATCATAACAAGTGGTTCACGACACCACAAAATAACTACAGCCGTTGGCCAAAGCATAGTGAAGCTACACGTGGTAAATGTGTAATTAATAGTCGTCTATAAGCTTAGAACACTGAACAGAAACACTGTGGGAGGTTTCTCTTGTATGACGAATACCGACACTCATTAGCCTGATATTATTACTCTCTGTATGTAATTTGATGGATGAAGTGAATTATTTTCATTGATTTGTAAATCATTGGTGGCAGGTAGCAGCAAATCATAAGTTCTAAGCATCAACAGAATGTAATAGTTTTTAAGCATTTGATATAAGTTTTAAGGCAAAGTTGAATGGAAAAATTTAAGATGCGGCCTCCTCCTCCCTTCTTGTCGCAAGCCAATGTATGAAATATTTTGGAGAGGGGACTCCTAAATGAACTACAGTAAAATCAACTTGCTTTTCACGCAACTCTGACGAAACATTTGCTATTTTCCTCCATGGTAAACTCAAATCAGATTCCCTCCTACAACATCGAACCTAAGTCTCTTCCAACATAGCGATCACTGTGGGAGGGGAACTGATGTGTTGGTGCAAAGGACGGAGCAGTCAGGCAAACTATTCACATTGTCTCTGTTTACACGAAGACAGAGCGACTAAAACGTAAGTAACGTCGGAGGTGCCCCAAGGAAGGGTAATACGATCACTAATTTCCTCACTGCACAAATCAGTTTATCGGACACAATCAGCAGTAATTTCGTATTTTTCACTGACAATCCACGGAAAAATACCGACATTCAACCATCGTCTGGAAATACAGAAAGTCCTACGCAAAATTTGCACTTGACGTAATGAATGACAGCTCTCATTAAAGGTGGATAAATGTAAGATAGTACTTATAAAGAGGAGAAAGAACTCTTTAGTACTCAGTTACAAGATTATTGGTAACATGTAGAGCTCATCGCATCATTTAAATTCTTGGCAGCCTTATTGATGCTGTCTGTCTTCGGGTCTTCTATTCCATGCGCTTGAATCTCATTTCTCTGCTGTTTCTAAGTGTCCATATCTCACTGCTAGAGATAAGTATAGGAACCAACTTAGTTCTATAATTTAATTTCAGTTTCCTTCCTTAATTATTTTTAAGGTAATTATTGGAATTTTGTAACTTTTTTTGCAACTTGATCCTCTAAGCAGTTTATTTGATTTCGAAAATAGTTCAAAACTTTTACTTGTTCTGCTACCTTACGATAAACGAAAATTTTTGATCTGATAGGTGTTATCCTAGGACGAATGGTCATTATTGAGGGATGTGAAAGGAATGTTCGAAGCAGAAGAGTCTTATAAACATGAACTCTAAAATGCTTACCTTAAGAACTATGAGCAATTCACGTTCGAGACTATGAAATGCATTTCTTCTGTCTCAATCTCTTTGCCTCTTTGAGAAGCGGTAGTATGGGACAAAACAAGAAAAAATGTCCAATAAACATGGGCTCTAAAGTGCATAACTTAACAGCTAAGAGCTCTTGTTTATCTTCGCAACTGTGAAATAAATCACTTATACGGAACAAATGCCCAAAGCTCTCAAGGCATGCACATTAGAGCCCACGTTTACTACATTTCTCGTTTAAAATGATCGTTCCTGTCATATCCCTGCATATTTGCTATTCGTCCTGGGACCCCCTGTATGCTCGACTCTTCTGAATGTCATTACCATTTTTTTAAGGAGATCTTCATATTAGATTTTACAGCAATAGGTACAAGGTGGTTTCTTGTAATTATTACATATTAATAACCCAGAAATTTCAAACGGTCGAGCCATCCGGGGGACTTCAAATATGACGAACTAAGCATCGTTTGAAGTCTTAGGGGTAAATACCAAATAACGATATGATTTGACGACATGAACATCTAAAATCAATTTCAGCGAAGGGGAATATGAGTTGAAAGAATACTGGAGAAGTGCAGTGCATCTGTAAAGTAAATAGCATGCAAGAGGCTAGTGTGGCAGAGAATCTCACGAGACATTGTCTAGTAAATTTAGAGGAGTATTCGAGGAAGCCTTTTCGACAGTTCTGCTGCTGCCGTCGTGTACCCCATGTAGAGATCATTAGAACAAGGTAACGGAGATTATGGGGTATACAGAAAAATATTGGCAGTCACTTTCCCTCACTCAGTACACAAGTGATAAAGGACACAGATATTGGTACGAAGACAGTCATTGGACTATGGCTACCGATGTATAAATGCTGATCGGTGAAAACATTGTGACCACAGTGTAATGTAACGTTGGTATATATTTGGAACACAATACAGCAGCGATCCAGGGTGGTATGTATTCGACATGTATTTGGCACCAGAACGAATTTTTACTCTCCGACGGAGTGTGAGCTGAGATGAAACTTTCTAGCCTGCTGGGCCAGGACGCAAAGGGCAAAGGTCCTGGTTTCGAGTCCCGGTCGGGCACATAGCTATAATCTCCCAGGAAATTAAGAGTACTTGGTAGGTTTCCGGAGGTTTGGGATGCCATATTTCTAACGTGCAGGTCACAGCGTTCCTATAAATTACCGGGCAGTGGGTTTTGGGCACCGAGGCGGTGTCCCAGATGGGTTCCTTCAGGTTGATATTAGGCGAATTTGGTGGCCAACACGTCGACACTAGTTCACTGTGTCATGTTCTTCAGCCGGTGCAGCACTATTCTGGCTTTGTAACACGCATTTATTCTTCTGTAGGTTGCCATCATCTTCGGGAAGACATCAGGTATGAAGGGATGCAGATGGACTGAAATATGTTCACGCAGTACACAACTGTTATGGTGGCTTCTATTACTAGCAAAAGTCCCATTGCAAGCCTACGTTAATTTCCCTCACAGCGAAATACTGAGGACATCGGTCTGAATCCGTTGTGTGGTGCATGTTTCCAGCAGCCATTCGCTTAGATAATGGCGTATCCGGACAGGACCATCGATCTGGTGTTAAAAGAAACGTGATTCATCCGACAAGGTGAGACGTTTCCATGTATCCACAGTTCAACCGTAGTAGTCCCGTGCTCCCTGCAGTCGTAACCGCCGATGTCTTTAAACCGCATGGGAACACGTAGGGGTCTTCTGCTGCGAGACCCTATGTTTACGTGCGCTGAACGACGTAAACCGAAACACTTGAGCCTGCACCAACGTTTTACTCTGCCACCAGATCTTCCACAGATGGCACCTGTCCTGCTTTACAGAGCGGGTAAGCCTTTGATCTCGTTCTGTGATGAAGAGAGGACGTCCAACACTTCGTCCCTCACTCGTGGCTTCAGCGTCCCTTAACTACTTCCACAGATGCTCACAACAGCAGCACGCGAACAGCCGACCAGCTTCGCCGTTTCCGAAATGCTCTTTCCCAGACGCCGGGGCATAACAATTCGCTCTTTGTCAAAGTCGCTTGTGTCAGCGGATCTCACCATTTTGCAGTCCGTATCCTCGCTAGAATGATTCTCCTCTCTGTTTCGATTACATACTGCCCTCACTGTGTCACGTGCCTGCGGTGTCACCAGCGGCATTCCATATCGCAATGGGCAATGGTCATAATGTTTGGTTCACCAGTGTAAACGTGTCATTCGACAGAGAATGCTTCGACATATCTTTGATAACATAACAAAAGGCCTTCTGTCATATCTTCAGCTGATCCTCTTTTAGATCATTATTTGCACACTTACCTTCCAAGGTTATTAACTATCAGGTTGTGTTAGAAAAGATGACGTTGGAAGTAGAGTCCTGAAATTTGTAATGTTGGGCAAGAGGAGACCTACTGTAGATCTGGACACAATAAAACCTTTATTCGCCTTTGCTAATATTCAATCGCTTTTCAGCGTTCCACAAACAGTTTCAAGTGACTGCTCCAGGACGTCTTAATTTTCAATTTTACTCACGTCTAAGAATGTCATCACATAAGTGTTTGCTTACATTAATATGCGGGATTTTTCCTATATATTTTACACAAATTCAGTTCTTGGAACAAGTATTTAGATACTGTTTGTAAACTACGAATGATTCAGTACGCTCCTTAACAACAGTCTTTACATAAGCTGGACGATTGATACGTCTCCCACATAAATCAGTGGGAATCCAAACAGCTGTTTTCATTTTCTCCTGGAGTATCTGCAGCTTTCGTTGTTCTACAACCAAAGTAGGGAGCCGATCACAGGCTGTAATGAAAATATGTAATTTCCTTCTCGTTGATTCATCTGCTTCGTGGCCTCGTCTGTTTGCTAGTGTATTAATTTGTATGCACTTGAAAAAAACTGCGGTCGTCCATTGTCCTCAAAATCGCAGAGTCAGTCACATCTTTTGTTCAGTGATCGGTTTCATAGAGCTCTTTATAGCTTCCTTTAGGCTTATTTTCAAGATTCTAAAATAATAATGTCCTGTAGCGGACGGTAAAGGTAGCAAAGGTTCTGCCACACCCAGGAGATATCATGCTAACACGTATAACACTGTCTCTACCCTCGAGCGTGGACTCAGTTCGGCGGAGAAGAAAGGAAGGAATGCTGGGGCTTAACATCTCGTCAACAACGAGGTCATTAGAGACGCAGCACAATCTCGTATTTGTTTTTGCTGCGAATGGGGATGGAAATCTGCCTTTTCAAATGAACCACCCGACATTTGCCTGGAGCGATTTAGGGAAATCACGGAGAACCTAAATCGGGATGCTTGGACGCAGATTTGAACATCGTCCTTGCGAATGCGAGTCCAGTGTGCTAACCACTGCGCCACCGCTCTCGCGAGTTCAGTGAGGAAGAAAGTCCACAAGTTTGTTCAGATATGCCACACATAACTGAAGCCCCTCATCGATGATGAGCCCACCTGGAGCTACTGAATTGCGGGGACACTTTGCACGCAGTTCCGAAACTCAGATTGCGATCGGATGCTTTAGCGGGCCAGTGGATTTGCGATGAGATGCTCGAATTAGCGTCAAACCAAAAAAGTACGCGTGCAGCCCTGTTAACACGACTGCTGTCGTTTTGGAAGGCAGCTGTTTCCACAGCATCTTCATCATGAATCACATTATATGAATAAAAATGGGAGTATGGTTGTGTTGTTAAAATGTTCTGTGCTTATTGGTATTCTTTTGGGCATCGGATGAGCATCGGACTTCCTTACATGTTTGTTGAAGTTGCAGGCGGAAGAGGCCTCCGGGACCACCGGCGCTTGTCGTAATCACGAAAATCCTCTTCCTGTAATTTTCTTCTTCACTTACTTCAATAAATAAAATGCTTGATACTATTCTTTAACATTATATTATTCACTCACACATATAATACATATAGATCGCAATCGTTCATCTCTAAAATCACACATCCTCATCCTCCTTCTACATACGAGAGAGTTAGACTGTGTCTGTGTAAATAAAAAAAAACTGTACAACGAACTGAACGAGAAAATGCTTTCGTTTATCGGCGCCCTCTGCGCACTCACAATTAACGTCTTTGCGAAACCTCTGGTTACTCCGTGTTTCAAATTATTTTTTATAAATCTTAATTTTACGGCACCCTGGGGGCCTTTCATCATGTACTTATACAATATGTAGGAGAAACAGCGACACTTTGTCATCGAGAATATTGCAGTAACACGTTCTGCACGTTATACACTGAGGTGACAAAAGTCATGTGGTAGCGATATGCACATATGCAGAGGGCGGTAATATCGCGAACGCAAGGTATAAAAGGGCAGTACATTGGCGAAGCTGTCAGTTGTACTCCGGTGATTCATGTGAAATGGTCTCTGACCTGATTATGACCACACGACGGAAATTAACAGACTTTGAATGTGGCATGGAAGCTGGAGCTAGATGCATGGGATATTCCATTTCGATAATCGTAAGGGAGTTCAATATTCGGAGACCCACAGTTTAAAGAGTGTGCCGAGAGTACCAAATTTCAGGGGTTACCTGTCACCACGGACAACGTGCTGGCCGACAGCCTTCACTTAATGACCGAGAGCAGCGGTCTCTGCGTAGAGTTGTCAGTGCTAAGTGCATGAAATAACCATGGAAATCAATGTGGGACGTACGACAAACGTATCCGTTAGAACAGTGCTGCGAAATGTAGCATTAATAGACTATGGCAGCAGACGACCGACGCGAGTATCTCTGCTAACAGTATGGCCGCCTGCAGCGCCTCTCCTCGGCTCGTGAACATAATTGTTGGACCTTAGACTGAGAGACCGTGGTATGGTCATGTGAGACCCGATTTCAGTTGGTAAGAGCTGATGGCAGGGTGCTAATGTGGCGCAAACCCCACAATTCCTTGGACCCAAGTTGTTAACAAGGCACTGTATCAGCTAGTGGTGGCTCCATAATGGTGTGGGCTGTGTTGACAAGGAATGTTCTGAATTTTCTGGACCAATAAAATGGTTCAAATGGCTCTAAGCACTATGGGACTTAACTTCTGAGGTCATCAGTCTCCTAGAACTTAGACCTACTTAAACCTAACTAACCTAAGGACATCACACACATCCACGCCCGAGGCAGGATTCGAACCTGCGACGGTAGCGGTCGCGCGGTTCCAGACTGTACCGCCTAGAACCGCTCGGCCACTTCGGCCGGCTATCTGGACCAACAAAACCGGTCATTAACTGTAAATGTTCCGCTACTTGGAGACCATTTGAAACCATTCGTGGATTTCGTGTTCCCAGAAAACGATAGAATTTGTGTGGATGACAGTGCGCCATGGCACCAGCCACAATTGCTAGCGACTGGTTTGAAGAACATTTTAGACAATTCGAACGAATCATTTGACCACCCGTATCTCCCGAAATGAATGCCATGGAACATCTAAGGGACATAGAGGTCAGTTCGTAAACCAAATCCTGCACCAACACTACTTTCGCAACTGAAAACAAGCTTTACTCATGTGTGCATTTCTTACTGACACGTTTCACATCATAACGATTAACATGAGATTCATCAGTGGAACAGGTAACTGACTAACGGCTACAGAGACAGTGTGGCTCATTATTTCTGCAAAGGATTTCTAAAGACTTTGTTGAGTCCATGCCACTTCGAGTTGCTGCACTACACCGGGTAGACGGAGGTCCGACAAGATGTATTGTGTTGAACGCTGGTAAAAAAGCCGAAACCGTAACATATCAGGTAGCTAAGAGCTCAACGCCTGACGTTACGAAGTGAGTGAGCAGCTCCCTTGGGTACAGTTTTCACAAAATTGTTTGAGGTGCACACCGTACATAATTTGTTCCACCGGGGCAGACCAGTTTCCCTGTATATCCTTCTCAGTTACAAACTACGCGTCTGATAATCTAATGTTGATGAGTGTAACACTCTCCGTGTGATAACGATCTCTACATTTTATGCCCAACCTTGTGACCAAACAACTAGTCTCGTAAAAGTGGTATCAATAAGTTCACTTGACATATTTACATTATTATGAAAACTTTAAATGCGAACATTTTAGGTTAGGCTTTACAGTGACTGCTATTGACATTAAATGAAACAACAAGTTTACTGTTACCAGTCACCGTTTTATTTATTTCCACGACGCGTTTCAAAGGTTTAAACCTCCACCATCGGGTGGATTTACATTAGCTAGTATGACATTTGCGTGTGCGTTGTGTTACGATTTTTGGTGGAACTTGTGGCACTGCCTAGTGGAGAGACAAGACACTATTTCAAAATATGGTTTTGGACTTTTTTTGACACAAAATTAAACTGATATCTAATAATAAACGTAAATAAGTAAACTAGAGTACCTCCAGTGGTCACAGGTTAACTTCGCTATCGTAACACATCACATGTATACTGTTACATTTCCTCCAGTGAGCAGGTGGCTCTCTGCCCCGGCGGCGGCTGCTCTCGTCACTCAAGGCAGGCTGCCCCACCCCATGGAGAAACAGCAGGCCCCGTACTGCATTCTGAGATGTCATTCAGGGTGTCACAGGCTCACAGTGTAGGCTGTGATACTGAGACAGGAATATATTAGTACACAAACGGCTGACTACTTACACACTCCAGACAATGTTCATTTAGGCAAATGAGAAAAAGTTCACATCCTTCCACTAGCGCATTGCAGTGTCAGCTGTTGCTATACTGCTCCTAGCTGGCTCTGCTTCACAACACCAATCGGCCATGTTTCGCTTCACAATGTATAAGACTCTTGCCTGCCTATGGCTGGATCTGTTGCAACTCACTTCTGTTCTGGCGTACTTTTTGACCGAATATGGTCGATACGCTGCATTGCCCTCCTTTTTATCAAGACCTGGTCTCTTGGGTGGACCAAACTAGAGTATCCTTTACACAAGAGTTACTGCTGAGTGGCCCGTCTGGCCCTGTTTCACCTCTTAAGAATTATTCTAACAATAATATCCTTATCACTTAATCCTACACATTTCTACAGAGCCACTTGCCCTGCTCCATAAACGGCATGAAACCTATTGCATTACTAGGCTCCTTGAAGAATAGCTTCTAACTCTCCGATCCAAACTTAATAGCTAAAATGAATCAATTATCCTTAATACTAACCCCTTGTGCGTTCATCTTCCTTCTGCTGCTATTACGCTTGGGGTATCCAGTCCCGGTCGTAGGTTCGAGTCCTGCCTCGGGCATGGATGTGTGTGATGTTCTTAGGTTAGTTAGGTTTAAGTAGTTCTACGTTCTAGGGGACTGATGACCTCAGATGTTAAGTCCCATAGTGCTCAGAGCCATTTGAACCATTTATCCAGTCCACTGAAATCCGAACGATGGATGGGTGTTAACTCAGTCTTGTACTTCGTCTTCCACATACCAAAAAAAGGACGACGCTCAGGAGAACAAGTGTCGCTTTGGTGGTTGGTGCGACGATAGTCAATGTTGTCTCTTTCTGGTACATATTTTCCCTATATAAATTTCCATGCTGAACAAAGATGTACTGGAAGACTCGTCCCTCCTGCTGGTTCAGAAGCGTGTTTATAAGCGTCATTAATTCCAGCCCTAGACTTCTATTTAAGCTGATTAGATCTGCGATAGTTAGCACTTCCAGTAACTCCCCTGGTCAATACAAACGAGGCTACAGAGTACTCAGTGTGTGGCATATGAGTTACCCTGAAACAGTAGTGGGCAGATGGATAGTAGGCCCCATATATCGCAAGCTGTTTCGTTTAGTAATAAACCACTCCTGTTTAATTCTAGCATCTTTGCTCATGTAAGCTTCCCTGCTCCAAACAACAAGCCACTGCTTCCGGCTCGATCACTTCTTTACTGCTTCTCTTACTTCCTTTTGTCCTGTTAGCAATTTCACTGCACAGGGATCCTGCCGCTCACTTATTACCATATTCGGAAAGACTGTAATTTCCCCTCAGTAACATTTTTGTAACTTTGCTTCCTCCATTTCTACATATTTTCCCTTGTCTTTTGCAATTAATAATAGTAGCTGCGTTTCTACTCTTACAAATTTCTTCAATATCCCCCACTTGATAGGATACGCATGAATTATGTAGCACTCTTAACGAGCTTGTTTCCCTGCTACTGGTATATAAACGGAAATTTTCACTTTGGTCCCATAAGTTCTCACCGGTACTATGACTACCTTGAAATAAAGAGGTAAGTTTTTGTGCTCGGTTCTAAAACCAGCCCGAACTCCGGCGGTAGATCCCTCTGTATTTTCCTTAGATTCTCTAAATAATGTTATGGCGACAACAAGTTTACCGCTAGCTGACCTCTTACAGTTTGCTGCATAGCCTCCTGTTGTTCTGTTAATTTGCCCCGTGCTTCCCAACACTACCTTAAAAGACAGCAACCATTTTGTCATTACTAGTTCCCTGTCTAGGACTTCTACTTCGATTTGTAGTTCCCTGATATTCTGATTAACTGGCTCTTCAGTAGCTCTGACATACCACATTACTTCTCCAGTCAGTTGTCGAAGTGGTCGTATGTTATTCAATATATCCTTCACTAAACTTGCAATCTGTGAAGCGTGCCAGTCACTAACGGCTTTGTTCACTTTTGCCCACCGCGTAACTGTCTTATTCATCAGCTGTGCCAAACATTGGTTTCACAAGCCGACCTCCAACGTCGATGCAACCACTCTTCCTTCACTTATAAGGAATAACCCCCAGTACCTGCGCCATCTCACTCCTTAATTTATCATATGCCCCAAATACTCTCTCACATACCCCGACTCTTCCTATGAGTATCCCATGCCTTTCCATTCCCTGAAGGAATGTGTCGAATGCTTCTTCCGATCTTCTCACCTCGTCACGCATCTCCATTGCGTTGAATACCACCTGTATTTCCCAGTGATAACTGGTGATCACTACGTCTTCCTGCTTGGCGAACAGCATTCGCATTACGTAACGCTTCAACTCCGACAAGGATCAGTAGTCCAGCTACGAACCGCATCATCTACCCTTCTCTGCATCTCACATACGGGCATGAATACCTATCACTTTCCTCTTCCTTAAATGCATTGCTGCCCTGCAGTTGTTTATACTAATTACACTAAATAGCGAACCTATATAAATCTATGGCTAACCTAAATAAATGACTATCTCGCCTTAATCCACACCGGTTCCTCGTTACCGTTTCATTCACAACCTCTTTATCTTCTATTACCTTTATCCCCACACACCCTTTCTGGTCCACATCTCCTGTCCCTGAAATAACGTCCGGGCTTCCTTGGAAAGGTTTCAATCGTCCTACATGCACAATTGTCGTTGTCGTCGGTGACTTAATCTTGACATTTACAGGCGTCGTAGTTTCTACTGCTTAACATGGCCCCTGATACTTTGTAAAAAACTCCTTTGCCTTTCTCTTTGGCGTACCCGAAGTTGATAGCATCACCCACTGACCAACCTTATGCTGTGGGATTCTTGCCATATGGCCCACTGCTTCTTCCTGTTTCTCGAGTGCTCATGTATTTGCCCTCTGGCCTCCATTCCAAATTTCCCTAATCACTCTGGCAAATTCCTTAACATACTTTTCAGTCTTCCCTTTCTTCGTTTTCAAAGTGTCGAATGATGATGCATTTCACGACCATATACTACTTCGTATGGCAATGATCCTGTATTCGCATGAAGTTTCAAGCTGTAGCGGAGATGACATACTATAAATAGACATTCCAGTTGGTGTGATGTAAGTCAGTGTAATATCTAAGTACATTATCAATTTACATTCTTTCAGTTCTTCCATTGGCTTGTGATTGGAGAGGATTCGTCGTTAACTTCTTCACATTCAGTAACTTACACAATTCCTTGAATAGTTCTCACATAAAGTTCGTTCCCTGGTCTGCTACTATTGTTTTAGGCACTCCAAGCTTCAGTATCCAATTATTCACAAGTGCTTCTCATTGTTGTTGAGTGTTGATTTGGCATTGCGACAGTTTCTACGTATCTTGAAAAATGATCTGTGATGGTGAATATGTACTTATTCCCTACAGTTGTTTTATTGAATGGACCTAAAACATCAATCCCCAGAAATTCGAACGGTGCTAATGCTTCAGGCAACCTCTGCAATTGTACTCTTGTTCGACACAAATCCGATCTGTGTGCACACTGTAAGCAGTTATGCACATACTGGCTTACGTCCGTCTGCCTATTCCTCCACTAATACTTTTCTGCTGCTATTCTTTTCGTAGATCTGCAACTTCCATGACCCGTTTATATGTGATCACAAGCGTCTTGTAGTGCTCTATTCCTTAGCTTCGCTGGTACCACTAACTGCATTTGGCATCTGCTCACGTGCAGTTTGTCATTCCTTATGTTCATTACACCAGTATGTAATATCGCTACATTTCTACTTACGCAATCCGCATTTCCATGCTTCTTCTCAAGTTTATTCGCGACTCTGAAATCGAATTCATTTAGGCTTGCTGTCCGTCAAATCAACCTATTAGAAGGATCTAAAAGAATCTTTCAACCCCAGCAACCATTTTAATGGTGCATTATCTGTTATCAATCCAAACTTTCTATCATACCGATATTATTTGAAATATGTGATTCCATAAATAAGGCTAACATCTCTTTCACTGTTGTGGAACAATTTCTTTCTGCAGTATTTAGTTGTCTTGATGCTTCAGCTAGTGGGTTTCTTGCGCCTTCTACCTCTTGTGACAACACACATATATCACATGACAAAAGAAATTCTCTATTACTAGCTAGAAATAACAATATTGGACTCCATGACAAAGTTTCTTTTAGCTCTTCAAAAGCATGCTGGTACTCTTGTGACCACATGAATTTAGTACCCTTCTTTAACAACTGTGTCAATGATCTGGCAATATCCGCAAATTCTTTTACGAATCAGTGGTAATAGTTCGTAACTCCTAAGAACGATTTCAACTTCTTTACAGATTCAGGTACAGGAAATTCACGTTCAGCTCTAATTAATCTTGGGGCGGTATTACTCCCATGTTTACTTATGATATGGCTTAAAGATGCTACCTCTTCCATCAAAAAATTGCACTTTTCTCTACACGGTATTAAATTCGCTGCTTTTAACCTTAGGAATACTTCCCTTAATCATGCATACTCTGTTCCATATCAGTCCCATAGACGATTACGTCATCGAGATATTGTAAGCATTGCCGTGGTTATAAACCTCTGAGTACTCTGTCCAACGATTTCTAAAAATGTTGTTGGTGAATTTTTTAATCCGAATGGCATTGCATTGGTAATGTCCCTAGGATGCCTGAAACGCTGTTTTATGTCGATCTGCCACGCAGCCTCTATGTGGTGATACCCACTCTATAAAACCATTATTGAAAAATATTTGCATTTCCCTGAATGGCCCATGCCCAGCTCGAAGCTGCGTTGGTAAAGTGCCGGAACTCCAAGAGCTGATAGAAAGCACCGAAGCTGAAATCGTTATAGGTACGGAAAGCTGGCTGAAGCCAGAGAGAAATTCTGCCGAAATTTTTACAAAGGCACAGACGGTGTTTAGAAAGGATAGATTGCATGCAACCGGAGGTGGCGTGTTTGTCGCTGTTAGTAGTAGTTTATCCTGTAGTGAAATAGAAGTGGATAATTCCTGTGAATTACTATGGGTGGAGGTTATACTCAACAACCGAGCTAGGTTAATAATTGGCTCCTTTTACCGTGGCAGAACAACTGAGAGAAAATCTGGAATACATTTCACATAAATTTCATCAGCATGTTATAGTCTTAGGTGGAGATTTCAATTTACCAGATATAGTCTGGGACGCTCAGATGTTTAGGACGGGTGGCAGGGACAGAGCAGCGCGTGACACTATACTGAGTGCACTATCCGAAAATTACCTCGAGCAATTAAACAGAGAAACGACTCGTGGAGATAACATCTTGGACCTACTGATAACAAACAGACCGGAACTTTTCGACTCTGTAAGCGCAGAACAGGGAATCAGCGATAATAAGGCCGTTGCAGCATCCCTGAATATGGAAGTAAATAGGAATATAAAAAAGGGAGGAAGGTTTATCTGTTTAGCAAGAGTAATAGGAGGCAGATTTCAGTCTACCTAACAGATCAAAACGAAAATTTCTGTTCCGACACTGACAATGTTGAGTGTTTATGGAAAAAGTTCAAGGCAATCGTAAAATGCGTTTTAGACAGGTACGTGCCGAGTAAAACTGTGAGGAACGGGAAAAACCCACCGTCGTTCAACAACAAAGTTAGGAAATTACTGTGTAGGCAAAGAGAGCTTCACTGCAAATTTAAACGCAGCCAAAACCTCTCAGACAAACAGAAGCTAAACGATGTCAAAGTTAGCGTAAGGAGGGCTATGCGTGAAGCGTTCAGTGAATTCGAGAGTAAAATTCTATGTACCAACTTGACAGAAAATCCTAGGAAGTTCTAGTCTTACGTTAAATCAGTAAGCGGATCGAAACAGCAAAGCCAGACACTCTGGGATGATAATTGCGTTGAAACAGAGGATGACACGCGTAAAGTTGAAATACTAAACACCTTCTTCCAAAGCTGTTTCACACAGGAAGACTGCACTGCAGTTCCTTCTCTAAATCCCCGCACGAACGAAAAAATGGCTGACATCGAAATAAGTGTCCAAGGAATAGAAAAGCAACTGAAATCACTCAACAGAGGAAAGTCCACTGGACTTGACGGGATACCAATTCGATTCTACACAGAGTACGCGAAAGAACTTGCCCCCATTCTAACAGCCGTGTACCGCAAGTCTCTAGAGGAACGGAGGGTTCCAAATGATTGGAAAAGAGCACAGCTAGTTCCAGTTTTCAAGAAGGGTCGTCGAGCAGATGAAGAGTTTTTAGCAAACAGAACACAGCTTGTTGTTCTCAATGGAGAGACGTCTACAGACGTTAAAGTAACCTCTGGCCAGAGGGGAATGTTATGGGATCATTGCTTTTCACAATATATATAAACGACCTAGTAGATAGTGTAGGAAGTTCCACGCGGCTTTTCGCGGATGATGCTGTAATATACAGAGAAGTTGTAGCATTAGAAAATTACAGCGAAATGCAGGAAGATCTGCAGCGGATAGGCACTTTGTGCAGTGTGTGGCAACTGACCCTTAACGTAGACAAATGTAATGTATTGCGAATACATAGAAAGAAGGATACTTTATTGTATGATTATATGATAGCGGAAAAAACACTGGTAGCAGTTACTTCTGTAAAATATCTGAGTATGCGTACGGAACGATTTGAAGTTGAATGAACATATAAAATTAATTGTTGGTAAGGCAGGTGCCAGGTTGAGATTCACTGGGAGAGTCCTTAGAAAATGTAGTCCATCAACAAAGGAGGTGGCTTACAAAACACTCTATCGACCTATACTTGTGTATTGCTCATCATTGTAGTCTCCGTACCAGGTCGGGTTGATAGAGGTGGTAGAGAAAATCCAAAGAAGAGCGGCGCGTTTCGTCACAGTGTTATTTGGTAATCGTGATAGCGTTACGGAGATATTTAGCAAACTCAAGTGGCAGACACTGCAAGAGAGGCGCTCTGCATCGCAGTGTAGCTTGCTGTCCAGGTTTCGAGAGAGTGCGTTTCTGGATGTGGTATCCAATATATTGCTTCCACCTACTTATACCTCCCGAGGAGATCACGAATGTAAAATTAGAGAGATTCGAGCGCGCACGGAGGCTATCCGGCAGTCGTTCTTCCCGCGAACCATACGCGACTGGACCAGGAAAGGGAGGTAATGGCAGTGGCACGTGAAGTGTCCTCGGCCACACACCGTTGGGTGGTTTGCGGAGTATAAATGTAGATGTAGTGCCAGAACACGCCGGGACCGCGGGCGGCACGCATGGACTGCCGGATGGAAGGGCTGTGGTCACGAGGGTGCACGGCCTCGTCGTAAACCGGATACAGCAAGCTTTAAGATGAGTGCATTTCAATCCAAATAGTGAAACCTCCACTATTGTGATATCTCGCGACTCTCCAGTGACTTTGGTTCGTGTTGCTGCTCGTAGTGTCGGCGAGGAAAAGATCAGAGTGTGGAGTGTTTGGGGATTGCGGATCTGATTAGCTTTCCGCGACTTCTTATTACTATTTACCACATTCAGCTAGTTACAATTTAAGTTCAATCAGCGGTAATTTTTCTTGCCTGATGGCCGCTAGCGCCCCAGTTATCTGCCCTGGGGGTTAGTGTATGTAACGGCAGTGTACGTTTCCTTTCTTTCTCGTTCCTGGCGCTCTAAACACTGTATTCTCGGGACGTAGTGCAGACCGCCGGCCCGGCTTTGGCGTATTCTTCCATTGTTGTATTTGTTTTATCGGAGATCAGGTAGCTTCAACAAGATTATCATTAGTCATTCGTTAGACTCCACTAGTCTGAGTTACCATCTTGTGAAGTGAATGCAACTCTTGCCTGCCTATCTCATCGCTCGCGAAAGCGTTTGTTGCCGGACCTTCTCAGAGGTCGATTCCTGGGGCACCGTCTGTGGCCCCTTGGTTCTTGTAAGACATGTGTCTTCTAAAAGGTGGTCTGATGGCCAGTAGTTCAGTGTAACGCTCCTTCAGTCCACGCCTTCTGCGAGTATAATCTGTCTCAGTACCCTTTAAGGAACTTATGTACTGGTCCTTGGGTCTCATTATTGTATTATTTATTACAATATTTTGTAATCCCGACATTAAAGGTTATATAGGTCTAATTAATAGTTCTGGTTGCCTCGTGGAATAAATCTAGCATTGAAGTCTTCAGTGGATGTTAAGGGTTGTGTTACAAAGTTTACCTTAAAAATCTTTCAAATGGTTCTAAGCACTATGGGACTTAACATCTGAGGTCATCAGTCCCCTAGACATAGAACGAATTAAACCTAACTAACCTAAGGATATCATACACATCCATGCCCGAGGCAGGATTCGAACCTGTGACAGTAGCAGCAGCGCAGTTTGAGACTGAAGCGCCTAGAGCCGCTCGTTCACAGCGGCCGGCACCATCTTCTTGTTTCACCCGTTGGGTGAGCAGTTGCTTACTTTTTAAAAAATAACCTTTGCTAGGGTATTTGCTGGTTTCTAAATTCTTTATGTAAGGCCTTCAGCCGTGATTGTAGTCATTTGCCTTAAAATTCTAATTTCATATTTGTATTTTAGCAGTAAGCCTTAAAACCTTATTTAATGCCATACCTGCCATCTGATGCCTTCTACTGTGTTTGTGGCGACATGCCTTTAATATTTCAATACCTTTAATATGTGAGTTGCAGCGAGTTTTAAAATATTCTTAATTTATTGCCATTCCTGGCGTATAAGGCCTTCTGCCCAGATCACTGTGGCTTCCTTTTAAAACATTATCTGCTGTATCTGTAATTAATGATGATTCGCTAAATTGTAACTTACTAAAAACACTATTATTTACACAATTGTTATTCTATCATTAATGACGTGTGATGTTTTATTTATTGCAGATTCTGGAATTACTGGTTTAAAATAAATTGTGTGTAACTGTAAAAGGCAACCAATAGTAACCGATTACGGCCCTGCTCACAATCGTAACCTAATCCTGCCTTCCCTTTACCACCACGTTTCAAGGACATACGAAGAGATGAGAAACATGAAATATTTGACAGAGCATTGAAAGACCAAAGTGAAAACAAGGCCCCAGGAGTATAAGACGTTCAGTCGGACCTGTTGATAGATTTGGGAGAGCCAGTTATGACAAAACTCTTCCATGAAACAGGCGATATACCCTCAGACTGCAAAAAAATATATAGTGACTCCAGTTCTAAAGAAATCTTGTGCTGACACGTGTGAATGTTATCGAACTATATGTTTAATAATTAATGGCTGCAAAGTACTAACATAATTCATTACAGAAGAATGGAATCACTAGTAGAAGCCGACTTGAGGGAAGATCGTTTAGATTCTGGAGATATGTGGGGACACAGACAGCAATACTGACGCTACTACTTATCTTATAAGATACACTAGATGACCAAAAGTATCCGGACACCTGGCTGAGAATGACTTACAAGTTCATGGCGCCCTCCATCGGTAATGCTGGAATGCAGTATAGTGTTGGCCCAGCCTTAGCCTTGATGACAGCATCCATTCTCGTAAGCATACCTTTAATCAGGTGCTGGAAGGTTTCTTGGGGAATGGCAGCCCGATCTGCACAGAGTGCTGCACTGAGGAGAGGTATCGATGTCGTTCGGTGAGGCCTGGCACTAAGTCGGCGTTCCAAATCATGCCAAAGATGTTCAGTAGGAGTCAGGTCCGGGCTCTGTGCAGGCCAGTCCATTACAGGCTTGTTATTGTCGTGTAACCACTCGGCCACAGCCTGTGCATTATGAACAGGTGCTCGATCGTGTTAAAAGATGCAATCGCCATCCCCGAATTATTCGTCAACAGTGGGAAGCAAGAAGGTGCTTAAAACATTAGTGTCGGTCTGTGCTGTAATAGTGCCACGCAAAAAAGGGGTGAAAGGCCCCTCCATGAAATACACGACCACACCATAACACCACCGCCTCCGAATTTTACTGTTGGCACTACACACTCTGTCAGAAGACGTTCACCGGACATTCGCCGTACCCACACCCTACCAGCGGATCGTCACTTTGTGTACCGTGATTCGTCACTCCACACAACGTTTTTCCACTGTTCAATCGTCCAATGTTTACGCTCCTTACCCAAAGCGAGGCGTCGTTTGGCAATTACCGGCGTGATGTGTTGGCTTATGAGCAGCCGCTCGACCATGAAATCTAAGTTTTCTCACTTCCCGCCTGTCATAGTACTTGCAGTGGCTTCTGATGCAGTTGGGAATTCCTGTGTGATGATCTGGATAGAAGTCTGCCTATTACACATTACGACCCTCTTCAACTGTCGGCGGTCTCTGCCAGTCAACAGACGAGGTCGGCCTGTACGCTTTCGTGCTGTACGTGTCCCTTCATGTTTCCACTTCACTATCACACCGTAAACAGTGTACATAAGGATGTTTAGGAGTGTGGAAGTCTCGCGTACAGACGTATGACACAAGTGACACCAAATCACCTGACCACGTTCGAAGTCCGTGGGTTCTGCGGAGCCTCACATTCTGCTCTCTCACGATGTCTAACGACTACTGAGGTCGCTGATATGGAGTACCTGGCAGTATGTGGCAGTACAATGCACCTGATATGAAAAACGGATGTTTTTGGTGGTGTCCGGATACTTTTGATCACATAGTGTAGGTTAAGGAAACGCTAACCTACGTTTATAGCGTTATTTGACTTACAGAAAGCTGTTGAGTGTTGATTGGAATAGTTTCTTCGAAATTATGTAGGTAGCAGGGGTAAAATACAGGGAGTTAAAGGCTGTTTACAACCTGTACAAAAACCAGACGGCATTTATAAGAGTCGAGGAGCATGAAAAGAAAGCAGTGATTGAGTAGGGAGTCAGACAGGGTTGGAGACTATCCGCAATATTATTCAGTGTGCACATTGAGCAAGAAGTAAAAAAATATATAAATAAAAAGATTTGGAGTAGGAACTAAAGTTCAGGTGGAAGGAAAAAGAAATTAGAAGTTTGCTGATGACGTTGTAATTTTGCCAGAGACAGCAATGGCCTTGGAAGAGTAGTTGGAGGGAATGAACAGCGTCTTGAAAGATTGTTATAAGTTGAACATCAGCAAAAAGAAAACAAGACTAATGGAATGAGACGAATTAAATCCAATGATGCTGAAAGATTTACATCAGGAGGCGAGACACTTAACAGTAGCAAATAAGATTTGCTATTTGGGCAGGAAGATAAATGATGATGGCCAAAGCAGAGACGAAATGAAATGTAGACTGGCAATGGCAAGAAAAGTGTTTTTGAAGGAAAGAATTATTAACATCGAATATGCACTTAAGTGTTAGGAAATCTTTTCTGAAAGTATTTGTATGGAGTGTAGTCATGTATGCAAGTGAAACATGGGCGATAAAAACTTCAGACCACAAAAGAATAGAATCTTTCGAAATGTGGTGCTACAGAAGAATGTTGAAGATTAGATGGGTAGATCACATAACTAAGGAAGAGTTATTCAGTAGAACTGAGGCGGAAAGACATCTGTGGCCCAACCTAGAAGAAGGGAGAAAGATTTATGGCAGAAACCAGAAGAAGGGATCAGTTGATAGTACACATTTTGAGACATCAAGGGATCACAGATTTACTATTGGAGGTTAGTGGGGGGGGGGGGGGGGGGGGGAAAGGATAAAAATCTTTGGGGACGCCCAAGAAGTGAATAAAGTAAGTAGGACATGAGTTGCAGTAGTTATTCGGAGATGAAGAGGCTTGTAGAGCATAGAGTAGCATGGAGAGTTGCATCACATCAGTCTTCGGAGTAAAGACCACAGCAACAACAAATTGACCAGGTAGAAAACCTTTATGAAAGACCGGAAAACATAGACAAGGGCAACTGAAATAGAATCCAGATTGGAACAAACAGAACTGAAGTGAATGATGTAGAAAAGGACCTCATAAAGTAAGTTTTAGAAATTAAGACAGAAATTGAAGCTAACAACAACTGAAACCTGGGGATCTAAAGTAGACAAAGACTGCCAAGCTATTGTACCTACTTTACATACAAATGTTATTACTATCCAAAAACAACTACGATTATTATAATAAGGTGCCTCTTCAAAAATGTTTACTAATATCGCTGCAGTAATTGGTCTAATATGCTGTGAAAAATTTTCCTGGCGACAGGGGGTGGGGACAGAAAATTCCACCCTGTAGATCCTATACAACGCTGCAAAGGTAACTACCTCCCAGGAATGAGTGATGATTTATAGATTAAATTTATGATAATGTTTCTTGAGTTACAAGCATATTTTGGTCTCAGGCAGAACAGGCTCGGATTAAAAGTGAATTTCTAAATGCAACATGCCGTACAGAGCAGAATGGCGAGATGGAGTGTTGTAGGGTCCAACTAGAATATGAGTCCATCCAAGCCAAGCGTTTGGTGAGTTAACCCCAACTTATGCCTTAAAGGGTAGGCTACTCGAAATGAAACAACGAGGCTTGGTTAAGGACCTGATGACTCTATAACCAAAAATTTCACGTGAATCACCTCTGTAACCAAAATTTGAACACTGTAGAGACACAAGTGCAGGTGGTATTGGAGAAGAGGATGATCGCATCTCTGAGGAATACATTAAATTAATTTAGAAAGTAACTGTTGTCAGCAGAAATCAAGGAAATGATTTTGGCAGCAAAGAAAGAGACATGTTTCAGGAACCTGTAGATGACAAACCCTGTAAGTCTACAGGAAACCCTTTGGTCAATGTAAGAATTGGAACATGGGAAGGATGATGATTGGCACACAGAGAGAGCCAAATCTCTGGTATATAAGGGCACTTCGTAAAGAACTGAAGAAAGAACCTTAATACTCGAAATGCCAGTGATGAAAGTGAAAGTCAGGGGAGCCGCTAGGAGACACAGCAAACTAATCAAATATCAATCATTAATAACATTTGATATCAGTGGGGCAGTACTTAAAGTTGGTTTCCTTGTGACACCAGAACTTAGTGAACACACCATCATCAGCGGTGATGATTTAAACGAAGCTAATACAACAGTAAATTGGAAAGATAAATCCCCTTACGTTGTAGGCCAAAGTGTTAATATAACACAAGTAAAGCTCTCACAAAAAATAGAGTATATTTAGAAGGATACTTGAATAAGGATGACAAATAATGAATTAAGCAGGATGAAGAGGCCACAAATAGTTTCATGAAATTAACTGAAGAAAATATGAACCTAGCATACGGTTCAGATGAAGTAAAAGGAAAACCTTGAGGTCATTAATATAGAATTGTGGGGATGTATTTAGTGATATTCCTGTCACTATAAGGAATTTTGAGTGTGTGTTAATGTAAAAGCTATGTAAATCATTTTACAAGGAACCGTATATAAAACCTGTAGCACAATGGTCAGCTGTTGAGAGAGTTACAGAACCTTGAGAGCTTTTGTACTGTTGAAAGGAGTAACAGTGAATAAAACAATCCATTAGTTTTAGTTGCTAAGTGAGATGATGGAGCAAGGCTAGCGCTAGCCTCTAGTGTTTTGAATAAATGCATCCAACGGAAAAATTATGAACTGGAAAACATTGAAGAGTTACTTCATAAATTTCAGCATTTAAAATGAATGATCATCCTAGATTTGACTGCAGGGTTTCATCAGAAAGCATTATATTCGAAGTGAAGAAGGTACACAGCTTTCTTGCACAATAGAAATCGCCATCAATATCAGGTTGTCCCACTTGGATAGACTGTCTCACTAGCAAAGTCCATTTGAGATGTGGACTGTGTACTTGGACAAGAGCTGAGGCCTAAGCTAACCATATATGTAGATGATATCCTTGCGTGCAGTAAGAACTGAGAAAACCATTACTGGCCCATAAAGGAGACATTTGATAGACTCAGGCAAGAGTATTACGGTATATTAATAATTTTTACTTATGGACCGTCTGACAGCAACTGAATAAAACACAATTTTAGTGCCATACGCGTTTCGCCTTTATTTTCTGCAAGGCATCATCAGTGGCCTGGAATATGTACATATGTTAGCTATTTTATTTACATTTTTGTCATTTTGCCTATACGTTATAAACAGTTCTGGTGGTTGGTATTTCCTATTAAGTAGTAATGTTTTGAACTGTACTTACAGGTTTCGTGGACAATTTCCTACATATTACACTCCTGTTGCATTTTTGGTGTTGTTCTTCTTCTTATGAATCCCAATTTGCGGTTTTTTTTCTCCATTCCACAACACTATGCACTGAACGCTTGTTTTAAAGCAATGTTTTGGTTTCTATTGCCGACTGTCAAATGTTTTCGCCAAAGATCGAATGTTATTGCCAAACTTATGAGTGTAACTATTGAAGTATCTGTGGTCTGTTCGTGTATGCATTTGTGTGTGTGTGTCTCCAGATGATGTGGGGAAGAGTTTTCTTTTTTTTATTATTTTTTGTTTTATGTTATCATTTCCTTTACTAAGTGTAGTTGGGAGCCAGTGCTGATGTGTGTTTGATCATTTATTACATGTTTGTTTTCTGCTATGGCTTTCTGGATGTGGAAGTTTTCTTGCATTTGTATAAGATGTTTGTCATGGTTGCTTATTCTCATTATTTTCATTTCTAGTTCCATGTTTGTAGGATGATGGTTGTAGTGTTTTAAATGCTATGCAAATGTGGAATGGTTTGTTTCATACTTCCAACATCTGATATGTTCTTTGTATCTTGTTTTGAAAATTCCTGCATGTCATGCCTATGTATACTGCATCACAACTTTGACATTCAAGTTTATATATTCCTGATTGTTGGAATTTGTCTCTTTTGGTAGCTGGCTGGCTTTGGTGTGATTGATGGGTTTGCCCAGGCTTATATGCTATTTTGAAGCCCTGTCTCTTTCGGATGTTTGCAACTCTGTGTGTTAGTTTATGTGTGTAGGTCATGGTGTACCATCTGGTTCTTTTCTGTGTGGTGTTGTCATTGTGTGTGTTTGTTGAGTGTGTTTGTAAGTTTTCAGCTTGGGAGTTCTTTTGTGTTGTGGAACTGTTCTGTTTGTTTTTTATTTGTGTTTTTATTTTTTGATTGAGCTTGTGTACCACATATGTGTCATACCCGTTGTTCCTAGCTATTTGTATGATTGTACTCATTTCTTGTTCATAGTTTCTCTTGCTGAGTGGGATTCTGTTTAATCTATGTAACATGTGTCTTAGTGCTGCAAGTTTCTGGCTGTGGGGGCGGTTGGATTTGGAATGTATTATTGTGTCTGTGGCTGTTGGTTTTCTAAAGATGTTAAATGTATGTTTACCATTTTCTTTTTTTATTGTAATGTCAAGAAAATTTATTTGATTTTCTTTTCCTTTTTCAAGTGTGAATTTTATGTTCTGATGAGCTTTGTTTATTTCTGAATGGAGTTCATCTATATTTCACTTGGCTCATCTTCCAGACAAATAATGTCATCCACGTATCTGTACCAATATATGATTTTGAAACTTTCATTTGTGGTTATCTTATCAAATATCTGATTTTCTAGGTGACTGATGAAAATGTTTGCTAGTGTTCCTGATATTGGGGATCCCATGGTCAGTCCATCAGTTTGCAGATAATATTCTTTCTCAAACTGAAAGTAGCTTTGTTCAATTGTCAGTCTGAGCATATCTGTTATTTTTTTATTGCATCTGTGGTGAGGTTGCTGTGGGATGAGAGATTTTGTTCTATGATTTCTATTGTTTCTGTGATAGGGATGGAGGTATACATATTTTCTATATCGAATGAAATCAGTGATAAATGATAACATAAAACAAAAAATAATAAAAATAAGAAAACTCTTCCCCACATCATCTGGAGACACACACACACACACACACACACACACACACACACACACACACACAAATGCATACACGAACAGACCACAGATACTTCAATAGTTACACTCATAAGTTTGGCAATAACATTCGATCTTTGGCGAAAACATTTGACAGTCGGCAACAGAAACCAAAACATTGCTTTAAAACAAGCGTTCAGTGCATAGTGTTGTGGAACGGGGAAAAAACCGCAAATTGGCGTTCATAAGAAGAAGAAGAATAACAACACCAAAAATGCAACAGGAGTGTAATGTGTAGGAAATTGTCCACGCAACCTGTAAGTACAGTTCAAAACATTACTACTTAATAGGAAATACCAACCACCAGAACTGTTTATAACCTATAGGCACAATGACAAAAATGTAAATAAAATAGCTAACATATGTACATATTCCAGGCCACTGATGATGCCTTGCAGAAAATAAAGGCGAAATGCGTATGGCACTAAAATTGTGTTTTATTCAGTTGCTGTCAGACGGTCCATAAGTAAAAATTATTAATGTACCGTAATATTACACGCAACTGAGGAAGACAGGACTATAAAAGTTGAAGATGTCAGGCAAGAGTAGATGAGTTTGAAACTAGATAAATGTAAATTTGGGGTGACACAGTTGAAATTTGTAGGACGTTGTATATCAGAGGAATATCTCCTAGCAGGCCCTGGTAAGTATAAGGCTATTTAAGAGTTTTTCACACCCAGAAAGAGGAACCAGTTAAAGACCTTCCTTGGGATGAAATGAAATGAGCAAATGGCTTTGTTGGCTGGGAGGCCCCATTCGGGGAAGTTCGGCCGCCGAGTGCAAGTCTTATTTCAGTCGACGCCATACTGGGCGACTTGCGCGCTGATGATGAGGATGAAATTATGATGACGAAACACTCAGTCCTTGAGCGGAGAAAATCCCCAAACCGGCCAGGAATCGAACCCGGGCCCGCTGCATGGGAGGCGAACACGTAACCACCCAGCTGAGCAGACTGACTTCTTTCGGATGTTTCGGCTTTACTGAAAATATATGTGCAGGCAATGACTGAATGTTACATTTTTAAGTAATCTTTTTAAGAGGAATATCATCTGGAAATGGGACTGTGCTTATCAGTAAGCTTATGGCAAAATAAAACAACCCTTATTTAACTGAGGAATTCTATGTAGACCTGACTTTGTTTTACCATTTTCCTTATGTAGTGGCTCCAGTGATTATGGATTGGAAGTCCACCTATTTCAGCTAAGTGTAGAAAATGGTGAAACACACAATCATACATTAGCATTCGCTAAAATGCTATGGAAGCAACATTTCATTTCAAGTGATACAACATATGATAAATTCGTAAATCAAAAACTAATTACCTTTGCTGAAGTTTATATCCTACTAGAAAGCTCAGGCGATGGAAAATGGTAAAACTCTTACTTTCCTTCAAACTTACTATACTGACGATTATTCGACACAAGTACGATATTTATTATGTCGTATATAACTTATTCAAAACTCAACTGACTGACACCTTTGCCACATTCAAAATTCGAAGCATATCTTTTTACTGTCAGATTAATCAGATAGCACGGAAAACACCACGGGTTGGAGAAACATATAACAAAAGTAAGTGTTGACAAGATCGCCCAAATTACAGTATGCTAATTAAATTGCATGTACTACTTACAAAATAATTTCTGATAACAGATCTGCATATTTAGGCACCGATTTATGTAGAAATCACATCAATATTGACACTAAATTTCACACTCATTTAAAACTCTACTTAACACTTGTACCCGAAACTAATATTTTAAATAATCAGTGTCCGCCCCTGGTAGCTGAGTGGTCAGCGCGACAGAATGTCAATCATAAGGGCCCAGGTTCGATTCCCGGCTGGGTCGGAGATTTTCTCCGCTCAGGGACTGGGTGTTGTGTTGGCCTCATCATCACCATTTCATTTCCATCGACGCGCAAGTCGCCGAAGTGGCGTCAAATAGAAAGACTTGCACCCGGCGAACCGTCTCACGGACGGGAGGTCCTCGTCACACGACATTTATTTAACAATTAGTTGTCTTTAGACGTTTTTCCAATGGCCCCAGGCATTTCTGAAGTGAGAGAGACTTTTTAAGTGAATCTTCTTGAGATCAGACATACGTGTACTTGGCTCTGTAACCAGATTTCGCAATGTTAACAAATGTGTTGCAAACTAAAAACTGGATTGTAGAAAAGCTACCAGCCAATAAATTCTAATATTTACAAGTACAAAGACAGTTTTACTTTACTAAAGAACAACAGAGATAACTTCCCCAAGGATTCTTTCACAGAATGAATGAACATGGAGCAAATAACACAACTTAATGAAGACGACACTTCAAAACATCATTAACGTTCATGTAAGAGCATAGCCATCTTACATCACGGGACTTCGTCCTATCCCATATCAATTGAGTGCACATACACTCCTGGAAATTGAAATAAGAATACCGTGAATTCATTGTCCCAGGAAGGGGAAACTTTATTGACACATTCCTGGGGTCAGATACATCACATGATCACACTGACAGAACCACAGACACATAGACACAGGCAACAGAGCATGCACAATGTCGGCACTAGTACAGTGTATATCCACCTTTCGCAGCAATGCAGGCTGCTATTCTCCCATGGAGACGATCGTAGAGATGCTGGATGTAGTCCTGTGGAACGGCTTGCCATGCCATTTCCACCTGGCGCCTCAGTTGGACCAGCGTTCGTGCTGGACGTGCAGACCGCGTGAGACGACGCTTCATCCAGTCCCAAACATGCTCAATGGGGGACAGATCCGGAGATCTTGCTGGCCAGGGTAGTTGACTTACACCTTCTAGAGCACGTTGGGTGGCACGGGATACATGCGGAAGTGCATTGTCCTGTTGGAACAGCAAGTTCCCTTGCCGGTCTAGGAATGGTAGAACGATGGGTTCGACGACGGTTTGGATGTACCGTGCACTATTCAGTGTCCCCTCGACGATCACCAGTGGTGTACGGCCAGTGTAGGAGATCGCTCCCCACACCATGATGCCGGGTGTTGGCCCTGTGTGCCTCGGTCGTATGCAGTCCTGATTGTGGCGCTCACCTGCACGGCGCCAAACACGCATACGACCATCATTGGCACCAATGCAGAAGCGACTCTCATCGCTGAAGACGACACGTCTCCATTCGTCCCTCCATTCACGCCTGTCGCGACACCACTGGAGGCGGGCTGCACAATGTTGGGGCGTGAGCGGAAAACGGCCTAACGGCGTGCGGGACCGTAGCCCAGCTTCATGGAGACGGTTGCGAATGGTCCTCGCCGATACCCCAGGAGCAACAGTGTCCCTAATTTGCTGGGAAGTGGCGGTGCGGTCCCCTACGGCACTGCGTAGGATCCTACGGTCTTGGCGTGCATCCGTGCGTCGCTGCGGTCCGGTCCCAGGTCGACGGGCACGTGCACCTTCCGCCGACCACTGGCGACAACATCGATGTACTGTGGAGACCTCACGCCCCACGTGTTGAGCAATTCGGCGGTACGTCCACCCGGCCTCCCGCATGCCCACTATACGCCCTCGCTCAAAGTCCGTCAACTGCACATACGGTTCACGTCCACGCTGTCGCGGCATGCTACCAGTGTTAAAGACTGCGATGGAGCTCCGTATGCCACGGCAAACCGGCTGACACTGACGGCGGCGGTGCACAAATGCTGCGCAGCTAGCGCCATTCGACGGCCAACACCGCGGTTCCTGGTGTGTCCGCTGTGCCGTGCGTGTGATCATTGCTTGTACAGCCCTCTCGCAGTGTCCGGAGCAAGTATGGTGGGTCTGACACACCGGTGTCAATGTGTTCTTTTTTCCATTTCCAGGAGTGTACAATACGCAGATAAAAACGCTAAGTGAACCCTACAGGAGACACTGCACTTGAAGCTTTCTTCCTTAATTGGGAAGCTCGTGTTCTGTCGCACACAATGGCGTCGATTCTACATGGGCTCTATCTGGATCATATTTGTTCAGTATAGAGGATGTGCATAGAATGTAATTTTCTGACCGTGCTCTCGATGATAAAAGAAAGAGGATGAATTTTCATGCCGGCATTTACCTTAATCCTCTTGTATTGCGCCATGGAGGTCATTAAGCTCAACGGTCGCAACTAGAATAGTTATTATATCTAAATTTTGATGTGGCAGTTTTTAATTAATCTGAATTATTCGAGTAGAAAAGAAGCACTGCGCAATAAACATACTGAATGATTTCATTATTTGTAAGATGATTGCTCCTTGAACTGTTCATATTCTCAAGCAACAAATGCAGTGAACGACACATAAATAATTCATTGCCTGATACAGAACCACGGCGGAACTCTGAAGGCTTCGGACAGGAAGAGAACCAGCCAGCGCTGCAACAACTTGCGTAGATTTACACTCTGGCCGGCTCGGCCCTCAGCTCGTATCATAAATCAGTGTATGTAAACAAGCTTCATCCCGCGGCGAACTTATGGTGTTCTGCACTGTACCTCTGCTGCCGCTGTAATAAAAATTTACGACGCGCGCTGCGCATTCGCGTGCGTTATTGGCGACCCATCATACCTGTACGAGTCGATGCAGCGGCAGCCCGCTGCACCCAGCATCACACGCCACCACGGCTTGCGATTTTCTTTATCTGTCTCTAAATAACGGAATACCGCTGTGCAGGAGTGAGTGGCCGCGTAAACTTGTATTTAGTTGTTAAATTATTGGCTGTGGGCATCAGTGTTCGCTTCCCATAATTTTACAGTGAGCAGGCGCAATGTTTGCTTGCGCGTTTCATACTCAACCCTTGACTAGTTCAAATCTATTACGGTGCAGTGCCCCTGCAGAGAGTTTTGTAAACATGAAATGGTCTCTCATCGTGTCACTACGAATGTACGTGTCTGCACTTGAAATGTAGAACTAGGAAATAAAGCAGCCACAGCCAAAGTATGGAATCATTATGCTATCGGAGTAAGGTAATTTCCAAACTTGCAGAAAATCTGAATTTTCGTTGTCTGAGTCACGATCGGAACCCATGTCTTTTCGAATACCTCTTGCTATCTCCGTTGTTTATCTGGAGAGCCCTGTACTCAATTAATATAAATAATATATCATCTTAATATCGTCAAATAGTCGTCATTCGGTCATCACGATTAATGTTCACGGTAGTTTTCTGATCACTTCTTTTCTAAGCGGTAAACTTTCTTGATTCTTTCATACATTGGTACATAAAAACACAATGTCATTGGATAATAGTTATGATGTGTAGTTTCCGTCCTCATCTGAAGGAAGCTCATGTCTTGCTAGTTCACAGTTCTAATAGTCTATAATTTTCGTCCTTTATTTGCTCTTAACGCTCAAATGCGGCTGTTGCTGGCTGTTGAAACTTTTATACAGAGTCGACAGGCCTTTCAGCACGAGCAAAGTAATTGAAATAACTACTCATGCCACATAACAAATGATTCAAGTATGACACCACAATACATGTCACCAAGTGCACATTCGTTAATGAAAAAGCAACTATTTTTGAAAAGAACTAAACTTATAACAGATGTTGTCAACATCCAATTCAACTTCCTAAATTTATGAGCTGCAATTGGTTACTGCCCCTCGAATTTTAGACAAGCAACGGACATCTGATATTTTGCGAACATGTAAAGTCTGTGATCTCAATGCCAGATTAAGATGAATATTTTATTCAGCTGAATTTAATACAGTGCGAATTTATCGTTCGTTGCTGAAGATTATAAATCTTTTCCGCAAGGAATCAGAATATCAATGTATTTTCCTCAATCAATTTGCGTCTAGCGCGTAGGTGCTCATCAAATGTTGAAGCAACTGTTACCAAGGGTACTCACTGTTTCCTCGGTGCAAATCAGATAAAAATTTGCTATAACTATAGAAAACTCTTTGGGACCTGATGTTATGGTTACTGTTGTCGATTGCAAATTCCTATTCAGCTACATGAATATTACGCGTAATGTAATGTTAAAGACTTATCAATATTCATCTGACGAACACGGAAACTAACAACAGCTTGCTTCTGGAATAGGATTTTCCCTGATCGGTGAGAAAATGGAAGTTTATGAACAGTTTTCGCTTTGAAAGTTCATGTTGCACTGCCAGAATTCAAAACCGGCATTACACTGTACTCATGCTAATGTATTTTTCCGTCTTTTCTTCGAAGAAAAGATTCATGTTTAAAAGTGAAAAGCAAACAAAATGCGATGTTTGGAACAATATTTGTTTATTACAAAATGGCTGTCGGGTAATTAGGATATAATCACATAACTGCTGAGCCGATGATGGCCTAATGAGCTGAAAACGGATCCACAGTTAACAAATATTTGTGGAATAAACTCATTTTGTTGGCTTTTCACGCTTTAGAAAATTCTAATTTTTTCCTTTACAGACGTGTGGAAAGCTTCGTTTTGAAAAGTCCATTTAATTTTTTATTAACGTTGGCAGAAACCATTCCTCACTCGCTGGTTCACCAGTTTTTATCTTGTAAATAAATATCTTTTAGCTTGAATAAAATATCACGCATATTTTGCAACAAAATTTTATCTTCGTTTCTTAACTAATAATGTTGCACTTAATTGCTTTAGATATAATCAGTGATCTTAGAATGATTCCTACAGTAATTACTTACTTAGCTAGAGATATTTTGGTCTGAATCGTTTATGTATAATTACATTTAAATAACAAAATAATGTAAAAGTTTTCATCTGAAACGTATTGGAAAGAAGCATAATTAGATGCAAATATGGAAATAATATAAAAGATTTGCTATGAAAAAAAAGTTATCGGTGTATAAAAGTTTCCCTGTAAAGTAAAACTTACCGGAATGAAGTATAATAAGATGTAAATAACGAGAAAATGTAAACGTTCTGCTACGAAATAAATTTTTTTTTCATTCTTCGTCTCTGTGCTCTGTTAGCACTTCTCGACCCAAAACAATGAAATTTCCTATCAACATACATAGAATAACTGAAAATTATTAAGTTCTAACAAAATGACATGTTGAAACAAATGTCGTTTTATTCGCCCACAAAATCGATACTTCTGAAGACAGCGCAAAACGGCTACGTGTACTGATTGAGAATTCAGTTTAGAATGTTGGTATCAAGTTCCAATCAAAATCGTGTGTCTCCTTCTCAGGTTATGATTTGAAACATACAGTGTCGAGAAAAACACGTTTAAAGTTTTTGAGTACACGTTTTGTAGTTAAGTTAAAATATACCTCTAGCCATTGACCCATGTACCACACAGAAATCCTACCAAATCCTAAAGATGGTCCTCTTCCCCCCGCTTGTTTGTATGGAGTCCCTGCAGGTCTTTTCGGCATCTTCTGTCGTCTGCTGCGCTGCTCGCTCGATACACTTACCGTTCGCTTTTCCGCAAAGCCTCTAACACGCTAATCCGATCTCAAGTTCGAACGCTTTTATAATTTTTATAATGCCTGTTAGGCCGTTTTTGGAGTTACATGCTGTTACATTGCCATGAAGTCAGCTATTTCTTTCCCACTGTGAATGGTTTTCAGGGACACTTTTTCACAAATCACATTGTAAATCGGTAGCGAAATTTCTGGCGAACTTGGGGTGAACACTACTATAAATCAGATATCCCCAAGAAAATTTTTAGCCAAATAAAAAAATGGTTTTTTCGAAATTTCCAAGCTGAGGTACGTCCTTAAATGTATTAACCACTAACCGACATACTCCACTGCACTCTGAACCAATTACTTCCATGTACTATCCGTTAACAAATAACTTACAGAATAGTTGCTGTGTGGTGTTTAACAGTGTCCTTCAGTTTGTCTACAGTGGCGATAACAATACCAGAAAACTGGCTGATGTGCAAGTCTTTTTTAAAGACTGAGAAACGTTTATAAACTACATTCTAACTGCATATTAACTTTATGGAGATTCTTAGCACTAACTCCATCAACGATAATATAAACGTTATGTTAAAGTGTTGTATTAAAGCAAGAAAAACATATTTTTCTCAGTCAAGGGCATTGTTCTCCACGATACAATCAAATACAAATTTTTCGAGTTAAGACTGGTACCCTGACAAACCAGAGTAAATGTATCGAGCAGATTTAAAACATTCCCCATTAAAGAAATACATGTAAGTGCCGTTAATGTGGTGTATACATGCAAAAGGAAACTGGTAGTGGAAGAGGTCGAACGAAAAGTCTCCTTAGCTATAGATAACAATCGCCATGAAGAAAGATTATAAACTACTTTTGGGAAAAGAAGCAGGTACTGCAGATGTGCAGGCAAGGTTTACATTTTCCTTTAAATACAGCGTGTGGGGAAATCTGGTTATGAATGGAGAACATTACCGGCACAACCTACCCTACAACACCATTTCAGATTGTTTCTTACCACCCTGTATATGCATTTACAGTATCTACCAATGGTCGCACGTTGGACCGCTGGCTGATATCAATGGAAATAGGAATGTTTACTCCATCACAGGATAAACGAAAAATGTGTTTATAAACCTCCATTCCCATGTGGACTGGCTTAAAAAGAGTGATTACCTTTTATCTAAGTGCGACAGGCTGGATGTCATGCACCTAGCAACAGAGGGCCATTTGAGAAGCTTAAAACCAAGTAATAGCTATATGTAATTGACATTATTTTGTAAAAGTTACGTTCTATACAGAAATTCCAGAGCAGCATATTATTAAAAATAAACGTAATCAAGTGACTGTTTTCTATGCGTAAATGTATATGCACAAATTAGTGAAGTATTTATACGAGTACATTTGCTTGTCTTATTCGCCAACCTGCCCAAAATTCTAAGAAATTTCCTATTTGCGATGATATACACGCATGTATTTGAGATTCCTGATGGGAGGCGTGGGGGGGGGGGGGGGGGGAGGGGAGGGAGGATAGTTGGGTGACCTTGAAAAGTCGGTAAAATTAGTTATCAAAAAGTGTAGTGATCCCCATTTCTGACCTATAATACGCTGCAGTCAGTGAAATACAACAAGTACAACTGTCTGCTAGCATCAGCAGTTCTAGGAATGTTGATGATGATTTCATTAGTTCGAGAAAAGCTGAGGCTGACATCAGCAAATCCCTGGCCAGAATGCCTAGTGATCCTCTACTTCTGTTCTCTCCAATAAAAGATTTGTGATGAAATCCTGCCCCACTGAATGTCCTAACATGAAATTGCTATGCCTTGCAGGTACATCATTAAAATTTCTCTGAAAATGTTTAACTCCCCTTAGAATTCTTGCTTATTGCTATTTATTCCTTTGTGACATTCACACCTTCCACCTTGGTGGACTTGCATAGGCTTGTCTTTCATATATTTTTTACGTTTGTTCCTGTGCCTGTAACTAACTATAGCACAAGACACTTTGCCCAGCTTTCACATTGTCAATTAATCCTTTCTCTACCCCATCAACCCTCTGCTTAACTTCCTCCACCAACGAAACATTAACTTCAGACTTACATTCGATCTCTGCGTATCTGGTTTTCAACTGATAAAATTTGTCATCTACTTCCCTCATTTTACCCCAAGCTCTAATTTTAGTTTCTCAGTAGCAGTCCTAAACGCTGATTTTAACTCCCCAATTAATTCAGACTTCATAATCACTATTCTTCAATTTCTGTCTTCAAATTTCGTTTCTGTTTTCTTATAATAATCGTTCATAGCATTCAAAAGTAGTGAAAAATGATTCCCTGCCATCCATCGACCTTCTGTTTTCACTTCTCCTGAGTGGGTACTCGGATTCCCTACACTGCCAGCACCTTCTGCGCCACAACAACTTGGCGATTCTTTAAACTCATGGACCATGGCATCTAACTCGAAACACGAAAAAGAAAATGCAACTTCTTCTGTACTTCTCTTAAAATTCTCTCATTCACTGCTACAGTGCATTAAGTTGCAGATGACGACGCCATAGTTGCTGTTTGTGATGAGATTCTGCAGTATGGAAAGGAAGCAGCACGGAGGTGATGTGGCTCAGAGGTGATTACACAGAGATGATACAGCCCAGTAGTCACTTCACAGAGACCCAATGCCAAGGAGGTGGCACATAGGCAGTGGCGTGACGGTGACATGGTAGGGAGATAGTGGGATTGAGACACTGATGAAGCAGCAGTGAAATGGCTGCGGTGAGAGCAGGTAGCAGTGTGGATCCAGCAGCCGTGCGACGACTGTGGTGTGGGGAGACAGGTGTCAGTGCAGATGCATACGAAGGCTGCAGCGCGTTAAGGCAAAGGCATCGACAGGCATGATGGTGCTGAGGCAGTTTGGCTTGTACAGACATCGGCGTGGATACGAGATACGACAGCCCTGCGAAAGCTGGGGTGTGACCAAATGGTGGAATGGAGGCAGCGGCCCAGTGAAGGCACGGTGGCATTGGCAGGCAGCAGTGTGGACCCAGTGACCCTGCGAAAAATATGTTGTGTACAGTCAGTGGCACCCGTTTGCCCGGCCCAGCAAAGAACTGTAGCACTGGCAGGAAGTGGCGACACAAAAACAGCAGCCCTGTGAATACTGTGGCATGAAGCGTGTGGCACAAACACGGAACCAAAAATATGTGGTTGTACGGAATCGACACATACACTGCAGTACTATACACTGCAGTGCTATATTAAATGTGTATCACATATGACAATATCACTGCTACTACAGTTGCTGCTAATGTATTACCAACCGGCCGGGGTGGCCTAGCAGTTCTAGGCGCTACAGTCTGGAACCGCGCGACCGCTACGGTCGCAGGTTCGAATCCTGCCTCGGGCATGGATGTGTGTGATGTCCTTAGGTTAGTTACGTTTAAGTAGTTGTACGTTCTAGGGTACTGAGGACCTCAGATGTTAAATCCTATAGTGCTCAGAGCCATTTGTATTACCAAAAGCTGACAGCTTCCAGACTAGCGGTACAATGGCCTAAACTTTTTTCCGCACGATCGCAATTTTTTTTAACGAATTGCGTTTATAATCCTATCTCACGTGAGTCCCAATTGCAATGTAACAATTTACATCTAATTTATCCCAGATGAGCCCCAATGGCAGTGTGAATGGGGAGTTTAAAGAAAGAGAGAAATATTGTCAGATCATTAACTGAAATCAATTTGTTCCTACCTAACAGTCAGAGGGCGAATACGTAGCTTTGAGAATCTCTTTATGGCTCTTCTGCATATATAGGAGTTTGGTTGTGCACTAATACATTGGGCCTTAATTAAAGCATTTAAACGTACACCCAGCCTAATGAACAATCAGTGAGTATGTATACAAAAGCACACAAATGAATATGAAATGTTTATTAACAACTATTGAATAAATGATATAAAAGGAATGATCCATTAGGATATTAATGCAGCCTAACCACAGAATTAAAGTTCACTGTCAGTTTTTTTACTTCAGAAAGAAGTTATTTTGAATGTTTTTGAAGGGCATCATAAAACCTGTTGCCCGTAGAAATTATTTAATTCATAAATACAATTTCTTCATTGGTTTCCATAGGCCACCAATTAAGTTTGGAAGGAAAACTGAAGTCACCTGCCTATCGTTTGCCGATGACGTTGCAATTTTGACAGGCAGTGAACAAAATGCAGTACATCAAATAGAAATACTCAAGGAATGCACCGAGAAGGCTGGCTTGCAAATTTCTTATGAGAAACGGAATTTATGTGTACACTCTTAAGCATACAGAACCCCACCATAAAATATGGACGGATAAACAGAGTTCCACATTTTAAACACCAGGGAGAAATTTTGCAACCCATTGGACTAGAAAAAAATCTCATGAAACGCTTCAAACCTCAGAGTGGAAACCAATATCAAAAGAAATACAGATATTAATAGGAAATAAAATGTGCACTACGATGCGGTAAGAGAGTTCTAATATTATGGACGCAACTGCGAAGCGTGTTTCACGCAATTGTTGGATGTCGAATGAGCGAGGGCTCTTATTCCAAACAGAACTTGATTAGTTGCATATACTAGTCTCGAACCGGATCGGATGCCCTAGGCTGTCTACAGTGGCTGCTCGTTCAAAACGAAATCCAGGGCATCGTTTAAAGTCATTCTTTAACAACAAGTAAATTCTCTTTAACAACGGAGTCAGCCGACTGGGTAAATAGGCTTGCTCAGGCGGGCACAGAGTACATTTTTAGTCTTCAATTGCTGTGGCACATAACCTGCATGATTAACTAAATTAAAGTAACAATTTTATTAGGCGTTGTGAGGATTCGTGTCCAATCGAGTGACAAATTCACCGTTACGTTATCCTATTCGAGAAAAATCTCTTTCGCTCTCTATTTTTTGACAAATCGCGTACTTTAGGCTGTAGAAAATTCTCACTTGGCCTCAGTTTCATTGTGGGGTTACTCAGTGAACATATATTTTCTGTGACGAAGCTATGTGTGGCTGCCAGTGGGACATTAACACAAAAACATGGTGCTCTCAACCCAGAAATTGATAAAGGGAGGATATATGGATGTGTAAAAACAAAGTGGAACGCAATTTAAAAGGCAGTAGAAGCTTGTTGGTTTGCTTGTATTGTAAGCTTTTATAAGCCTAAATATATATATTACAAGCTCGATTGCGCGTTTTAAATCAGTATCTTCATTATCAATGGCTGTTGGACTGCCGACATCTCACAATTCTTCCTAGAGCCACTAAAATCTCATATTTTGTACCCCCTTCTGACAAATCGCTTTAGACATATTTCCCACGTCTTTTATTTTGACTGCGATCCTCGACACAGTTTCAGATAGTATAACACAAATACTATACTTAAAGTTGCACCACTAAATTTCGAGCGCGCAGACTCTTCAATTCCGCTACTTCTCGTAACATTTGAGCAATATATCGTTTAGCTATATTCAGGGTGAACCGTAAGTTTGGCGCTCCAGCATTCGCTCCGTCCTTTTAAACTAGCGGACCGCGCCACTGTGCATGCGTCCACAGATACGAGTGCCCTGGGGCCAGAAACGTTCATCGGTAGCAAAGAAGTGTACAAATCCATTCCCGAGCGGGAAGGTGTGCCGGTTCCTGTGTATATATCGATGGCTCCAAAATTCCGCAAGAAGAGTGTACAGGATGCGCCTTTTTCTGCCCTCCGCCCGGCGGATTAGTGTCGAGGTCCGGTGTGCCGATGAGACGCTCCCGAGGAGGTCCACTGGGAGCCGAACCGCACAGTAACCCCGGGTTCGGTGTGGGGCGGCGGTGGGGTGAGTGGACTGCTGTAGACTTTTGTGGGTTTGTGAACCACTGAGGGCTATGGCGGGGAGGTAGCGTCCCTGTCGTTTCAATACACACACACACACACACACACACACACACACACACACCCATGAATTTCATCTGTGGCTGCGAGGCCGATCCACATCGACATGTTGATGTATCACTGTGAGCTACAGTGTGGCGACGTATTTGTAAGTTTGTTAGAGACAGCGCCGGATTCCATGGCATATCGAAGGTAAAGCTGCTATCTGTATTTATTAATTGACCACCAAATGAATTTCAGTTGCTGCTTTCACCGCCGAGTTCCAAAAAGATGAAGCAGATGCTAAAATTTCGACGTTTTCGCGCAAAATCTAGCGATCACAATAAATACTCTGCCACAGAGGATGAATTGGGCTAAGTGTACCTGCAGTGTTCCGTATATCTTTCATTTATTGTGTGAATCGTGCGTTCGGTGCATGAAGAGTACCCTCAAAGAGGGTCTTGTAAATCTCAGTCTTTCAGAGCGCCAAATAATCCTTAACGGAATCGAAGAGTGCTGCTGCCTTCAGTGGGGAGCGAAAAATCGCTTTTACTTTGCATTTGCTGAGGATCAGGCCTATTTTTGACTCTAAGCTTCCCGCATATGGCAGAAGAGCCATGGATTTAAATCTTTCTGCGTTTTCTTCTGCATTCCTTTGGCTTCATTCGAAGCGTCGTACTTATCTACTATCTATCGGCTTCAAAATCTCTCTTTAGGTGTAAAAGCTCGTCCTGCGGATTGATCTCGCCAACAATGCTGTGTGCACTGTGTGTCAAGATTATGAGAACACTCATCATGGCAGCTATTTGCACGTAAATATAAATCCATATGAGCCGGTTTCCGATATACTTCACGTCCCAAAGCGACAGCATCTTTTCGTCGGGACAAAACATTCAAAAATGAAAGGTATCCCTCCATTTCGATTTCCATTGTAAACAGGATTTGTCATTGCTGGAAATCCGTATCTCCAAAATAGTGTGGGAATCAAGCTAGCAGATTCCTGCGCCTTTTCCTCAAAGTCCTCCATAAGCAAACTTGTCAGCAAGTGTGACGAGCTTCTACCTATTGCGACACCGTCAGTTTGTTCAAAAATTTCGTAGTTAAATAAAAAAGCATATCATGGTCATAACATGTTTGAAAAAAGCTGAATCATCTTTATGAAAACTTCTGCCGAAAAGAGGTAAGGATTCTGAAAGGGTATCCTTGTGAATAACGACACCACTTCGAAAGTGACTAATAGATCAGAACTGTACATTTACAACGAAGTCCGCCAAGTTGCATATGTGACGAGCACGTTTTCCGCAAGAGGCCTTACTAACGACGCAAAGTGTTTCGCACAGTCATAGTCTGGACAGCCAGTGTTACTCATTGTCATAGTCTGGACAGCCAGTGTTACTCATTGTTGGATCCACAGTAGCACCTTTATTTTTAATGTCTGGAAGTCTATAAAACCTCGGAGGAACCGCACCATTTGGTTTCTGCAAAATTTCTGGCGGAAAGGGGGAGGCGTTCACATGCGAAGAAGTCTTCGTAACCCCATGCCTAGTGGGGTGTTTACTGACCACCTAATTAGTGGGGCGTTACTGACCTTTCGGCATGTGCTATCATTCAGTAAACCACACATGTTGTCATGATAGTCGTCACGAGACTTTAAAACAGTGGCATTACCTGTATCACGTGAAAGAACAACCGCCTAAGCATCATGGCAAAGCTTACGTAGTGCAGCCCTCTCTGCCACAGATAATTACTCCTCTACGGGCGAGACTTCGTAACAACTCGGCAAGTTACACATCTTATTTCATCTGTTCGATCCGTGTTCAGTCCTTTGCCTAAAACCGACGTAATATCCTCCAGATCTTGACAACAGTTACTCGCTTCAAAGACTTTGCAGTCTGTCTCGATGTGGCCACTTCACGCACCCCATCCGATTTGGCCCGCGTTTACCATGCATGTAGTCCGAAGAGTTGTAACTCCACAGACATATTCAGGTACAGGCGAAAACATGGAGATGCACGTTATGCTTGTACTTCAGTGCCGAAAAAATGTAACTTGTGTGTCTCAGTATTAGAAACTGTTCACTGCTTTTCAGATTTGGCGCTTCTCCAGATCGCTATCCTTTCCTTGGTAGTGGTTTAACGTTGTGGACACCATGTGCTTCTTGCCTGGGTGCGGCGCGTGCATTGGCGAGCGGCCACCCCGCACAGCATAAGGCCAGTGACAGGGCACGCTACACGCTCTGGTGCCCGTCACGAGGCCTGACGCCTCGCGGGGAACGCAACAGGTGCAGCTGGGAAATTTATCGCCGCTCGGCAGGGGGGAGGGGCACTGTTCCCTCGTCACACGCTGGCTGCCGCACAAAACTCTGACTCGCTGCCGCGTTCGCAATCTGGGCTGCTCTATAGTGTTCTTCACGTCTGACTACGTCCGAAAGCCAAATCTTGCCAATCAATAGGTGAAAATAAAACTAATAAAGTTTGTTACCATGGCTAATTTACTCAATATTTTTATGTTTGTGCTACTGGTAATGAAAGTGACTGGCAAAGATAAGAAAAACAGTTCTCCAGCCTTATATAAAGCGGTTGCCATGGTGTCCTTTATAATATTAGGAAAGTAGTCGAAGGCAAGAGGTGCTAAGACAATACCTCCCTTTTGAAAATAGCTATGCAAAATGTCCCCAGAATAGTAATAAATTATAAACGAATCACGAAACAACAACCGGCATTTTCACCAATAAACAAAAGAAAAAAATCAATAAAATTCAAAATAAGGAAATGCCAACGCGAAACTACGCTGTTCTGTTCTGGCAGTAAAAGGAAGTTACAAGACAGTAGGGCCCATGTACTACGTAGCCTGAAGCTATTGTTCGACCTTTCCTGCAACCTCTTCACCTACTAACGACCACATTGAAGAAAACTGTGCTTTGTGAAATAGAGTTGCAGCTACCATTATTACAACGTTAGGAGTGAAACGTTTGTTTTCGCAGGCAAAGAAACAATTAGTAAGTCGCTACAACACAGAGTATGTTAGCTCTATTATTGGTTCTGATTATTCTTTGCGTATTTTCCCGCTGGAAGTGATTGTGCTGCCACAGAGTGAAAATAATATCTTTATGCTACCGCCTTTTGAAAAATAATCAAACAAAATATTTTTCTGCTTACTTTTTTGGCAGACTAATTCACAAAACTGCACTATAGCCTGTATCGTAAAATAAGGAGTAAATCGTGTAGCCAGTGCAGAAAATATTTATAAAAAAGAAAATAAACGGATGGTCTGACAGAACATAACAAATTACAAATGACTTCGGACGCATTTACAACAGGCTGCGCCGGTGTACGAGGGCACAATGAGTAGATCCTGCCGTGGTGGTGGCGGACTGTATTCTTAGGTCGAGGATGCACTTACTTCTCGATAGTCTTCTTCCTTAAGGAGCATCTTGAGATGGTGGAAATTGTTATTATGAAAGTGCAGCTTTATTCTCGTGTGTGTTTCACATCTATCTGATACAAAAGACATTTATAATATCCTTTCGAAGGTAAACGGTAAGCAAGTATATACCAGGTATAATAGCCATAACCTTTAGAGCAGATGAAATCTAATTGACCTTACACGTCGCAGGACCGTCTGTTACCGCGACGAGCTGCGCCACTTCTCACGAGAAATGGTGGAACCGAGCCTCGTCTACAGTAACAAACTGAACTACTAAATCTGTTAGATCTGTCGTGAAAGGTCCAAATTTTCGTTTTCGCCTTTTCGTCAACATTCAAAATACGATACCTATCATGCACAAATACGTTCATACCTAACATTTCATGTAATATTTAGTGTACTGCTCTTTTATGTTGTCTGTGGTGTGAGTTATTTCATACACATTTAGTCATGTGTTGTCCACTATCACATGTATTTCTTCGATATGTTCATCTCTAGTTGCGCTTTTCAAACGTCCTTTTTAAGAGCACCTTTGACAGAAGTGCACCCTGATCTGAATCCGGCTGCCTATGCCTTTACTGTTGAAAATAAAGGCATAGATTTTCACTGAAGGTTAAAAAATTTTCAGTGAATTTCCTTTCATGGTAAATTATGAAAAAGAAAGGATTTTAGGACGACGTGATTTTCTTGATTGTGTCTGTAAAGAAAAACCACAGAATGACACCTTTAAAAGAGATATATAAACGGAATATTCGTTAGTTCTACTTGAACGATGACTTCCGAAACTGTACAACAAATAACAATTTAAAAAACACAAAGTTTCAATGATATCAAAATAACGTTGAGATAGACCTAGAACTCATTACCTTCATTAAGTAAGCCAAAAATTTATATATTTGACAAGTAATACCTATCATTTGCAAGGTATGAATGCCTTAAAATGACAGAGAGGCTTGCCTGCCGAGGTATTGGAGATTCTCGACGCTATCGGTCAGCATTCCCTCGAGTTATTCACAGAAGATGGTTAGTTGTTTGCTTGTTCATTGGATCATAAATGTGGTCTCTCGTTGTGAAGTCAGTTTACACTCCTGCCTGTAGACAGCGAAAAATTTGGTAACACATAATTTTTACGAAGTTCTATTGCACTAGTCTTTGCGACAAGTAATTCTGTTTTGAGCACAATCATTTACATTTAACTACAGTGAGACAGACCCACATACACAATTTATATGCATTTTAAAAAAAAATTGTGGAGTAGAAAGAATTGTCAAGCATATATAATGATTTCGATTTGACTTTAAAGTTAATTTTTTTGTGTATTACATTTTCACTTATAATACAGTTGTAATGTCACTTCTTCGGACGAGAAATGAAAATCAAAAATTAGCTCCAAAACTCCAAAAGATTTCCCCAAAACAAGTTCCAAATTCCATGAAAAATGAACAAGCAAACAAATTTCCAGTTAACACTATTATTTGGCTATTAACCAGTAATTGAATCAGGAATCTAATACTTAGTAATTTATTTACGAAAGAAAGATAGGATTCCAGTAAAATCACACTTAAAATTCAAAATCATAGGAAATTGCAAAATCATTATAATTAATATTCGCAACCCTGATTACTCAAAGAACGATCTACGTCCGTTTCAAAGGTACCATGATCGGACCTTTTTATGTCTCCCAGGGCTTGCAGCAAGGTGCAGTTTTAAGTCCTCTCCTGTATACTCTATATACGCACGACCTAGAACGCATAGTTACTCCCCCCGGCAAAAATCCTACTATATGCTGATGATATATGTGTTTATCCTACTGCTGCTTCATATCTTCAGCCTAAAACGGCATTAACCACAACCATCGCACACATCGATGAGTGGCTCTCTATCAATGGGCTGGAGATCTCGGCTGAGAAATCAGCAGTCGTTCCCTTCTCCAAGTCGACGACAGCTCGCACTGAAGATCACATTACCTGTGGCAAGTACACCTTCCAAATAAAATCTCACGCTCGATTTCTGGGGGTGATTTTTGACTCTCGGTTAAGCTGGGCGCCCCACATCCGATCTACCGTTACCAAGTGTGAAGAAGGTTTAAATGTAATCGGATCACTCACTCGTGTCTGGTGGGGAGCGCACCAGAGTGTTTTACTCACCATGTACCGAGGGATAATTCGATCTCGATTAGACTATGGCTGTCAATTCAATTCTACCACACTGCGTCAAAGATTCATCTCTCCAAATTAGATACTCTTCAATATAGAGCCATTCGTACCTGTCTTGGAACCATGCGATCGACGCCCACCAACGCCCTTTCAATAGAAGCAGGGGAGATGCCCTTGAGCATTAGGCGCCAAATGTTATCGGACAAATTCTACATTCAAGGCATGGCCATTATGGACAGTTCCGTCTATCAAAGTAGAGACCGCATTCATCGACTGTCGATTGCATCCCACAGAAGGAATAAAGTGCCAGCCGTTTGTGCCAGCTTTGACACTTGGTCGCCTGTCATACATTCTATACGGCGTTCAGCGCATCTACCTTTTTTTGAATATGATTTTCAAATGCTATGCTCCCAGATCCCAGTCCATTATTTAAGTAAGACCTGGCTGGACAGGTTGGCTTCAATAGTCTCGTTCAAGCACAATGGCCGGGTTTTCTCTGTGTATATACCGATGGCTCCAAAATTCTGCAAGAAGAGTGTACAGGATGCGCTTTTTTCTGCGCTCAGATCCAGATCCGCAAAACCTTCAAACTGCCTACGAGCACTTCTATTTTTGCGACGGAGACAGTGGCAGTTTTGGAAGCACTTAAGTTTGTCTCCGGCACTTCCTTTCCCAAGATATTGATAGTATCTGACTCGCAAAGCGTTCTTAAAAACATTCAGTACAGTCGATGGAACAAAACAACCAACAGTTATATCTTGGATGTGATATCTGAATATATTCGCAGCACACGCACGGGCCGGACGATCCATTTGTTGTGGGTACCTTCCCACTCTGGTATCCTCTGTAATGATGAAGTTGATGCATTAGCTAAACAAGCGGCAACCTTAGGCAACGCCCTGAATCTGCACCTTCCTTATGCAGACTACTTACGTGACATCAAGGATCACGCAAGACAACAATGGCAGGAAATGTGGAACGTTTCTCAACAGACAAAAGGCGGTTATTACGCAGTGCTACAACCTCGAATTCCTTCACAGCCGAGGTTCATGAGGACACATCTGGACCGATCCACGATTTCTACCATCATAAGACTCCGCTTCAATCATGCCTCTTTCCCACAACATCTACATCGGATTAACGTTTACAGTTCACCAGCATGTGAGTGTGATCCTGAGTCGGAAGCTGATGTCAACCACATCTTATTTATGTGCCCCAAATTTCACCGTGAACGGTTGGCTTTCTGAAGACATTGCTGAGTATAGGCTACCATCTTCCTCAATCAGCTTCTTCTCTTTTATGTACTAAAGACGTTGGTCTATATAAAGTGATAGTTAACTTCATCAAGAGTACTGGTTACAATCTGTAGGCTTTAATGGTGTACATAAATTATAAATATGTCTTGCTGATGAAGATATTTCAGAAGTGGTGTGAATTGTAAGCCAAGACACTTTTAATTATTTTCCAATTCAATTCAATTCAATTCAATTCAATTTTTAAAACATTATGTACAAAACTGTAACAGTTAAGCTTTTTATTCTTGTAAATATGCATTTCTGTATTTGTTTATTCAATTATGTGTACATTGTCACTATGTGTTGCCGATGGCTAAATTGAGTACACACTCAAAGGCCAAATAAAAAAATAAAAAAAATAAATAAAAAAATTCGCAAAATAGAACCAACGCTCCCAAACAATACTCCGTGTGGGTACTCTTTGAGATTCGTGAGTAATGGCTAAGGATAGTTCAATCCATTGTCACTACTATGACGTAGTGAAACGATACTTTGACTTCAAATCTTACGTTATTTAGAATTCAGATAGAGGACTTGCATATATTAGACAGAAGTGACTTTTAATTAGATAACCTGTAGTTAACACTATTTAGGAAGTGAACACAGATAGACAATTTCATTCCTTATAACTAATGGACTATGGAACTTGGCGATAGTTACGAAGTATATAATTTATAATTCCCCCAACACCTGGCAAAGTTTCTTCCTCACGGCTCTGTTAGGAAGTGACTAATATTGTGTAATAAACCAGCAAATCGTGTCAATTCACGCACTTATCATTCAAGTTTTACAATATTATTTATAGAGATAACGTGCTGCGATATTATTTGACTGAAGCGCTCGGCGTTTATATAGAAACTCCTTGACGTTAGGAATTAATAACACTGTTACGACTGATTGTAGATTTGAGATTACAACCAGCCTATAGGGAATTTGGTGTAGCTGGAATTAATTTGAACTTATCATTAATTTAAATAGCAACTGATAAACATCGATTGTAAACAATTTAATTACGACATTTGGTGAAGTAAATATCTCGCACAAGTCGCGAATTCATTTCATCAATGTTCTGTTTGTAACGTCGATACCGATACATAAGAAATAACAATCTCATTGCTTTACCACTGAGTGTTAGCGAAGACCGAAGATATGAAAGGACGTTACACAGTCCAAATCGCAATGAATGACAATTATCGCAACCAGTCATTTTCTGAAAATTGTCTTGACGTCTTCTTAAAGTTGCATCAGATGTTATTGCGTTCCGACGTCACGCCGACTAACGCTGTGAAGCAGAGGGTGCAACGTCAAGACGTGAAGTAAGATTTCTCTCATGTGGACGATTGATCGAAATCTCTTTTAAAACTCTTCCCTTCGTACAACTGAACGTATAATACAATGTACCATAAGCAAATGAATCTGCCCGCTGATCGCAGCAATGCAGGTCGGCAACGTGGACTTTGTTTGCCCGCTTTCTGCCGCCATGCATGCGGAGACTCATCCCCTCTACGCTTGCCTATTGCTCAGCCTCTATACGCGGAAGAGCCGTCGTACGTAACACGGGCTATAGTACTGTGATGAAGAAAGTCTGCACCCTATGCGCTGTCAGGCCAACGGCCTGATCACAGTCTTTCTCCACAGCCTGCTAATCTCCTGCTCGTAGCGTTAACATGTACACCTGAAATAATATCGTTGGCAATGATTTGCTACACGTTCTCACGAGAATAATTTATTCTATCACTGAACTGTTCACAGCAAGTCATTCACTACACTGCCTTCCTATTCATGACGAATGTTATTCCTGCTATACCATTTTCTTCTGTTGATCCTATAGCCATCTGACTAGAAATCCTTCTTTGCTTTCCATTTCATTCACTGACCCACTCTATATCTAGCCTGAGCCTCTGCATTCTCCTTTTCAGAGTTTCCCCCCACTTTCAAATGTTCCATATTCTCAGTCATAGAATAATACCCTGTCGGTGGTTACTCAATCTTTTTTATAATGGTCACCTTCCAGTCGGCATTCCTATCCTGCAGATTCAATGGGGCACTAACCGGAATCTTTTACCAATGGAGAGATCATCATCACACTTCGTAATTATAGACCATCCAAACTGTGGATGCATATTATGTATCTTTAATGCAGTGGTTTCAGTTTCCTTCTGCATCCTTCTGCCATTGATCAATGCCGATTCTTCTGCCGCTTAGGGACAGTTTCCCAGTCCCATGGCAAAAGAACCCCTGAAAGTTCTCGATCCTCCGCCCGTTCTGACAAAGACTTTGACAAAAAAAGAGCAGACTCCTCGTACAAGATGTCTTCGCGCTACCTTGATTACCATTTTACTCAAAATTTAAGCAGTGTGAGGGGATCGAACACAGATTCGAGGACATTTCAATTATCTGTCAAAAAAGGGTTCAAATGGCTCTGAGCACTATGGGACTTAACATCTGAGGTCATCAGTCCCCTAGAACTTAGAACTACTTAAACCTAACTAACCTAAGGACATCACACACATCCATACCCAAAGCAGGATTCAACCTGCTAGCGTAGCAGCCGCGTGGTTCCGCACTGAAGCGCCTAGAACCGATCAACTGCCGGCCGCCGTTCATACTTCACCCAAATTCCGTCATAGCCGTGATCATGTAGACAGCCATCTCGCGTTTCTGAATAACATATTTTATATACACCTTATGGGTTAGCTTATGGCCAATGATGAGTGCTAGATGTTTCACAACTATCCTAACAGGGAATTGGTACGAGCCTAGTGCAACTATCGTTGGTAGTGTCACTATCCAACTCGAAAACAATACTGCAGGTCATTTAGTGGATAATTCCATCCGTTTCTTGTGAGATCCTGTTCGAATGTGAACATTGCCGTAATGTGTTTTACCTTGCAATCTTCAAAATATACTCGTATCTTCTGCAGGACTTGAACCCTTTCTGGGAGTATACATTGTAAGTCGATGGTGTAGATATTAAGCAGTGGAGTTGCCACACCAGATCTGTGCCTCACCTCAAACTCGTAGCTTTTGGTCCTACTGTATGTTCTCCGTCTGTGGCAAGTACACTGATGTACAAAACTTAACTAGCGCATGATGTGTCATTGCCAAACAACATTGTGCGATGAAACTTGGACCATACATAGAAGGAACTGTTACAGCGCTCTGCAGATGTTAACTGAAAGAAAAACACATTGAGACGAACAGAAATGACACTTATATCAAAGACAATAATTGCACTGAAGTCATCTTGCTTTATGATGGTACTTTGAACATTAGAAATACAAGACTACACTGGACTTCCGGTATGTTTTGGTAGGCGACAGGCGACTCTGAGTTACCGCCCTGACAGCAGTGACTGTAACTAGTAAACCTTCCACTTGACTTCCTGCCCCATGTGTCTGTTAAATTGATTTTCCCTTTAACTGTGTTTGTTGTTAGCCGTTATTAGATGTTATCACAGTTACCAGAATCTAAATGAACGTGAATGCTGAAATCATATTAATGAAATGGTGGCCCTGTCATTACTTTTGCCAATTGTTGATGGGTGATTAAGAAATCAACATGGGACAAATCTTTCATAAAAGGAATGGCACAATTTTATTGATTAAAAATTGGACAGAAATACATGTTAAGCGTGGTGACAAGTAAAACATGATCTGATGGCAGCACGCATATGCAATCAACAGCTAACAACCCTGTGTGGCGGCTGGTTGGCAAATACTAGGGTTTGTCTCATTGAACTATTTACTCTGGCACAAAATATGGATAAAACAATCTGAAATTATCTAACACTGAAAAGACCTTGCTGGATTTATTCTACACAGACGTTGGTACAGCTGAGAACAAGTGGCGAGATTGTGATCTTGTTTGCCCTAACAAGCCAGAGCAGCAATATAGAGTACCCTTTTTTCGATTCGTCGTGCTATCTCAGGTAACAGTCATGGTTCAAGTGTCTGCGGAGCAGTATGTGCGGTGCCTGTAAGTCCCTATCACGGGCACAAATCATGCGGAGTCGCGGCTGGCAATCTGTTAGACAGATCGCAATTATCCTCTAACAGAGCCCTGAAATTCGGCAGAATCCAGCGTGTAACACTCCCATTCGCTGGTCATACCTTGGACCAATTAGACTCATTTATACGGCAGTGCACACAAGATGATCAAATGTCAGACTGGCACACCTGTAATGAAAAAGGTGGCCCTCGGCACAGCGAGTTGTCTGAGACGGTGAGGTCTAAACTGTGGTGCAGTGAAGTCCTCACCACAGGCTCCCCAGCCAAGACCAGTGCTAGTGCTTAGTCACGCTCAGGACAAGTGTCCCAAGTTGCACCCCACTCATAACAAAAGTCAAGACCAGTATCCTCTCCAGGCAGGAGTCTGAATCGGAAGACCCACTCCAGACAGGTGTCTGACTCGGAAGACCAAGTATCTCTCCTTCTTACTTCCCATAAAATCTCTGTAAACTCTGCAAAACCACTCCCACAACCGTCCCCACAAGGGTTTGGTGCCGATCACAAGACTCCTTGAGCCCCATGTCTCCCCTCTAACTCATCTACTCCACTCATCGGCAAATCTTTAATTTAATTATTCTCTTTGAACAAAAGTGTCATTTCTGTTCATTTTATTGTTTATTAATTTCAATTACCTTCAGTACTGTAATGCAGCAGTTTCGTCTATGCATGGTCCAAATTTCATCGAACTTTATTACTGGTAATGACACATTGCATGAAACTTACGTTCGTCCTTACGTCTTGTTCTCTGTAAACTCTGCAAAACCACTCCCACAACCGCCCCCACAAGGGTTTGGTGCCGATCACAAGACTCCTTGAGCCCCATGTCTCCCCTCTAACTCATCTGCTCCACTCATTGGCCAATCATTAATTTAATTATTCTCTTTGAACAAAAGTGCCATTTCTGTTCATTTTATTGTTTATTGATTTCAATTTCCTTCAGTACTGTAATGCAGCAGTTTCGTCTATGCATGGTCCAAATTTCATCGAACTTTATTACTGGTAATGACACATCGCATGAAACTTACTTTCGTCCTTACGTCTTGTACACCAGTGCAGAAACTAAACAGAGAGAAGGGATTACAGATTTGCTGCAAATTCTTGGTGTACGCTTTGCTCGTTTAGTTTTGTGGCTGGCGCTAGGACTACTACGTTATCGTAAGTCCCGCTCAAGTCTAGACGCAAAGGTAGTACTATGCGGTTTCGCTGAAGCGTCTTTATGTCGCTGAGTAGATACATGAGAACATTTCAGCTCCTTTCCCTTTTCGAAAACCCTCCTGATTACTAAAGAAAAGGGTATGGTATTCATGCCACCAGTCTAATCGAAATTTGGAATGACCACCATAATCTCCAGCCCCTGCAGCTTACTATTTTTTTCTTATGGAGCCATTTGCTGTTGCAAGTGTACGATGTCGGCCGTCCTTACTGCCCACGTGAAGGAGGGTATTTCGTAACATGTATTAGGTACAACACTTGAAACCATCTATAGGGACTTTGCTCTGATGAATTTTTTCCTAAGTGATGCCTGTCACACAGAATGTTTTCACCTTTATTGTGTCATTCCTCTATATAAATTAACGATTTACTTGAAAATATATCTGTCAGCGATAAAAATAGCTTTTCTCCCAATATATTTTTTATTATCAAGATAACTATGAATTTCAATGTATTCTGGTAAAAATTGCGTCCTCCTTTAGGAAATACTTTCGAACAATTATTTTTTATTGTTTTTGGTTCAACTTATGTATCAGCATTAGTCATACGTAGTATCACTTTCATACTCTCCCTACTATTTGTTCAAAGTCTCCCTGTTGTCCCTGTTTCCAGCACTGTACGTAAAACCTGTTAAAAGGACTATGAAAATAAAACCATTAAAAAACGCAAAAGAAAGAAACAAAACATTTGCATGAAAATGTGAATTTCCATTGCTGAATAATGGCTTCTACCGGGAACAGTTTACCCACTCTAGCAGGTGACCATTCCGCATGCAGGATTACCTGTGGATGCGTTGCAGAAGCTCTATCCGACCGGCCAATCGTGGGATGGGACTCGCCGGCTGCTCGCTGAGAGGATTACCGTGGCCATGGCAACTCGCAGTGCTGGACAGTGAAGAGGCGCTGAGGTGGGTGACAGCTTGCACCTGCAGGCGCGTGGGTAGCTGTCTCTTAGTAGCAGTCACTTACATCTATCTGCGATGACGTTTGCAGAAGAAATCAAAAAGGCATAAAACAATGTAAGACTGCTGAATATGATCGGGACACGTCATTAAATATCCTATGGGAATAGGAGTATTATAGCTCTCAAAAGTAATCTGAGTAAAGTATATGAAACATGGTCTATGTATGAATACTCAGAAGATTATCAGATATGCTAAGCATCAACCAAATTACTTTTTAGTACAAAGATAAACTTGCAATGGATAAAAAATTTATAGATTGCTTTCTCAAACATATTTAAGGGCAATCGTAGAAAGTCAGCCACCGACACTTAGCCCTCTCCCCAACGTTCGGAGAGTTTTACGCGCAGTTTGTCTGATTCCTTAATGGAAACTGGTAACCTGAAAAGTCCACGTGACGAACTCAAGGGACACTCCATAGCATCGTAAGAAGATGCTTTTTTAGTGAGTCGAAAATAAAATAAGTTCATACCTAGATAGTCAAAATGTACTCGGGTTCTACCAATCATGAATCCAAGTTTCAGGAGATTACGTTTCTGGAAAGGTTCCACAGAAAACAGAATTTATTACCTTCAAAAAACTGTGGGTGAAATCTTATGGGACTTAACTGCTAAGGTCATCAGTCCCTAAGCTTACACACTACTTACCCTAAATTATCCTAAGGACAAACACACACACCCATGCCCGAAGGAGGACTCGAACCTCCGCCGGGATCAGTCGCAAAGTCCATGACTGCTTTTTACCTTCAAGAATCTGCAGTATGACTTCATTTATTAGTGACTACTCTCAATAAAGTTACAATCTGTGGCAAAATATATCATGCTGAGTGCAGCGTCTCATAATCCTTCACGTATTCCTTTACCTGGAATAAACAACCAAGACTATGGAATCACACAGTTCACTTATCGAGACTAGTAATTGGCTGCTCTGTTATCTGGTTCTCTATTCCGAACTGTACCCAACGTTCTCTGGAGACTATCTGTCAGTAAAATGAAAAAGAATTGTAATATCTCGGTTAACGAACGTTGAGGAGAACAGGAATGGAACACACCACTCTGGGGAGGTAATACGATTGAGACAGAATTTTATTAGCTACTAATAAACTGCAGGAAAATATCTGGAAGTACTATGACCACTGCATTTTCCTTGTTTTCATGGAAAGGTGCAGAACATATATGCTTATTAAAGAAACCGAGAAGTTTCACATACTTCAGTAGAAAGAAATAATTCTCAGAGGTTCTCAGCATTTTATACATTTGCATTAACAATAGTTGAGACTGGATCATCTTGTTAAACGTGTGCTTTACGCCCCTCAACGGGATACCCACCGCCGTGCTCTTCATGGCTGCACCATAAAATATAGTTCACCATAAATTTTCTCCTGGTAACATCAATCACACAAATTTCAACAATGACTAATTTTTCATTGATAATGTAAGATGTGAAATGCACAAATAAATAACACACAAATAGGAAGTGTGGCTCTGCAGAATACTTCCTGCTGCTGAGGTAGACATAAATGCAGAGAGCACTCAACTGTCAGAGTCGAGCTGCGGCCCGTATGAGGGCGGGCACGTGGCACGTAGGTCGACATCGACAACTAAAAGTACTCTGTAACGTGACCAGGGCAAGTGCAGTAAGCAGACGTACATCGAGTTTTGTTTTACCCCTTGTATAAGGACGGACTGAAATAGCACACATGAATGGTTAGGACAGTTCAATTGAATCAGAATGAAGTGGTCGGTTTGAAGTACGACTTATTTACCAACGCCATGTATACACTGAGGAGCCAAAAAGGTGCCTAATATCGTGCAGAGTCCCCGCGAGCACACGCAAGTGCCACAACAAGATATGGACTCGACTAATGTCTGAAGTAGTTCTGGAGGGATTTGACACCATGAATCCTGCAGGGCTGTCCATAAATCCGTAAGAGTACAAGGGGGTGGAGATCTCTTCTGAACAGCACGTTGCAAGGCGTCCAGATATGCTCAATAATGTTCATGTCTGGGGAGTTTGGTGACCAGTGGAAGTGTTTAAAGTCAGAATAGTGTTCCTGGAGCCACTCTGTAGCAATTCCGGACGTTTGGGGTGCCGCAGTGCCCTGCTGGACTCGCGCAAGTCCGTCGGGATGCACAATGGACATGAATCGATGCAAGTGATCAGACAGGATGCCTACGTACGAGCTACCTACCAGAGTCGTATCTAGACCTATCAGGGATCCCATATCACTCCAACTGCACACGCCCGACAACATTACAGAGCCTCCACCAGCATGAACAGTCGCTTGCTGACATGCAGGATCCATGCATTCATGACGTTGTCTCCATACTACACGTCCATCCCCTTCACACAATATGCAATGAGACTCGTCCGACCAGATAACACATTTCCAGTCATCAACAGTCCATTGTCGGTGTTGATGGAGCCTGACGAGGCGTAAAGCTTCCTGTGTGCAGTCATCAAGGGTACACATGTGGGCCTTCGGCTCCGAAAACCCATATCGATATTGTTTCGTTGAATGGTTCACACACTGACGCTTGTTGATGGCCCAGCATTGAAATCTGCAGCAATTTGCGGGAGGGCTGCACTTCTGTCACACTGAACAATTGTCTTCCGTCGTCGTTGGTCCCGTTCTTGCAGGATCTTTCCCAGCCGCAGCCATGTCGGAGATTGAATGCTTTGCTGGATTCCTGATATTCAAGGCACACTCGTGAAGTGGTAGTACGGGAAAATCCCACTTCATTGCTACCTCGGAGATGCTGTCTCCCATCGTTCATGCGCTGACTATAACACCACTTTGAAACTCGATTAAATTTTGATAACATGCCATTTTAGCAGCAGTAACCGATCTAAGAACTGCGCCAGACACTCATTGTCTTACACAGGCGTTGCCGACCGCAGCGTCGCATTCGGCCTGTTTACATATCTCTGTATTTGAATATGCATGTCTGTATCAGTTTCTTTGGTGCTTCGTTGTGTAATGATGTATGTGAACCAATTGTAAGGGAATTCAAAGAATTGTAGGTTTCAAAACAAGTGTGGAAAATATAAATAAAGTGTTAGTCTCCTACGCAGACCTCGGATTGCACACCGTGCGATACAACAATGTAATGGTTTATTTACAGACTTCTACCGTTGGCGTATGATGTTATGAGCGAAAACGTCGATTTCCTGAAGCCCTGGGATGGGAACTGTTCTCAAGCCCGAAGCAAGATGTGCTCAATCCGGTAAATGGTTTGCGTCCTGGCCCGACAGAGCGGTTTTCAAAGATGAGTGTTTCCCATAGAATGGCTGCCATTTCACAGTATCCTTTGGGAAGGTAGACAGCAGCACTTCACAGTGTTACTATGACCGTTAGCAGGGAATGCCCAATCAGAGCGTCGACTTTGTGGTCTGAAGGCTGACTGGCCGGAACCTACACATCTGGAAGAATGTCGCGGAGCTATAAGTACATAGCGCAATTGAGGGGTTGGGCAGAAAGGTGATGCCACGGTGTTTTTCAGAAGTTTGTAATCAAGGATCAGTAGCGTTATAATGATTAATGAAAACTACGTCATTTTTATAATTACACACTTATTGTGCTGCGAGTGGTTTCGTTCTTAACAGCACCTTCATGTTGCCGAGTTGTGCTAAAATCATGACGCAAATGGCGTGGTTGTTGTATATAATGTTAAAGAGAAACTATACCGTGCCCACCTGACATCCTTGGTGCACAGTTACCTACCCTGTGTAATACCATGTTTCTGAGAAACTAGAGGACGTCGGCCTCGAGGAGGGCGCGTGATAACCGTGGGTGGGGATACAGGGGAGTGCGCTGCAAGCAGAGGGGAGTGACTTGCAGGCAGCGGTGTGGAGCGTTGGAGGCCCAGTTTCACCGAAAATGTGTGAGTGCTCCGTAAGGTCGAACATAGTTAGAAGGCGGCGGTCTAGTCTGTGGAGTGTTACTAGCGCAGTTTAACCGTCAGCTGCTCGACTGTTGTAGGAAGCGAACCTGCTTGGGGAACCGTTGTATGACTGTATTGTGGACTACCTGCTGAGGCCTTTTCTGTAATGGGCAGCAGTTTTGTTCTTAACTGACGTGTAACCAACTGTATATTGCTTCCTCGGAGACCTGTCTGACATTTGTGATAGCTCCTCAAACATTCTGTTGTGAGCGAAGGCGCTCCTTCGTATTTTTCTACCAGGCTATGTCCAGGCTATTTTCTGCAGACATAATCGCAGTTCGTGACGAACGTGGATTGTAATTTGGATTTTGATTCATACTTATCACGTTACTGGGTAGCGTGGCTTGCTTGATCGTGTACGCAAGCCAGCGCTTGGTGCTAAACATTTTCTGTTACCTACTTTTCTAGTGTATTACCCATTAAATACCTGTCAGCCTTGTTCTGTTTATTGATGGTTTACATTTTATTAGCATAATGTTTAAATCTGATTATGTGTATATGTGTTACAAGACAGATCAGCCGTTATTTAACATCTTGTTTATTGAATTCAAGAAAGAACGCAGAAAGGGAGCCTAATTGTATACTGTAGTTGGTTATGTGACTTTCATCAGATCATTTTTGGTATTTAAAATTCCTTTTACTTCCAGAAAGGGTATCTATTTTCTGTAAGACAGCTGGTCAGCTGGTTCTACTATAGCCTCATTATCTGTTATTAGCTGTTTGCCGAATTAGTCACCTATGTAACAATAATATTGCGATTTGCTTGTTTGCCCGGGTTAGATAACTCTTTCTGTATATCGGATAGGCTACTGCCATTGTTTGCTTGCCTGTAACCCCTTTACTTTGGTATTCTGTGATTTAATTTTATATGATACCGGCCAGGGGGTCTCTATATTTACAATGAATTTCCCTTATGATTTACAAGAGCTGTTTCCTTCTAAATCCCGCTTAAGTAAATGTATTTATAAACCTGACCGCGGATGCATGTTTGGACGTAAACTAATGGTCCCTGAAAATAGTTATTAATAGGCATCTCGTATTCTCAAGCAAATTTCGTGTAAAACCTAAAGCACCTTTGCCTACTGTAAAACTGGTTTCCATAGCCGTCAGCTGTTGATTCTCTTACTGTGTATCTGTCTCGAATGTTATGAAAGTTTTTTGAGTAGTGAAATTTTATTCACGTAAGATCAGTCAGGCTTGCCGTAAGCTGGTCCTTATGGGCGATGCACCTTGTTCCCTATGTGTAAAACTTAATTACTTGAAAGGGCTTCGCCGTGGTAGTTGTTTATCTTTGGGCATTAAGCCATCTGTGGAGTTGCTAAGCGTGGCTCTTTATTTGATCAATTGAAGTTCTTGACCTGTAATTATCTATTTACGAGCAATACCATGTGAAAATTAATAATTCTTGCTTCAACTCCTTACTTCTTTAAATTAGTTTGATAAGGAGAGGAAAGCAATTTTATTTTGTGTCCGACAACGTGCAGCGATCTCTGCTTTCTTTTTAATTATCACCTACCACATATGCACTTAAACGTTTGTATTTATTGATGTGGTGAGCTTTGGGTCTAACTGCCTTATTAACTAGTCATCAGTGCTCCCACTATTAAATTGTGTATTTTACTAATTTAAAGTGTTCACTTGTTTTTTACAATAAACAACTGTTTAAGAATATACAATTTTGTCCACACCTTACTAATCCCTAACCACCTCCCTACCGAATCATAAATTAAATACGACAAGCAGCCATCTATATCATAACTTTAGCACTATTCGGCAATCTGAAGATGTTTTGAGAACGAAACCAGCAGTAGCACAATAGATGCTTGGTTATTCAGGAGATTTTCATTAAACATTCAAATTTCTCAGCAGTGGTGCTCAAAATGATACCGATTATCAATAAAGCTGTTTTCTCTTTTTGAAAGTTCAGAATGTGTCCGTCTATTAAACTTCCTGGCCCATTAATCCTGTGGGCTGAATGGGGATTCGAACCCAGCACCCTTGCCTTTCGCCAGCAAGTACTCTACTGAGTTAACCGAGCACGATTCACGATCCGCCCTGACAGCCTTACTTCCTCCAGTACCTTCACCTCGTACCTTCCAAGCTTCACAGAAGTTCTCCTGCCTAATATGCGGAACTAGCACTCTTCATGGAAAGAATATTTCAGAAACGTTCCTTAGCCACATCGTAGGAGGATTGTTTCCAGAATGAAATTTTCACTCTGCAGCGGACTGCGCGCTGACATGAAACTTACAGATTAAAACTGCGTGCCGGATCGGAATTGGAACCCATGGCATTTATTTGCCTTTCTTCCAGGTGTGCTAGACCCGCAGGGCATGCAGGACAACTTCTGTGAAGTTTCGAATGTTGGAAGTGAGGTACTGGCAGAAATAAAGCTGTGAGGACTGGTCGTGGATCGTGCTTGGATAGCTCAGTTGGTAGCCGCCACGGTAGCTCAGCGTGTTCGGTCAGAGAGCCGGTTGGCCTCTGTAATAAAAAAGAAAAAAAAACTGAGTGGAAGGATCAACAAACGAACTTGAACGGCTGTAATGTGATGTCCGTAATGACCAAACACAACGATCAACAACGAACAAACAGGAAAAAAAAAAATTGGTAGAGCACCTGCCTGCGAAAAACAAAGGTCCTGGGTTCGAGCCGCCGCTTGGTACACAGTTTTAACCTGCCAGGAAGTTTCATATTAGCGCATACTCCACTGCACAGTGAAAAATTGATTTTGGTCTTAGTCTGTTGCCTGTTTTCGAGATGGGTGTTGATGTGTAGTGTGCGTACACTGACTGTTTCGGATGAAGCTGCCTAAGACAGTGTGGTGCAACTGTGAGCTGTTGGCGCTGTGTAATGAACGAAGTAAACTTGGCCAGGGATATTTGCGGATAAATTTGATGTGTGGAGTTCGTGTATATGCCCTTATCATCTTGATCTTTAGACAGTAATCCTGTGGAACTTACAGAGTAAATGATAGAAACTGTTTGGTGATACCGTAGTGACCGACTGTGGTACTTGTTGTCCAATCCGGTGGTCGGACTTGGTGTCTTCGGAAAGGAGTCAGATGGTTACAGGGTACTGAGTTGTGGGTCGGAGGAAGAGATTGTTTTAATCCTATCTCGCGGGTTTAAGCGTCGGAGGGGGGGAGGCATCCTTGTTTAAATAGACAGCAAGCGTGTAGCAAGGCCTAGAAATTACACATGTGCACCAACAAACATTTCAGAGGAACTCTACGTGGCACCGCACCGCGTTAAGTGTGCGCCATAACAGCGAGGGGACGTCACCAGACGCTACGGAAGCTAAGAGGCGGCTGAGGCGAAGGAACATTTCAACTTACTTTTGTAATTCACTAATGTCTGTATGATTCCCTTTGTCCTTATACAGGACAATACTGCAGATCCTCAGAGAAAATGTCAAAATAATAATTTTCAGTGCATCTACATGGATACTCTGCACATCACACTTAAGTGCCTGGTAGAGAGTTCATCGAACCACCCTCACAATAATTCTCTATTATTCTACTCTAGAGTAGCTAGCCGAAAAACTAACTCCTATATCTTTCGGTGCGAACTCCGATTTCCCTTATTTTATTATGATGATCATTTCTCCCTGTGTAGGTCGGCCTTAACAAAATATTTTCGCATGCTGGGGAGGACGTTGGTGACTGAAATTTCGTGAGAAGATTACGCCTCAACGACAAACGCCTTTGTTTTAATGGTGTCCATACCAAATCCTGTATCATTTCCGTGACACACTCTCCCCTATTTCTCTATGAGACAAAACGTACTGCTCTTCGTTGGGCTTTCTAGATGTACTTCGCTAATCCTATCTGCTAAGGATCCCATACCGCGTAGGAGTACTCCAAAAGAGGACGGACAAGCGCACTGTAGGCAGTCTCTTTAATAGATCTGTTACATTTTCTAAGTATTCTGCCAAGAAAACGCAGACTTTGGTTTGCCTTCCCCACGTATTCTTTCCGATTTAAACTGTTCGTAATTGTAATTCTTTGTTATTTATTCGAATTTACGGTCTCTAGATTAGACTGATTTATAGTGTAACCAAAGTTTAATAGATCCCTTTCAGCACTTATGTAGATGACCTCACACTTTTCATTATTTAGGGTCAATTGGCAATTTTTGCACCATTCGGGTTTCTTTTCTAAATCGTTTTGCGGTTTGGTTTGATGTTCTGATGACTTTACTAGACGGTAAACGACAGCATCATCTGCCAACAACCTAAGACGGCTGCTCAGATTGTCTCCTAAATCGTTTATATAGATAAGGAACAGCAAAGGGCGTTTAACACTATCTTGGGGAACACCATAAATCACATCTGTTTTACTCGATGACTTTCCGTCAGTTACTACGAATTGTGACCTCTCTGAAAGAAAATCACGAATCCAGTCACATAACTAAGACGATATTCCATAAGCAAGCAATTCCACTACAAGCCGCTTTTGTGGTACAATGTCAAATGCCTTTTGGATGTCAATAAATACGGACTCTGTTTGAGATTCCTTGTCAATAGTACTCAACACTTCCTGCGTGTAAAGAGCTAGTTATGTTTCACAAGAAGGATGTTTTCTAAATCCGTGTTGACTGTGTGTCAATAGACCGTTCTCTTCGAGGTAATTCATAATATTCGAACACAGTGTATGTTCCAAAATCCTGCTGCATATCGAAGTTAATTATGTGGACCTTTAATTTAGTGGATTGTTCCTACTACCTTTTTTAAATATTGGCGTCACCTGTGCAACTTTCCAGTCTTTGGGTACGGATTTTTCGTCGAGCGAGCTTGTAACGCCGGAAATGCATATCCTCCTTTTTCAATCTATTGTACTATAAATTTTTTCCTTATTTTGTTACCTGAAGATATGACGTTTTAGTGTTTTTGTATATTGTAATTGTTTTACTATTTGTATATATATGCATTTATGTCGATGTATAATTGGTTTGTTGTGTAAAGTTTATTTGTATTTTTACGCTGGGTCTGGCCTAGGGAAAACTATGCTATCGAACGATTACATCGATAGGTCGTGTGGAAAACCAAAGTGTTTAGGATCTTTGGTAGGGTGAACTCGGCCGCGTGGAGCGCGGGAAGAGAGTCTGGCTGGGGTAGGCGGTGGAGCAGGTGTGCTGTGTGACGCTCCCGCGAGTTGCCGCGCTTTCGGGATTTGGCAGTATGTAATTGCGCTCGACTTGCTATGATAGTTTCTGACACGGTGTCGCGGACGGGAAGCATTAGCTGGCGCACATCAAGAGCCCGCTTCGCCTGGTGACCGTGTCGAGAAGAAGGCGCACCAACATCCAGCTTCTGCAACAGCGACGGCCGACAATGAGTGACTGTCGCCACCTCCTCGATCGACGGCTTCAAACCTTCAATCAACCAACAAGGAAGACTGAAAGCACGAATAGTTTTAGAACTGTATGGCAGACCTCAGCTTTTCAAACTGTTCCATTTTCGTAACTACAATTACAGCAACTTATCATGAACATTTGTTGCTCATTGTCCCAATTGCATTACCAAGCAGGGTCCCTTCCTTTTCTGGAATGAACCCGAGTGTCTTGAAATTCAAACGCCAGCATTAAAGTAATATTATTCCATTTCACTGCTTTAATTTCAAAGTTCAGTTAAGGTATTCATAGTATTCTACAGTATTTAGATTATGCAAGCACAGATTAAGAGTGCGAGTTTTGTTACCGTATTTTAGCTTTCCTGTGACTGCAGCTCAGCTTGGTACGTACTAAATTTTACTATTGTTAATTGTTCAGAATCATTTAATTCAAGTTCAAAGTTAAATCTCTTATTTCTAAATTGCGTAGATTCAAGTAGCTTTTGAAATTATTGTTGAGGTAGCCCAAGACTAACCTTATTTTATTGCATTTCGTAGTGCTTCAGAAACAAAGTTCACTATTAATTTCAGTCACTAAATTAACTTTCAGTTTTCCGGTTTTATTAATTCTTTTGCTAAATTAAGTCAGAGTGTAGCGAAATTTATTACTTCTGACAAACATTCAGTTTTCACACAACACGTGTCAACCTTCAGTTGCCACGCTTTTAGTGCTAATTATATGTGCAATAACCTTTCTTTTTCAGTTATTGTAGTAGTTGTCCATAGGACTGGCGACCGTAATTTTCCCCAAATCTCAAATATCTAATTAACGCCAGTTAATTGTTAACGTAACGACCGCATATTTACTTTCTTTATTAACTTTACCCCTTTTCAAAATTAATTTCCACCAGTTTCATTTGCATTTTTCGTTTCATTTAGATGTAACCCTTTCCTCCCTCTTTACCGACAGATTAACTTCGGTGACGATTGCTTTTCCCAAATTTTCATTAGGTACACGCGGTTTAATTTTTACTGTCATTAAGGTCGATAAGTGAGGGGGAGGTTACAAGCTTTTGTATGTGATCGTTAAGTATGGAGCTATTGCATCAGCGTACTCTGAGAGGAACCTAGTTGGTATACTGTCTGGACCAGAAGACTCACTTTTATTAAATAATTTAAATTGCTTCACTACCCCTATTCCTACGTTACTCGTGTTGGCAGCTGTTCGAATACTTACTTCTCTTCTTCGGCGAAGGAATTTCGAAAGGCTTTGTTAACTGACTCTACTTTGGCAGCACTGTCGTTGATAGTATTCCAATTGCTATAGCGCAGAGAAGGCATTTTCTGTATCTTGCCACTAGCATATCTCACATACGACCTGAATCTATTTGCATTTTCTGCCAGGTTTCGAGATAAATTTTCAGTATGCTAGTGGTGGTGTCGTAGTGCGCACAGACTTGGAAAAAAAACACATTCCGTTCTATTTAAATGGTTAAAGGTGGAATGTTCTACTGATACATCGCATGTGTAGCAATGGGGCATGTGGATCCACGAATCATCTGTAAGCCCAATGATGTCAAGAGACAGTAGCGACGTGTGAAAATATCAACAAAACAGGAAATCACCTCTCTCTGATGTCAACTATCTTGACATATGCTAACTGGATTCCAGGTATAGAGACAACTTATAACACACTCAAAAGAGCAATCAGATACCAGCGTCCCAAAAAAATCATGACGTTAAGAAATCAATAAAGAGAATGAAGGATGGAGCCGACACGGGCTATTTGCATAGAAGAAACAGTTCCAGAGACCCATGCACAACTCTAAGCTGTGTAGGTCGAATGCAGCTGAACCGTACAAGAAAAACCAAAAATACTAGAGTTAGCAGAGGTAACAAACAATGACGCATCAATCATGTATTTAGTATGTGCACGTGTTGGGGAAGAGGAGGGGAGGGGCGAGGACGAGTTCCAGACTTCCTCACTGGTTTCACCTAATGTGAATTAGTCTTACACGATTCTCAAAAACCGCTAAGCATGCACGTTTACCAACAATCCAGGAAGGACTGTTAGCCAGACATCAGTATATCTGTTATGGCAATGTCACTGAATAGCCCATCATGAATATTAAAGGTGATAAATGAAAGAAATTCTGTATTTATGTTTGCGGACATATGGCAATGCGCCACAGTCTCCAGTCACTTCCCGAAAGAAGGCGTTAGCAAGGAGGCTGAAACGTCGGATCTGAATAATCTGGAAAGAATGACGCAGTACTAAAATCTGACAACTTTTAATATTATACTCAGTACTACGTTGTTCTAGATTGAGAAACAATTCCTAAGATTACAAGTCGCTGAAATGGGCTCATTTTTATGGGCCTTGCGTCTTTGCAGCAATTTTCTCTTTATTTTCAATTTATAGTAAAAACCTTCGTCGCATACCTTCAAAGACATTAGTTCTACCTATCTCTGAGACAACTTAGAAACTGGAGATTAAATTTATTCTGCACTGCAATATTACTTGGCCATAATGAAATTTTTGAATAATGTTCTTATTATTACTTTCTTGAAAACGTTGTGCACTGATGCATAATATAAAAACATTTCTTTTTCTTTTTTGGAAACACGATAATTATACTGTTTCATTTATGATTTAAAGAATTTACATACAATTCGCAAACATAATTTTTCCTTCATCACATCGGAAAAGAAATTCTTTCATAATGACAATAAGAATAATTTTCCCACTTCTAGCTTGGTAAGAACAAATAGTAGATGGATTAGTCCGTTAGTGTCATTGTTGACCTATGATAAGTTTTAAGTAGCCGCAAGGGGCTGAACGACATCTCGGAGCCGGCCGCTGGTGGCCGAGCGGTTCTGGCGCTACAGTCTGGAACCGCGCGACCGCTACGGTCGCAGGTTCGAATCCTGCCTCGGGCATGGATGTGTGTGTTGTCCTTAGGTTAGTTAGGTTTAAGTAGTTCTAAGTTCTAGGGGACTTATGACCTCAGCAGTTGAGTCCCATAGTGCTCAGAGCCATTTGAACCATTTTTTTGACATCTCGGAGAAAGCTGACGATGTTGGAACAGTCATAAGTAGCCGAAGAGCTTCTTGAAACAGTTTCTAAATCCTACCCTTCAGTAATCACTTTTCTCCCAACAGATGACACGTTACATGACTGTATATCATTCGCAATAGTTCACAGCCTTTCGAGCTGCGTATGAAGTCTGACCAAATTAAATTCTGCAACGTGCTCCCAAAGCACCTCTTGCAAGTGTTTTACAAATGGAGAATTTGCTTAGACAGACATGACAAATATACCTTCAATATGGGATATTCGCTTTAGAACCTTTGATCTATCTCGTGTACAAAGAAATCAAGCAGTTAAAATAGTTGGTAAGTTAGTTACATGTTCCATAGACTCTGAACTATTCTTTTGTCGAAATGGTGTGGATGCAGTCAGTTTTCAATATATGTACACGTAATTAGTGTTAACGTTACTGAAGATAAGGCAACGGCCTTGCCGCAGTGGATACACCGGTTCCCGTGAGATCACCGAAGTTAAACGCTGTCGGGCGTGGCCGGCACTTGGATGGGTGACCATCCAGCCGCCATGCGCTGTTGCCATTTTTCGGGGTGCACTCAGCCTCGTGATGCCAACTGAGGAGCTACTCGACCGAATAGTAGCGGCTCCGGTCAAAGAAAACCATCATAACGACCGGGAGAGCAGTGTGCTGACTACACGCCCCTCCTATCCACATCCTCAACTGAGGATGATACGGCGGTCGGATGGTCCCGATGGGCGACTTGTGGCCTGAAGACGGAGTGCTTTTTTTTTTTACTGAAGATAAATGTTTTTAGTCCCTCTCATGCAGCTACCCTTTAAACTAGTTGTTTTAGAGGCTACCAATTTGTAAACGAAAATTAGTTAATGGAACAGGTGTTGTCCAAGAGAAATGATTTTACGGTAGATTTAAAACTTGCTTTCCAACCTGATATGTTGACACTATGGTATAGCTACACTCATACTCACAAATGAGGCATAATTGCAGAATGTGGTGTCCCGCAACGTGGTACTACACAAAACTGGCGCTACTAGCATAGGCACATTGGGAACACACACGACACAGATCTGTAAGTCCACGGTATTGGTGATAAGTTGAGAAAACCATCCTGAAACACAAGTGCTACAAAACGCCACTGTTTCCTGCGCATGTACCCCGACATCAATATGGAATATGATCACCATGCACACGTACAAAGGCCTCTCAACGGGGTGGCATACTCTGGATCAGGTAGTCGAGCAGCTGCTGGGGTATAGCCTCCCACTCTTGCACCAGTGCCTGTCGGAGCTCCTGGACTGTCGTAGGAGTCTGAACACATGCAGGGATACGTCGACCGAGATCATCACAGACGTGCTTGATGGGGTTTATGTCTGGAGAACAGGCAGGCCCCTCCATTCGCCTGATGTCTTCTGTTTCAAGGTACACCTCCACGATGGCAGCTCGGTGTGGCCGTGGGTTATCATCCATCAGGAGGAAGGTGTGACCCACTGCACCCCTGAAAAGGAGGACATACTGGTGCAAAATGACGTCCCGATAAACCTGGCCTGTTACAGTTTCTCTGTCAAAGACATGCAGTGGTGTACGTGCACCAATCATAATCCCACCCCACAACATCAAACCACGACCTCCATACAGGTCCCTTTCAAGAACATTAAGGGGTTGGTATTTGGTTCCTGGTTCACGCCAGATGAAAAACCCTGCGAGAATCACTGTTCACACTATACTTGGACTCGTCCGTGAACATAACATGGACCACTGTTCCAATGACCATGTAATGTGTTCTTGACACCAGGCTGTACAGGCTCTACTGTGACCAGGGGTGAGTGGAATGCACCTTGCAGGTCTCTGGGTGAATAAACCATGTCTGTTCAGTCGTCAGTAGACTGAGTGTCTGGAGACAACTGTTCCAGTGGCTGCGGTAAGGTCCCGAGCAAGGCTACCTGCAGTACTCCGTGGCCGCCTGCGGTCACTGATGGTGAGATATCGGTCTTATTGTGGTGTTGTACACTGGACGTCCCGTACTGTAGCGCCTGGACACGTTTCCTGTCTGCTGGAATCTTTACCATAATCTTGAGATCACGCTTTGTGGCACAGAGAGGGCCCGTGCTACGACCTGCTGTGTTTGACCAGCCTCCAGTCGCCCAAGTATTCTACCACTCAATATGTGTTCCTTGAGCCATTTTCAACACACAGTCACCACTAGCATGTCTGGAAACGTCTGCACACTTACTCGCTGCACTGTACTCTGACATGCACCAACACGCCTCTGCGTATGTGGACTGTTGCCAGCGCCACCGTGCGACGACCGCAGGTCAAATGCACCGCATGGTCACACCCTGAGGTGATTTAAACGTTCAAACCGCCCACCAGAGCGTTGTTTCACCATGTATCAGCATTATCCTTAATTTATGAGCACGAGTATCTTTTTGCCAAGTAATATTCATTTCACAGAAGATACTGATATTCAGAATTTAATAAATATCAAGGGCACTAAAAATTTCCACCTAACAAATAAACTTTTGCAGGAAAATTACTAATTCCTGATTATAGAAATGTGCTTGATTTTAACCAAAGTTGATATTTATGTTAACTTAAATATTTGACTATTTATATAAAATCTTACAAACGAATGTTGCTAACTCTTTTGAATGAAGTATGAACTGGCTAATTAATATTTTAAGTCGGGTATGGATTACTGAGAGTTGCAAGTAAATGTGTGTAATATTATGTTACTTTCGCTACAGTAAAATACAGTCGAAACAGGCCTCTTTAAAATTTTGAAGTAGTTCTAAAAATATGCGTGCATTCTAACTTTGGCTACATATGGAACCTTGAAACAATAAGGAATGGGAATTGTTTACAGTACCGAAGTAGTACCAAATAACTTTCTATATGTAATTGGCACCCAGCGTTTAAGATATGAGTAGCATTTACCATTCAGTAAACTCTAATATGTTAAGATTTCATAATTATTCCGTCTATAATGAGGCATAAGAACAACGTGGCAGCAAATAAATTAATATTTTTGTATAAAACTATACCGGTAAAGTCAAGGATTATTAAATATGGATGTTACTATTTTAGAACTCATTATCATGAAGTCTATATGGCCGTTAAACCTATGAAAAATAGTGAAGCTAGGATCCCAGGATAGCAACTATGGATTTAGTAACAACGCTTAATCGCATTTTAGTCAAAGTATACAATAGATGCAAGAGAGAAAGACAGCGTGACACGTAAAGAGAAGCGTGTGTGTAATCTTCAAAAATAATGTCTCCTTTTAATGTTAGCTAGTGCGGTTTCCCAGGGTACGTGATTAGACGGGAACAGCCTGCATTTTCTCCACACTTGTGTGGAGTGTGCACGATGGCGGCCCGTTCCTACTACTCGCACCGCCTGCCACGTTCCATTTATCAGAGAGGACAGTTCGCAATTTCAGCCCGTCCATATGCACTGCAGTGCCGCATTTCAATTTAGATATACCAGCCGATACCCGAGCTCACAGACTAAACTGAATTCCTCTTCGCACATGAAAAGAGTATTAAGGTTTTGCGCCGAATTATTTTTCATTCTGATCTAACTAAGGTCCAGTGAATAATTTAAACAGATTTTAAATATTGCTAACACACCAGTAAAATTATACAGAATAATACGATAGTCATACAGCATTATCGGTGTTGCTTCTCACCACCGAACATCTACATATTGTAGTTGCGAGTGACTGTTGCGTGAGTTTGCTGCTGAAATAACAATATTTTGTAAATCAGGTAACATTTTTGCGAAATGGTATAACGTGGGACTTCACAAATTAAATTTAAGCTTGAAACAGACATTTACAGCAACAAAATACATTGCGCAGCACAATTAAAGGGTCCCATTGCGACGCAGAAATTTAAAATTCGGCTCAAATATTCCTGAAACTTTCCTCTGTAATAGTAGAAAATTGTGGTGCACTACGACGTCATCCTCGGACTCGGGAAGCTTCAGGTAGAAAAGAGTCGACACATACGTAAAAAAGGCCAGAGTTCAGAAGTTCATGTGAGGTGTAATGACGTCACATTAACACCAAATTTCATCATAATTCTGCCACCGTGTATATGTCACAAATTGATAAGATCGTTACCCCCTCTTCCCTCCTTCTCTTGACGCCTCTGCCATGGAGGTCAGAACTGCGACGCCGTGTGTTGAAATCACGCTGTTCTCTTATGGATGGACGAGAGAAAGATTTCAAACACATGGCCGCTCAGAATCGACATGAAAAGGCCTTAGATGGTTGCATAAAGCTCATCAAAAAAGGAAGCAATCACTCGCTTGGGGCGTTGATTCTCACACATTTCGCTGCTGAAAACAATAGTTCGCTGTGCGATGAGCAACAGTTCGATGTTATTGACACCACTCGACACTGCTGGCACCCCCACGGATTATTTAACCCTTTGCTGAAGACGTCCCGCGGCTGCAGCCCCAATGTGCGTTACCTGACCCCATTGGAATGTGGCGCGACCGCAGTTGTGCTCTGAGACACACGGGGGAAGCACTGAGAAGTTCAAAACCACCCAAAAAAATTTAAACGTGATCCGTAACAGCAAAGGATGTCTCTGCTTACCAGTCATCGTTTTTCGCGCCCTCTTCTGGCATGAACTTCAAACTGCTGCGTCGCAATGGGAGTCAGTTATGGGTTTTCAAAACAATGGTCCTTTAATTGTGTTGTGCAGTGTGTATTTAGAGTAACTTTGAAAACGTGGTGACATTTGTCAACGACATATTAACCTGTTTAAGACTATTTGGGTCGTCATCTTTCTTGTTTAACCCTTTCAGACCCGAAATTTTTCTGGAGGAAGAAAAATTTTTCTTTATGTGGTAGTGGTCTTAGATGGTTTTTTAATGATTTTAGGAGCACGATTTATACAAAAATATGTACCCGTTTCCAAAACGTACTTTGTTCACTTGGCTTCACTTTAAGGACCAGAATAACTAATTACGAAATATTCTCTATTGCAATAAGTAGTAAAATGATCATTCAATGATTTCCATATAAAATAACAACAACAATATTCAATTATATACGGGAATATAGCGAACCATGTATTCTGATGGTCACGAGATGCTGCGCACTGCTACATTGACTTGCTGATATTTTTATAGTGATGCCCAGCGGTTGGCAGCATTTGCGCGTGATGAAAAGGTAAGTGTGTAGCTCAGGTTCGCTTAGGGAAGAAATACTTTTCTTGCAGCTAACAGACTGTAAAAGTTAATGTACACAACTGTAGCCAAAGGGTCTGAAAGGATTAGCGTTTTCTCTGCTGACGATACTCGTACAGATTAATTTTTTCATTCTTTTGACAGGTTTTCTAGACTTTCTGGAAAACCTAGGAATGATATTGTGAGGTACAATGAACACATACTGGTTAAACATTATCCTACAGTTCAATTTCTTAAAAGTCGTGAAAACATGGAAAATGGCATCAAGCTTTCTCATAAGTCAGTTTCTGTGCAGTCCAACAGCACTTCAGATCGTTAAAGAATTCAAAATGAAATTTTATTGAGACTTCTGAATACACCGTCAGAAATTACATTGTTCATGGTCTTGGAATGACCCTCTACAGGGGCACTATCAAACCTTGTATTTCAGCAAGTGCTGAGTGCAACGTACTTTGAAGGATGTGAGATACGTTTGCTTATTTCACTATAAAAAGTATCAAATACTTGAGATATTGAGATGCTAGCAATCTGAGTCTCTTCTACTTGGAGGTTTTTTTAGTCTTGTACGTGTAATTGTTCCATAGGCAGCTTTTTTTACTACTTACTTTGGTCTTACACGTTCTCCTGTCTCGGGTTCGCTCTTTCATTTCGTCTCTTCAAGTTGCTATCTGTCAAGTTAGTTATACATATCAGAGGACGAAGAACTGGTCACCTATCGTATAAAGAAACAGCATCTTCAGAATATAGATACTTGAAATAAGAATTATATCTTGTACTGTAAACAGTCTTGCAGGGACTGCTCTATCATGTGTGCAAATGAGATGAGGCGGCTTACATCCCGTTACTGCGCTAGACTTTCACCCTATTCTGTCTTTTGGCTTATGTATCTCACTGTGCTTTCAGCATCATTGCCTTTCTACAGAGTTCTCGAACACTTCTTCAAAATCTCAGTAAAATACGGAGGTGCGGAGTAGTGGAAAGCAGATTGCCTTGAGTTACATTGTTTTAAGTGATTTTCTCGTCAACAAACTGTGTAACGCAAATAATTCAGAATTTTATCAGACAATCAAGGTTTTACTATGAAAACTTGCTAAGTTAGTGTGACTGCGACAGTTATGAGCAGTGCAATCATTCCCATGTTGCCAACTTTACGTAAATTTAGAACTCTCTTACAAAGAGGTAGTCGCAACCAACTTCAAATACAAAATCTGAAGAAATGAAACACATAAAGAATGTGACAATTTAATTACATTATGGATGTAATTAACTGTGACATTTTCTTCGCAAAATTGCTGGGCCTGAAAAGTTTACTTTAGTGTCGAAATTATTCTGACCTTCCAGGTCAGATGTAAGAGAGGGCCTTCAGCCATAAGCTGATCGCGCTAAAAAAGCAGTAAATAACTAAATAATTCTTATAGATGGAGCTTTTTGTTTTTCAAAATAGGGTGTGTTAAGTAACGAAATTTTAGCAATTACTTGTTTCATGAAAGTGCATTTATGTTCCAACATTAAGTATGTAAGGGAATTAGGGTCTTTTTACAAATCCCGTTTCGTTAAAATAGTGCTAAACGGAAAACATTTAACGTATTTTCAATACACGAGCAGTATTCCATATTACCAGTTTATTATTTCTCACGACACTGTAAAATGCAAACGTGGAACCCGACGAGCAGAGTGGAATCATATTCGTGCACGTTCAATATGGATCCAGTAAGACATTTGGGACGCAGTACGAGACCAAGAATCCTGCATTGCGACACACGCACAAGCACTCGCACAGTTCCATGCTTAATCCATGGTGCAGGCAAGGTCGATATCGAAAAAAGATCCGGCGTAAGGCTTTATGAACGGTACGACCTGCGAGTCCTCTACTGGATCGATCCTCGTATCTCCTGCAGCGGCGACTGCCTTCTCCCATCAAACGCAGTCACCCCTTTGCTTTTGGTCGGCGTGCAGATATTATATTCGTCGTCTGGCTACGTGCGCCTCTCTATAACGCTGAATGGCGAGGATAACTTTTTTATCTATAATACTGGGATTATTCTTTTCGTTGACACTTAGGGGATGAAACGTCATGGACGATGTGTCAAATTATGTACTAAAATGACGTCCTCTTCTGCAAGGTAAATGTTCAGAGATAGGTGTGGTGTGCGTACTGTAAGACCTTCGGTACGCACACCATCAGATTATTTGACTTGTCGCTCTAACGAAGTAGGCGAGTGTCAGCAATATGTCTCGTGGTCTTATCGTGGCGTGTTTATCTTCTGCCGTTAGGTCAGACGATAGAAATGCCACTTGCACGCTTAGAGTAGCAAATTGATGGTGACCAACTTTAAACAGAACTTGATTAATTTTCACATACATTTATTAAAATAATAACAATCATAAACCTTACTTAACTTGATTCTGGATGCTATTTACAATTGACAATTTGAAGTTCCTTTGGTCTTGGTACGTTAATCTTATTCTAACATATCTCTGGTACTTGACAAAGTGTCTATACATTTCTCTTCATGGCTATGTACAGGAATATGATAATTTCATTAGGCGCAGACTGAAACTTGACTACAGACAAATGCAGACTAATGCAGACTTACTAATCGGAGGTCTGTACACTCGTTATAATACCTCGAGCGTTCACGTATCACTGCGCGAGTGTGATCCGTGAGGAGAAAAGGTTCTACGTTAGCAGCAATCTCATTTCCTGCGTTACATATTAATACGCGGATCGGCGGAAGCAGAATGTGGTCCGTCTCTAAGACAGCGCCATCTTGTAGTGCAGAGACGGACGAGCGCTGCGCCTGCGCTGTTGTGCTTAGCGGGGCGCGCTCTATTGGGAAAGTTGTGTATCTGCTGACTACGCGGAACTATGTAGACAACAATAGGGTTGAAGATGTCCCCTCCAGATGGCGACAAAATTTCAGTGTATAGTTTTATGCATACAGGGTGTTTGAAAATTTCCGTTACAAACTTCTAGGATTCGTAGAGGGGAGTGAACATGTAATATTTTGAATATAAACTCATTCTGGAAAACCGAGCGAGGTGGCGCAGTGGTTAGCACACTGGACTCGCATTCGGGAGGACGACGGTTCAATCCCGTCTCCGGCCATCCTGATTTAGGTTTTCCGTGATTTCCCTAAATCGTTTCAGGCAAACGCCGGGATGGTTCCTATGAAAGGGCATGGCCGATTTCCTTCCACTTCCTTCCGTACCCCGAGCTTGCGCTCCGTCTCTAATTACCTCGTTGTCGACGGGACGTTAAACGCTAATCTCCTCCTCCTCCCTCATTCTGGAAAGGTACAGTTTCGGTGTTAAAGTTGTTTGAAAACATGTTTGCTAGATAGTTATGCGACAGGGTAGTCATGGTGGGGTTATTTACATAGGATCGGTTGATATCATTTGACCTCTTTCCACCTCTCTGGCCTGGTTCGAGACGCATTGGCGTGTCTGTGAGTGTTAGAACAACACGTTTGAGTACACGTGTGCAGAATACACCTTCTGAATGGCACGCTCACGGTAATGGAAGAGTTTCTCGTCGTCTTTATCAAGATCGTTTTCCACAATGTCCGATTACACTGTATAACCTTTTCGCCACAGTTACGCTGCTGCTTTGCGAGAGGGTACCTTCACCGTCAGCAGACGTGACTGTGGTGCTCCACGGAGACGCCGCGCACCCGAACTGAAAAAGGCCTTACTGCATCACTATGAAGAGAACCCTTCAACGAGTACATGAGCAATTTCTTTGGCTATTAATGACTAGAACTGTAAGACAAGTGATGTACTGGGTGATGCCTGATCAATTACTTGCTAAAGTCGTCGCGTTACCTACGTGTCTTCAACTGGTTGTAGCACGGAAAAGGTATGTTTTCGGGCATGGTTCCCAATTCAAAATATTATCTACTCACTCCCCTCCACAGGTCCTAGGAGTTTGTAACGGGAATTTCCGAACACCTTGTATATCATAGTCTGTGGTTCCGGTCTTTTTATCAGAAGTAACACCGACCGTGAATGGTTTCGTTGTGTTAAATGGGTTACCATTTCATTACAATTAATGCACATAATTTATGCTGTTACTACGTTTATCATCGAATAAGGACGCCTTATAGTTGAATGTTTTATTTCCGAAATTCCTGCACGGTGTAACACCTACAGCGCCTCTCGGTGTTGAAAAAACAAAAATAGCTCCCAAATTAGCTCCCATGTCCTTATAACATCAGTTCACAAAATGACCCAAGTCCTCCCACAAGTAGTAATTACGAAAAATAAATAAAAACAAATAAAGGGAAATATCTAGTATAGAAAGCAAAAGAAAAGAAAAGGAAAATTTAATTATATTTTTTGAAACATGGGAAGGGGGAAAAACAGTAGAAAATATTAAAATATTAGTTATTCCAATACGTAAGAAAATCAATATTATATATTGTAATTACGATACTCCAGTCTCTAGTCTGTTCTATTTCGGAAGTTATTTAGGACGTACAGCTTTAGAGAACAACAATTGGGACTTTATTAAACGGGGATCAAGAATAGATCGTGACGAGGTTGTTTTTGAGGACTGTCAATTCAAGACTTTAATTTGGACATTTATCAGATTAGATACACGGGAAGGTGAATAGTAATCTCTTTGGTTTTAATGTCAATTCGTGTGAATATTTAAACGCTTTACTGAATTGAGAATTTTAACCGGAGTCGGACTTTGAATTGTGACAGTGGGAAACCTTAAATTCACGCGACTAGTGATCACAGTTAATGTCAATTTGCGGATATTAAATAGAAATAAGTTATTTACCGAAAGTGACAGGATATTATCTGACATCTCTGATGCTAGCGGGAATCTTACTTAGACATCTAATTAAAGAATTTCTTTGAATGAGATCGTATGAGTGAACCTATTTATTAATAATTCTTGTCAATAAACTGACGTTGTTGATTTGAAACATAATACAAGTATGAACATTCATTTAACTTAGATTAATAAACGTTAAGGTTACGTGATCTATGCTAAGATCAAACTAGCGCCGGCCGGAGTAGCCGTGCGGTTGTAGGCGCTACAGTCTGGAGCCGAGTGACCGCTACGGTCGCAGGTTCGAATCCTGCCTCGGGCATGGATGTGTGTGATGTCCTTAGGTTACTTAGGTTTAATTAGTTCTACGTTCTAGGCGACTGATGACCTCAGAAGTTAAGTCGCATAGTGCTCAGAGCCATTTAAACCATTTTGTGAACAAACTAGCGATTCGTAACTAAAACAATGTCCTTAGGTTACTTAGGTTTAATTAGTTCTACGTTCTAGGCGACTGATGACCTCAGAAGTTAAGTCGCATAGTGCTCAGAGCCATTTAAACCATTTTGTGAACAAACTAGCGATTCGTAACTAAAACAATTGAATGAAAGGTTAAAGTATCGTCGTCTGTAAACATTGGTAGTAAAGCTACCAAAGATTTTTTCTCTCAGAGTTGGGAAGACTATATGTGTAGTGACCCACGTTTAACATTGGGTTTTAAAAGTAATCAAACTGATACTTATCCGGGACAATATTAAATAAAAGTAAAACCCTTCAATGACAGTCAATGTGTAAAAAATAAAATCACACTTTCACCTATTAGACGAAAAAGCTAAAACAGGAAAAGGGCTGCTACAACGCCAGTAAGAAGCTGGTGAGCGTTTGTTTATAGTGAGATAGGAAAAAACCCGATATAGTTCACTAGAATAGAAGGTTGAATATACGTCTATATTGTTTATTTATTTACTTATTTATTCGAATAGCTCTTTTACAGAGCACATTAATTCAATATTTCAGTTAATGCTGCACGCATTCTTCTTCCTCTTCACCCACATTCGTTCCATAAGCTCTGCACCGGAGCTCTTCGGTGTCATGAGGGTGTTTTCTTTTTATTTCTTGTCCGTACCTGAAAACCAATTTCTGAATTTCGTTTCCAAATAAATTCCTGCTACACATTCTCATTATGTTGATGTTCGCTTTTTTGGGGCCACTTAGTGTCTGTGTAAACTATGATGGTTGCCCATTGAGCTTTAGAATTTTACTGAGGATTTGCTTCGTCAGTTTGTCAGGGCGCATTCAAGCGAAATGTCCGAAGAACAACATTTGTCTTTTGTGCAGAGGGTTTATTATGTTCCTTACAAGTTCGTTGATTTCTTTGTTATGTCGTTGTCAGCTGTATTCTGTTTCTGCTGCTCTTGGGCCAAGTATGCTTCTAACCAGCGTTCTTTCTATTTTCATTATTTGGTTTACGCCACTGTCCCGCACTGGTTTTAGTGTTTCAGCGCCATACAGAGCCCCAAGTCTCACTGTTGAATTATAAAGTGTAATTTTAGTGTACCACGACATGGCCTTCTTCTGATAAATATTTCTGGTGTTCTCTTATTTGCTCTCGTCTCTGCTCTGTCCTTGTTACTGTTGTTTATGCTTTGTCAACCACCTGAATACTCGAATATGCTGACTCTTTCAATTTTGTTTTGATTTATGAGTGATTTTTCAGGGAAATTTTTAACGTTAGTTAAAAATTTTGTCCTTGGGATAAAAATTTGAGAAACCACTTTTTCGTGCATTCACGCTTTGCTTTTCTATCTAGATTCTGGTATGTGTGCTTCTGTTATCAAGTCAATGCCATCTGCGAATTACAAATGGCTCTGAGCACTATGCGACTTAACTTCTGAGGCCATCAGTGGTCTTAGAACTAATTAAACTAATTAAACCTAACTAACCTAAGGACATCACACACATCCATGCCCGAGGCAGGATTCGAACCTGCAACCGTAGCGGTCGCTCGGCTCCAGACTGTAGCGCCTAGAACCGCACGGCCACTCCGGCCGGCTGCGAGTTACAGGTTGTCCACATAAATGTTATGTTTTTCGGTATCCCAGTTCGAGGAGTTTTGTGTCGGATTTCCTCCACACACTAATCACGTTATGCGGGGCACAGTTAAAAAACAAATGCGACGGCCCATCTTACACCCTGACTCCTGCTTTTATGGGAGGGGGAGGGGGTTTCTGGCATCGAATCACATACTTTCTTTAAATCTGCAGATATAACGGTCGTATCTTTTTTTCAGTTATCTCGCTTGTAGAACAGTTTTCATAGTCCAGATCTTTTCGCTGCATTGTCTATTTTTCTGAAATCCACCTTGATATTCCCCTTGTTGTGGGTCCAGTCGGAGCTCTGCACGATTGAAAAATGTTTAAAATAAAATTTTGTTTGTTACTAGTAAAAGTGATATGCCTTCATAATTATTTGGGTCATTTTCAGGTCCTTTCTTGCACAGAGGAAGTTTGATGGCTGGAATTTCTTGTTTCTCCCAGATTTATCTATTATAAGTTCAAGAATGACGTCATCATCTACGGCTTTTCACAACTCTTCTTTAATTCAGTCTTCATCGGCTGCCTTATTGCTTTTTCAATTAACATATGCTTTCCTTAATTTCTTTTAAATTTTGATTCAGGCTCATGACAAATGTGGAATCTTCAGAACTTTTGTCTTTGTTACACAGTTTTCCAGTTTAGGGTGCACCATTGGTTTGTTTTGGCTTTACAGGTTGTAAAGTTGGAGGTATATATTTGGTCAGTTGTTTCTTAAATAGCTAGTAATAGTTTCTCACATTATGCTTCGTAAAATCTTCATTGATTTGGTGTAGCTCATTCCTGATGAACAGCTTTCTCTCTCTTGTAAAAGTCCTAGTGGCTTTTCTTCTTCTTTGTATATACAGGGTACTAGGGGTGTAGGTACAGATATTTTGATCGTTGGCGCCTTAATTTGTACCCACTTCAACACTGAAGTTGTTTTTTCTTTGCGTCTATCAGTCTAGCCGGAAACACATCACAGAATTTACTGTTTGATGTTTTATGCATGATCGTAATTGCACCACAAGTGAACTACGCATGCAGTAATGACTACCCGTTTTGCGTGCACGCATTCACACTTCAGTACCTGACCTGCTGCCAAGGAGAAAATAAACATTAATGCCTTGAGTGCACCACGCATACTTGGAGGTACTAACCAACCTAAAAACTTACTACTCATAGTAGCCGTAATTATCAGTCTGCAAATGAAGTAAATACTAACGTGGCGTTCTTCATTGCACAGTCATCAAGACAAATATCTGCACTTATACTCTTAACATCCTGTATATCACAAAACAGGGTGGTTCAGTTAAGCTGTTCACCTCACATCCTGAACAGTATCCGAATTCTGTTTTCACCAAAATTAATTAAAAAAGTCCTCACTAAATGACGTAAGTCTCTTTTCAAAGCTACATTAATTACGGAAATATTGGTTTCAAAATTGTTTTTCCAAATGGAACTATAATAATTTCTGTTGCTACTATAGTGTGTCAGAACTGATTAATCGAGAACTCCTTCATTCTATTAGTTCTTCGTGGTGCGACGATATAACTCTTCTGCAAAGGCTCATATTGTTAAGATTAATACACACCGCTGTTCTTTCGCAGAGCAGCTAACCGTGCATTTCATAAACCAAAGACGAAATAATTTTCATTTTCTTCTGCGTTTTGTGCCTTCCGTAAAGATTTGATTCGGAAGAAATGTAATAGAGAAATAATTTTCAGTAGAGATTTCCTTGTATTTCACTCTCAAGTCGCAGGCGTGTGATTGCCTCACCCTTGCAACTGACATTACGTTACGTTTCAACACACTCATTTAGTAGATGGATCAGAATGTTAGAGAAACAGGTCATCGGTAGTAGGAAAAGTCACCTTGGCATGTGATGGAAATACGAACAGACGATCTGTTTGCACTTGTGAGGACGGACTCTACAAATAGCACATTGATTCGGATGAAACTGTCGCTTGAAGCCCGACAATTACTACCTTATGGATGGCAATGGTCTTCATCGGACAAGTTGTATAGTTCAAATGGTTCAAATGGCTCTGAGCACTATGGGACTTAACTTCTGTGGTCATCAGTCCTCTAGAACTTAGAACTATTTAAACCTAACTAACCTAAGGACACCACACACATCCATGCCCGAGGCAGGATTCGAACCTGCGACCGTAGCAGTCGCGCGGTTCCGGACTGAGCGCCTTAACCACGAGACCACCGCGGCCGGCAGTTGTATAGTAATAGCGAACAGGCAGAGCAGCGGGTCACTCTTCAGTGTAATACTGAACAACTACAATGTTTAAGTACGTTTACCATAGAGAACCATCTCTGCACTGTGGTGTACACGCATCACTGCTCACAAATCTGCGATGCTAACAGTACGTCATCTGTTAACAGCACGTTACAAACTGCTGTTACACTCATGCAAAATGAAAATGAACACTCTGAGCAACTCTCTCGCATGCATCCAGTTTCATTTATATACTGCTGCACTCGGATTGTACGCAGCATTTTATGATAACCACAGGACTTTAAACATAGCTGCGCTACAGCAACGGTTCCACGTAAATCAGACTAAGAGCAGCCGACCAGTTGCAAAGGATAAAGTAATCTTTACCTAGGTTTCAATAGATATAAATCTATCTTCTTCAGAAGACGGCCTGAGGACAATGAACATCGTAATATAAATTAAGGTATGAAACATGAGTCAAGAATGAAGTTTAACATATATTAAGAAAATATTGTATTACAAGATGTGAGAAAGGTTCTTGGTACTTACAGTATTATAACAACATGAAGCGATATGTCCTTATCGTTTAGGCAAACATCTGCATAGTTACATTACTCATAAAATATAGCCCTGAAAACAGGGTTTGTCAGACAAATAAAATAGGTACATAGAAGTTGCAGAGCGCCTAAGCGACTGAGTAAAATCGGCCAGCGTAGTAGCACAGCGGCCAGGGCAGGTGGCGCTCATGTCGCGAACTATGTGCCGAAAGGCGTACTGAAGTAACATTTGAAACATCATTATTAAATGCGTTCTTAAATAGAGTGATAATAAATAAAATGCCAAGCATTTAACACTCCCGTTATGACATTGTGGGAGGTATAGGAACAATAACGTAGATACATACATCAAAAAGACAGGTGGCGCTTCCGCCGTGAGTTACATGCAGTGGTCTATACAGCCAGAATATAAAAGTTATATTACCATATTAGTGAAGCCCATAGAACATATATAAGTCAAAACATCAAGAATAATCAGTAATGGCTTTTAAGAAAATTACGAGACCTGGTCCACAATCCAGTTACTACGTAATATAGAATAAGAGAAAATCACATGAGGGCCGCTGTAGTGGCAGCCATACATCGTGAGAAGAACACATATGAACGGTAGTAAACTGAAAGATTTGAAAGTGCATTATAGCTTCCTGAGGAAATAGACTACTGAGGTTACTAGCATTAATGTTATATATTAAACAGTACGGGTTTAAAGCCTTCGAAAAATTGTTTACAGGCAAGGTTCAACTGATCATTCAGTATATTGCCGTCTTTGAGCTCCAGATGTTTAAAAATAAATAGCTCTTCCCACAGATCTAGTCTCCGTCCTTTGACCTGTCTATGTAGGATAACCGTGTCTTCTAACTGTTTAGGCGTATGGCCGGTTATCAAGAGGTGTTCAGCAAAGGTAGAGTTGCGAATATTTGTTCCTTTTTTACCTAAAAGATGTTCTTTATATCGTGTTTTCACAGCTCTGCCGGTTTGACCAATATAATAAGAGGGGCAGTTATTACAGGTTAGCTTGTAAATACCTGAATTAGAAAACCAATCGCTGGCAATCTCTACTGACTGTACAAGATTTCTTTTTAAACTGTTATCTGTAGAAAAGGAGACGTTACAGTTATATTTTTTATTTAAAAGACGTTTAATCCTATACGATAAGTTACCCAGGAAAGGGATGGAAATAAATTTTTTAGTTTCTGTGGTATCCGTGGGGAGAATATTTCTCAAAGTCGAACATTTTTGGGAGATTTTCTTATTGAGCAGGTAATCGATCACATTCTGGTTATACCCATTATTAACCGCAATCGCTTTGATGACATTCAATTCCTTTTTTTGATCCGCAGGTGATAGAGGAGTGGTTACCATCCGGTGAATGACGGAATGAAAAAATGCCAATTTATGAGCTTTTGGATGGGTTGAGTCGGCAGGAATGACATTATCTGAATATGTTTCCTTGCGGAAGATATTAAAATGGAAGGAATTATCTTCTATAGAAATTGTTAAATCGAGAAAATTAAGTTCACGTTTATCATTTTGAAGTTCTTTTGTGAAGGAAATTTTTTCATGTAAACCGTTGAAAGTGTTAAAGAGATGCTCTAACTCATGATCAGTGCCATCAAAAGCAATGAAAATGTCATCAACATACCGTGCATAATAGCGGATTTTGTGGCGTAATTCTGAACTTGAATTGAAGAACGTTGTTTCCAGGGCGTTAATGAAAACCTCTGCTAGAATACCGGCGAGGGGGCTACCCATTGCTAGACCATCTGGCTGTACATACATTTTCCCGTTAAATGTGAAGTAAATGTATTTTAAAATGACCTTAAGCAAACCATTGAGTTCGGCAATCTGAGTTTCACTTAATTTTTTATGTTTCAGAAGATTCTCTTTTACAAGGTCTATGGTTTCATCAACCGGAACATTTGTGTAAAGGCTGACGATGTCAAAGGACACCAGTCTAGTGTCAGGTGTACAACTTATAGATTGAATATTGTTAATTAATTCCTTACTGTTTTTTACAGAAAAATTATTTTCAAATGTGAAAGCATCTTTAATTTTAAAATGGAGGCGCCTAGCAAGTGTGTGATGTGGACTGCCTATACCATTCACTATAGGGCGGATCGGGTGATTTTGTTTATGCAATTTAAACTGACTTCTGAGCACTGGTGGTTTAGGGTTCATATTTATAAGCCCTTTCTTTTGGAACTTATTAAACAAGCTGACGGAATTCGTTAAAGTACGCCGGATTTCATTTTGCAGTTCAGTAGTAGGATCTACAGTAACCTCAGTGATGTCGTTTTCCTCAAAAAACTTTACAGTCTTCTCTATATATTCATTTTTGTAAGCCACGACCACAGTGTTCCCTTTGTCACTCTTAGTGACTAAGGCGTCGTGCTCTCTAAGTTTATGATTAATGCTTTTTATCATACTATATTCGCCCGATTGCTTATTAGGAGATAATTTAATACGCCTAAACAGTTAGAAGACACGGTTATCCTACATAGACAGGTCAAAGGACGGAGACTAGATCTGTGGGAAGAGCTATTTATTTTTAAACATCTGGAGCTCAAAGACGGCAATATACTGAATGATCAGTTGAACCTTGCCTGTAAACAATTTTTCGAAGGCTTTAAACCCGTACTGTTTAATATATAACATTAATGCTAGTAACCTCAGTAGTCTATTTCCTCAGGAAGCTATAATGCACTTTCAAATCTTTCAGTTTACTACCGTTCATATGTGTTCTTCTCACGATGTATGGCTGCCACTACAGCGGCCCTCATGTGATTTTCTCTTATTCTATATTACGTAGTAACTGGATTGTGGACCAGGTCTCGTAATTTTCTTAAAAGCCATTACTGATTATTCTTGATGTTTTGACTTATATATGTTCTATGGGCTTTTTTTTTTTTTTTTTTACTTTATTGTTATTTTAAAACCTGTACAATTCAGGCAGGCTGGCAGCGGCACACTACGCCGCTCTTCAGCCATAGCGTTTTACAAGAGTATGAAACATGGTGAATGACAATGAACAAAGTGACGGGCAAAAGAGAGAGGTCACAGAGACATAAAAAACACGGAGTCGTTCACATGTGACGATAACAACACTGAAAACACGTTGGCACGGCGCACAAAACACTGGTGAGTCCGACGGCACAAGTGAACGTAGGAGTGGGACGGCGGACACCAAAAACACTATATGACGTCACACACACGAAGCACAAAAGGCGACGATCTCCGGCGCGCGAATGTTCACTATACGTGTGCGAGTCCGGGGACCTGCCAAGAGAGGAGGAGGAGGAAGGGGAGTGGGAGAGCGAGAGGGGAGAGCAGAGATGCCACGGGCAGGGGAGATAGGGGGAGGGAGGAAGGGGGAGAGGAAGCCCGGGGGAAGAGGGGGAAGGGAGGGGACAGGGAGATGGAAAAAGAAGGGAAGAGAAGAGAAGGGAGGGAGGGTGCCGAAAGGAAAGGACACGGGAAGTGGCGGGTGGGGCAGGGTCAAAGTTGATAGGAGGGGTAGATGGAGGGGACGAGGACATCATCAGGGAGAGGGAGCCGGCGGAAGCCACCTTGGGAGAGGGCATGGAGGGTGGAGAGATGGAGACCGGGTGGGACGTGCGAATACAGGCGCGGCAGCGGGCGGGGGTGGGAGAGGAGTGGGGAAACGAGCGGGTGAGGAGGATCAAGTTTACGTGAGGTGTACAGGATACGAATCCTTTCAAGGAAAAGGAGGAGGTGGGGGAAGGGGATGAGATCATACAGGATCCGCGTGGGGGAGGGGAGACGGATGCGATAGGCAAGGCGGAGAGCATGGCGTTCAAGGATTTGGAGGGATTTATAGAAGGTAGGGGGGGCGGAGATCCAGGCTGGATGGGCGTAACAAAGGATAGGGCGGATGAGAGATTTATAGGTGTGGAGGATTGTGGAGGGGTCCAGACCCCACGTGCGGCCGGAAAGGAGCTTGAGGAGACGGAGTCGGGAACGTGCCTTGGCTTGGATCGTCTGGAGATGGGGAGTCCAGGAGAGGCGACGGTCGAGGGTGACGCCAAGGTACTTAAGGGTGGGAGTGAGGGCGATAGGACGGCCATAGACGGTGAGATAGAAATCAAGGAGGCGGAAGGAAGGGGTGGTTTTGCCTACAATGATCGCCTGGGTTTTGGAGGGATTGACCTTGAGCAACCACTGGTTGCACCAAGCGGTGAACCGGTCAAGATGGGATTGGAGAAGGCGTTGGGAGCGTTGCAGGGTGGGGGCAAGGGCGAGGAAGGCGGTGTCATCGGCAAACTGGAGGAGGTGGACGGGGGGCGACGGCGGCGGCATGTCCGCCGTGTACAAAAGGTACAGAAGGGGGGAGAGGACGGAGCCTTGGGGCACACCGGCGGAGGGGAAAAAGGTGTAGGAATCGGTGTTATGGATGGTGACATAGGAAGGACGGCGGGAGAGAAAGGAACCGATCAGACGGACGTAGTTAATGGGAAGGGCAAAGGTTTGGAGCTTGAAGAGGAGACCGGAATGCCAGACGCGGTCATAAGCGCGTTCGAGGTCAAGTGAGAGGAAGATGGCGGAGCGACGGGAATTAAGCTGTTCGGAAAGGAGATGAGTGAGGTGAAGGAGAAGATCGTCGGAAGAGAAGGATGGCCGAAAGCCACACTGGGTGACGGGAAGGAGGCGGTGCTGGTGGAGATGCTGGTGGATGCAGCGGGTGAGGATAGATTCGAGGACCTTGCTGAAGACCGAGGTAAGGCTGATGGGACGGTAGGAGGAGACGGCGGACGGCGGTTTGCCAGGTTTAAGGAACATGAGGATACGGGAGGTTTTCCACAGGTCGGGGTAGTAACCGGTGGACAGGACTACATTGTAGAGCCTGGCCAGGGTGGAGAGGAAAGAGACAGGAGCTTCACGAAGGTGACGGTAGGTGGCACGATCGTGACCAGGAGCGGTGTTGCGTTTTGTGCGGAGTGTATCAATGAGATCCTGTGTAGTGATAGGGGCATTGAGTTCCGTGTGTGTAATGTTGTCCAAGTACTGGAAGCCAGGAGCGAGGGGAGGGGAAGAGGTGTCAGTTCGATCGCGGATATCTGGGAAGAGGGAGTAATCGAACTGGGGATCATCGGGGACGGAAAATACATCGGAGAGGTAGGAGGCAAAGTGATTGGCCTTACTAAGGGAGTCAGGGAAAGGGTGATCATCATGGAGAAGAGGATAATAGGGGGAGGGTTTAGTTCCGGTAAGGCGACGGAAGGCCGACCAGAACTTGGACGAGTTGATTGGTAGGGTTGCATTTAAACGGGTTTCTATGGGCTTCACTAATATGGTAATATAACTTTTATATTCTGGCTGTATAGACCACTGCATGTAACTCACGGCGGAAGCGCCACCTGTCTTTTTGATGTATGTATCTACGTTATTGTTCCTATACCTCCCACAATGTCATAACGGGAGTGTTAAATGCTTGGCATTTTATTTATTATCACTCTATTTAAGAACGCATTTAATAATGATGTTTCAAATGTTACTTCAGTACGCCTTTCGGCACATAGTTCGCGACATGAGCGCCACCTGCCCTGGCCGCTGTGCTACTACGCTGGCCGATTTTACTCAGTCGCTTAGGCGCTCTGCAACTTCTATGTACCTATTTTATTTGTCTGACAAACCCTGTTTTCAGGGCTATATTTTATGAGTAATGTAACTATGCAGATGTTTGCCTAAACGATAAGGACATATCGCTTCATGTTGTTATAATACTGTAAGTACCAAGAACCTTTCTCACATCTTGTAATACAATATTTTCTTAATATATGTTAAACTTCATTCTTGACTCATCACATTCGAGGGTTGGATCCCCTCTCTTCTTCATCGAAGAGTTTCACTGCCTGGGCTACTCTCAGGGTGCGCCTTCGACGTGGAAGATCCCTGCCGTGTCGTCTGTTTGCCGCCGCCGCCGCCGCCGCCGCCGCTGCCGCTTGGTCGCCGCCTTCCGGTCCTTGCAGCCGCCGCCCCCGCCTGGTCGCCGCCTGCCGGGGCTCGCCGCCCCCGCCTGGTCGCCGCCTGCCGGGGCTCGCCGCCCCCGCCTGGTCGCCGCCTGCCGGTGCTCGCCGCCGCCGCCTCCGCCGCCGCCGCCGCCGGTGCCCGCCGCCGCCGCCGCCGCCGCCGCCGCCGCCGCCGCCCGCCCGCCCGCCCGCCGCCGCCGCAGCCGCCATCCGGTGCCGCCTGGTCGCCACCATCGCCGCCGTCCTGACCCTGGTCTACGGCCGTCTTCGTCTTCATCCGTCTTCGTCTTTGTCTGTCCCCAGTTTCTGTCCTCTCCTCTTCGTTCTGTTCGTTCTTGTTTCTCTCTCCCGTCATGTCCGCCCCCACCACCACTGTCACTACTACCACCACCGCCATTGTCTATACCTTCCCTTCCGCCGCCTCCACCACTATAACTTGGTGTGCCCAGTCCCACCTCCCTCCTTCCATTCCACCTCTCCTCACTGTCCCTTCACCCTCTATCTTTGTCGCCCCCTCTCCCGCTTCTTCCTCCCGCTCCTCTCGTTCTGATCCCTTCCCCCCACTCCCCCAGCCTGTCACTGCAGCTCCAGCTCGGGTGGTGGCCCGTCGGGCCACTGCCCACGCCCAGCTCTCCCCGTCACCTTCGCCATCACCGCCGCCACTGCCGCCGTCATCGTCATCGTCGCCTTCACCGTCACCGTCACCATCTCCGGCGCCGACTCCGGCCCCGGGACCTGCCCCTCCCCGCCACATTCCCGTTGTTCCCATCCCCCACACCTCCTCCACCGCCGTCAAGCGCCCCGGTGGCACCCCTGCTTCCTCTGCTTCCAAAAAGGCTGCACCTCGTCCTCCTTCCCCCACCCATGATGCCATGGAAGTCTCCCCGCCTGTCCCTGCCCCCTCATCCTCCTCCTCTCCCCCTTCCTCCTACCGCTACCTCCTCTCCCGTCCTGATCCCTCTCTCCTTGAAGCCCGGAACCTCACCCTCTTCCTTCGCCAGCATTGTCCTGGTGCCCCCATCTCCCTCCTCACTCCTCGCCGAGATTCTGTTCTCATCTCCTCCCCCAGCCCAACCCTCCATACTGACATCCTCTCCCGTCTCCCCATCACCCGTTTTGGTCCCAACGCCTCCCTTACCCCTGCTCCTTCTCCATCTCCTACCCGCCAACCCCAACCCCCGCGTCGCCCGCCGACCCTCACCGCCGTGATCACGCGGCTCAGTCCGTCGATCACGGAGGAGGAGGTGTTGGCGGAGCTCCAGGCCCATCCCACGCTGGAGGTGCGGGCGGTCCGCCGCATTTTCAACTCGGCCGGCCCCACCCGCCTTATGCGGGTTTTCTCTGAGGACGCCCCCTCCATTGACCGTCTCCTGAAGGAGGGTGCCCTCCTCTTCCACCAGCGGTACAAGGTCGACCCTTCCCGTTCCCCTCCTCAATCCCTGCGCTGCCAGAGGTGTCTGCGCTATAATGCGCACCCCACAGCTGAGTGCCGCGAGGCCCCCACCTGCCCGCATTGTCGGCAGACGCACTTCCTCCGGCAGTGCCCTAACCTCCAATCCCCTCCCTCGTGTAATACCGGCAATCTCCCTCATCCCACCTACTCCCAAAAGTGTAAAGCCCGACCCCCTCCAACCACTCCTGAACTCACCGTACCTGTCCGTCCTCTGGACGCCCCCACCCCTCCTGGCAATTCCCTTCGTCCCCCACCCACCGCTGAGGACATCATCAGGTTCCTCACCATCGTCCTCCAGAATGTTCATCCCTTTCAGCGCCCTCACACCCTCCAGCAGATCTCCCTTGCTGCCCGTTCCATCTTCCAACTCAAGATGTACGCCACCTACTCCAACAACCAGGCCCATTTCACCTTCTCCCGTCTTGACACCCTCGTTTAAATCCCAGTCATGGCGCGACAGCAACGTATCCTTTTCAACAACATACGCTCCCTTCCCGCCAACAAAAACCTGTTCCTGCACACCCTTGCCACCCACCGCGTGGATGCCTTCCTCCTCAATGAAACCTTCCTGCAACCCCAACACACAGTCCACACTTCGCCCTACCTCCTCCACCGCTCCGATAATCCCCTCCCGATTGCGCGTGGCGGAGTTGCCATTGGTCACCACCGCCAGATCCCCGTTCGGCTCCAACCTCTCCTTCCCGACCCCACCGAACACCTGATCCTTAGTCTCTTCTTCCCCGGCCTTACCGTTACCTGCGCCACCATCTATGTCCGCCCCAACGCTCCTATTCCCTTCGACTTCCTCTCCCACGTCGATCGTACCTTTTCCTCCTACGTGATCGCCGCCGACCTCAACATCCATAGTCGTTCCGCTGCCCAGTTACGGCGACGGCATCGGTTCCTCTCCACCCTTCAAGGTGACCTCGTCCCCATCCCCCGGCATACCCGTCCTGAATCCAACTCCACTCCTGATGTTATCCTCTCCTCCCCCAACCTCCTTGGCCGTATCACGGTGGATGTCCTGGAGCCTATTGGTAGCGACCATCTCCCTGTCCTCCTCACCGTTTCAGACGGTCGTCGCCCTCGCCCCGACTCTCGTACTGACCCTCCCCCTAAGTATGTCCACGACTATTCCCGAGCCGACTGGAATGCCTACCGGGATACCCTTTCCACCCAGGTCGATAGCCACCCTCTCACCTACCACCACCCTGACGATGTCACCCATGCCGCCTCCTTTCTCCAGCGGACCTTGTCTGAGGCCGTGGAGGCCCACGTTCCTACTGTCGCCATCCACCCCCACCGTCCTCCCTTACCCCCACAGGCCGTTCTCCTCCTCCGTGAATCCCGTCGTCTCTACCGTGCCTTCCTCCGCACGCGTGACCCGGACACACTACGACGCCACCGGCAACTCCAGCGACACGTTCGTAATTTGCTCGCGGCTAAGAAACGCCGGGACTGGCGACAGACATGCACCCGTTTAAATGCAACCCTACCAATCAACTCGTCCAAGTTCTGGTCGGCCTTCCGTCGCCTTACCGGAACTAAACCCTCCCCCTATTATCCTCTTCTCCATGATGATCACCCTTTCCCTGATTCAATTAGTAAGGCCAATCACTTTGCCTCCTACCTCTCCGATGTATTTTCCGTCCCCGATGATCCACAGTTCGATTACTCCCTCTTCCCAGATATCCGCGATCGAACTGACACCTCTTCCCCTCCCCTCGCTCCTGGCTTCCAGTACTTGGACAACATTACACACACGGAACTCAATGCCCCTATCACTACACAGGATCTCATTGATACACTCCGCACAAAACGCAACACCGCTCCTGGTCACGATCGTGCCACCTACCGTCACCTTCGTGAAGCTCCTGTCTCTTTCCTCTCCACCCTGGCCAGGCTCTACAATGTAGTCCTGTCCACCGGTTACTACCCCGACCTGTGGAAAACCTCCCGTATCCTCATGTTCCTTAAACCTGGCAAACCGCCGTCCGCTGTCTCCTCCTACCGTCCCATCAGCCTTACCTCGGTCTTCAGCAAGGTCCTCGAATCTATCCTCACCCGCCGCATCCACCAGCATCTCCGCCAGCACCGCCTCCTTCCCGTCACCCAGTGTGGCTTTCGGCCATCCTTCTCTTCCGACGATCTTCTCCTTCACCTCACTCATCTCCTTTCCGAACAGCTTAATTCCCGTCGCTCCGCCATCTTCCTCTCCCTTGACCTCGAACGCGCTTATGACCGCGTCTGGCATTCCGGTCTCCTCTTCAAGCTCCAAACCTTTGCCCTTCCCATTAACTACGTCCGTCTGATCGGTTCCTTTCTCTCCCGCCGTCCTTCCTATGTCACCATCCATAACACCGATTCCTACACCTTTTTCCCCTCCGCCGGTGTGCCCCAAGGCTCCGCCCTCTCCCCCCTTCTGTACCTTTTGTACACGGCGGACATGCCGCCGCCGTCGCCCCCCGTCCACCTCCTCCAGTTTGCCGATGACACCGCCTTCCTCGCCCTTGCCCCCACCCTGCAACGCTCCCAACGCCTTCTCCAATCCCATCTTGACCGGTTCACTGCTTGGTGCAACCAGTGGTTGCTCAAGGTCAATCCCTCCAAAACCCAGGCGATCATTGTAGGCAAAACCACCCCTTCCTTCCGCCTCCTTGATTTCTATCTCACCGTCTATGGCCGTCCTATCGCCCTCACTCCCACCCTTAAGTACCTTGGCGTCACCCTCGACCGTCGCCTCTCCTGGACTCCCCATCTCCAGACAATCCAAGCCAAGGCACGTTCCCGACTCCGTCTCCTCAAGCTCCTTTCCGGCCGCACATGGGGTCTGGACCCCTCCACAATCCTCCACACCTATAAATCCCTCATCCGCCCTATCCTTTGTTACGCCCATCCAGCCTGGATCTCCGCCCCCCCTACCTCCTATAAATCCCTCCAAATCCTTGAACGCCATGCTCTCCGCCTTGCCTATCGCATCCGTCTCCCCTCCCCCACGCGGATCCTGTATGATCTCATCCCCTTCCCCCACCTCCTCCTTTTCCTTGAAAGGATTCGTATCCTGTACACCTCACGTAAACTTGATCCTCCTCACCCGCTCGTTTCCCCACTCCTCTCCCACCCCCGCCCGCTGCCGCGCCTGTATTCGCACGTCCCACCCGGTCTCCATCTCTCCACCCTCCATGCCCTCTCCCAAGGTGGCTTCCGCCGGCTCCCTCTCCCTGATGATGTCCTCGTCCCCTCCATCTACCCCTCCTATCAACTTTGACCCTGCCCCACCCCCCACTTCCCGTGTCCTTTCCTTTCGGCACCCTCCCTCCCTTCTCTTCCCTTCCCTTCTTTTTCCATCTCCCTGTCCCCTCCCTTCCCCCTCTTCCCCCGGGCTTCCTCTCCCCCTTCCTCCCTCCCCCTATCTCCCCTGCCCATGGCATCTCTGCTCTCCCCTCTCGCTCTCCCACTCCCCTTCCTCCTCCTCCTCTCTTGGCAGGTCCCCGGACTCGCACACGTATAGTGAACATTCGCGCGCCGGAGATCGTCGCCTTTTGTGCTTCGTGTGTGTGACGTCATATAGTGTTTTTGATGTCCGCCGTCCCACTCCTACGTTCACTTGTGCCGTCGGACTCACCAGTGTTTTGTGCGCCGTGCCAACGTGTTTTCAGTGTTGTTATCGTCACATGTGAACGACTCCGTGTTTTTTATGTCTCTGTGACCTCTCTCTTTTGCCCGTCACTTTGTTCATTGTCATTCACCATGTTTTATACTCTTGTAAAACGCTATGGCTGAAGAGCGGCGTAGTGTGCCGCTGCCAGCCTACCTGAATTGTACAGGTTTTAAAATAACAATAAAGTAAAAAAAAAATCTTGACTCATGTTTCATACCTTAATTTATATTACGATGTTCATTGTCCTCAGGCCGTCTTCTGAAGAAGATAGATTTATATCTATTGAAACCTAGGTAAAGATTACTTTATCCTTTGCAACTGGTCGGCTGCTCTTAGTCTGATTTACGTGGAACCGTTGCTGTAGCGCAGCTATGTTTAAAGTACTGAAATTCTTGCCTGCTGAGGTATCAAAAGCTGCATCCAGGTATATGGACATCAAATTAAAAATTGTGAAAGCAGGTATGGCTATTGACTTTAATCACCAGTGCCTAGAGAAAGACATTATCCCTGATTATGTGAAGGCGTACGTAAATTTTAAACAGTGTAACAGAGTGCCTTCTATTAAAAAGAAGCTAGTGCATTTAGTCATTTCCGAGAGCACAGTAAATTTGTACAAGAAAAAAGATGTCCTTAATAGTGAAGCCTACTGTATACATCTATTTTTAACTAAAGCCTTTAAAGATCTTTGTAATTTTCAAATTGACCACCTGTGGAATAGTATTAATGAATGGCTCTCTAATCGTAAAGAAATAATCAAGGCCAGACATGAAAGAAAGCTTTTAAAGTTTAGTAATAGGACCATAAGTAAAAGTGATAATACAGCAGACAACAGTGTTAAGCACCTATTTTACGATAGAGTACTAAATAAAACCAATATCTCTTTTACGCAGGCCGAAAATGACTTGTTGTGTAAAGGCCTTAAATATAACTTGCCTGCTAAACTCGATAAATATCCAGTTATTTGTAATCTCATTGTAGATCTAAAAATCGGTTTAGAATCTCTGAAATTAGAGAAAACGGAGCAAGTCAAATGTGCCTACGAATGTAACAACATAATAGAAAAAGAAATTAAATTATCTCCTAATAAGCAATCGGGCGAATATAGTATAATAAAAAGCATTAATCATAAACTTAGAGAGCACGACGCCTTAGTCACTAAGAGTGACAAAGGGAACACTGTGGTCGTGGCTTACAAAAATGAATATATAGAGAAGACTGTAAAGTTTTTTGAGGAAAACGACATCACTGAGGTTACTGTAGATCCTACTACTGAACTGCAAAATGAAATCCGGCGTACTTTAACGAATTCCGTCAGCTTGTTTAATAAGTTCCAAAAGAAAGGGCTTATAAATATGAACCCTAAACCACCAGTGCTCAGAAGTCAGTTTAAATTGCATAAACAAAATCACCCGATCCGCCCTATAGTGAATGGTATAGGTAGTCCACATCACACACTTGCTAGGCGCCTCCATTTTAAAATTAAAGATGCTTTCACATTTGAAAATAATTTTTCTGTAAAAAACAGTAAGGAATTAACAATATTCAATCTATAAGTTGTACACCTGACACTAGACTGGTGTCCTTTGACATCGTCAGCCTTTACACAAATGTTCCGGTTGATGAAACCATAGACCTTGTAAAAGAGAATCTTCTGAAACATAAAAAATTAAGTGAAACTCAGATTGCCGAACTCATTGGTTTGCTTAAGGTCATTTTAAAATACAATTACTTCACATTTAACGGGAAAATGTATGTACAGCCAGATGGTCTAGCAATGGGTAGCCCCCTCGCCGGTATTCTAGCAGAGGTTTTCATTAACGCCCTGGAAACAACGTTCTTCAATTCAAGTTCAGAATTACGCCACAAAATCCGCTATTATGCACGGTATGTTGATGACATTTTCATTGCTTTTGATGGCACTGATCATGAGTTAGAGCATCTCTTTAACACTTTCAACGGTTTACATGAAAAAATTTCCTTCACAAAAGAACTTCAAAATGATAAACGTGAACTTAATTTTCTCGATTTAACAATTTCTATAGAAGATAATTCCTTCCATTTTAATATCTTCCGCAAGGAAACATATTCAGATAATGTCATTCCTGCCGACTCAACCCATCCAAAAGCTCATAAATTGGCATTTTTTCATTCCGCCATTCACCGGATGGTAACCACTCCTCTATCACCTGCGGATCAAAAAAAGGAATTGAATGTCATCAAAGCGATTGCGGTTAATAATGGGTATAACCAGAATATGATCGATTACCTGCTCAATAAGAAAATCTCCCAAAAATGTTCGACTTTGAGAAATATTCTCCCCACGGATACCACAGAAACTAAAAAATTTATTTCCATCCCTTTCCTGGGTAACTTATCGTATAGGATTAAACGTCTTCTAAATAAAAAATATAACTGTAACGTCTCCTTTTCTACAGATAACAGTTTAAAAAGAAATCTTGTACAGTCAGTAGAGATTGCCAGCGATTGGTTTTCTAATTCAGGTATTTACAAGCTAACCTGTAATAACTGCCCCTCTTATTATAATGGTCAAACCGGCAGAGCTGTGAAAACACGATATAAAGAACATCTTTTAGGTAAAAAAGGAACAAATATTCGCAACTCTACCTTTGCTGAACACCTCTTGATAACCGGCCATACGCCTAAACAGTTAGAAGACACGGTTATCCTACATAGACAGGTCAAAGGACGGAGACTAGATCTGTGGGAAGAGCTATTTATTTTTAAACATCTGGAGCTCAAAGACGGCAATATACTGAATGATCAGTTGAACCTTGCCTGTAAACAATTTTTCGAAGGCTTTAAACCCGTACTGTTTAATATATAACATTAATGCTAGTAACCTCAGTAGTCTATTTCCTCAGGAAGCTATAATGCACTTTCAAATCTTTCAGTTTACTACCGTTCATATGTGTTCTTCTCACGATGTATGGCTGCCACTACAGCGGCCCTCATGTGATTTTCTCTTATTCTATATTACGTAGTAACTGGATTGTGGACCAGGTCTCGTAATTTTCTTAAAAGCCATTACTGATTATTCTTGATGTTTTGACTTATATATGTTCTATGGGCTTCACTAATATGGTAATATAACTTTTATATTCTGGCTGTATAGACCACTGCATGTAACTCACGGCGGAAGCGCCACCTGTCTTTTTGATGTATGTATCTACGTTATTGTTCCTATACCTCCCACAATGTCATAACGGGAGTGTTAAATGCTTGGCATTTTATTTATTATCACTCTATTTAAGAACGCATTTAATAATGATGTTTCAAATGTTACTTCAGTACGCCTTTCGGCACATAGTTCGCGACATGAGCGCCACCTGCCCTGGCCGCTGTGCTACTACGCTGGCCGATTTTACTCAGTCGCTTAGGCGCTCTGCAACTTCTATGTACCTATTTTATTTGTCTGACAAACCCTGTTTTCAGGGCTATATTTTATGAGTAATTTAACTATGCAGATGTTTGCCTAAACGATAAGGACATATCACTTCATGTTGTTATAATACTGTAAGTACCAAGAACCTTTCTCACATCTTGTAATACAATATTTTCTTAATATATGTTAAACTTCATTCTAGACTCATGTTTCATACCTTAATTTATATTACGATGTTCATTGTCCTCAGGCCGTCTTCTGAAGAAGATAGATTTATATCTATTGAAACCTAGGTAAAGATTACTTTATCCTTTGCAACTGGTCGGCTGCTCTTAGTCTGATTTAGTCTGATAACCACAGGCTTACACACCTGTGGCATCTGCAGCTTAACATGTAATCCAGCAGTCCTGCATAGGCTACATGACAGAGATGTCGTATTGGCCTTGTCATGTAATGGTGCACTCTTCTTCCACCTGTCGACGCAGTTAGTGGAGTGTTGCCTGCAATTCAGACCGGACCAAGGACTATCGCCTCATTTCCAACACACGTACAGTAGCCGACAGTGGAGTTGGCGAATATCTCGGAATACATGTCTGACGACGGAAGAAAAGTGATCCCTATCATGCTCCAGTTGCAAGAGCACATTCCCCTCAAGTTCAGTGAAAATTATAAAGTGAGTCGGGGATCTAGAGGCCGCACAGGATGTGTTGGCCGAAGCGCAGTGACCAATTTTCTTCCGTTGCGCTGGGCGAGTTCATTCATTTCTTCGGACGGGGAGGCCGACATTGTGTGCGCGCTCTCGCCTGGTCGGCAGTGCGCTGTAATAGGATAATCAAGGCGCATGAACTCCAGTCTTCCTCGAACGATTTTACAGAAATTACTCGGTGAAAAAAATTCATTTTTACGTTACATGTAGCTTTATATGTCAGCTTCATGATGGCGTGCCCAGCAATTCGTTCATGGTCATAGTTATCGTGATATTTGCAATTAAGTAGGATACTTCCTGGAATTCGAAAACGTTTGCAATGAAAAATAGGGGTCGCTATGATTTTGCGTTTGGAGCATATTACATATTATGTTACTGTGTGTGAAATTTAGCCTGGTGTACTGAATTTTTCTTTAGATATGGGAGGCGGTCACTATCTGTCACCAATCTCGAGAAAATTGATCTGGTGTAGCATACACTCACTTGCGAACGCGCATGCCATTCATAAGGCCAGAATGGCGCTTCAGTCTGGAACCACGCGACCGCTACGGTCGCAGGTTCGAATCCTGCTTCGGGCATGGATGTGTGTGATATCCTTAGGTTAGTTAGGTGTAAGTAGTTCTAAGTCTAGGGGACTGATGACCTCAGATGTTAAGTCCAATAGTGCTCAAAACCATTTGAACCATTTGAAATGTCCATGGTATTCCTAATATTTCGTAAACTGTTTGAGATGTCAAAGTCAGATTTTGGCAAATGATAGCACACCAAGAGGAGAACGCATTGCCTTATGGTTGTTGTGAAACATTACATTATCTATCGTGTTATTCCACTAACTACAGGCTTTTTGGATGAAAGATTGTAATTTTTAAGGGCCGTCGATGGCTGGTGAAACGAGTAAAGCTGCGGATTTCGGAACAGTGTGATGACATGTTTATTTTTGTACAGAGGATGTGCTTTTTCATAAGCTATTGACCTTAGTTTTCCTCAGTGTACCGGTATTATCCTTGAGAGGGCTGTGTCGCTGTGGCCGAGTTGGGAAGTCCCTCATGACTAGTGCTGCCAAGTGGGACAGGCAGTTGCGACGCGCTCGCCACGGTGTAGCCTGGAGCTCAGCTGTTTGGACTGCGGATGTAAGGGGCCTGCCTGTTCTTGCAGAATTAGGTTTAGCAATGGGCGCGATAGGAGCAGTGCTGTCCATGGGCCGTCGGTGCTGGTACACGCCGATACGTCACGTGTAACTGCACACCGTGTCTGACGCCTTCACAATAGCTGCGGCCGTTGGGATTGTTCAGACGGTGAGCATCTCGAGCTTGTAGTGCAACGCCAGACTGTAAAATTGTGTTAGGCGTCGGTGACTGCTTATTCACGGTGCATTTGCAAAATGTATGTCATTTGGTTCAGTTGGATTCAAACTCGAACCTTCATACTATTATTTCTACGTGTGTGTGTGTGTGTGTGTGTGTGTGTGTGTGTGTGTGTGTGTGTGTGTGTGTGTGTTTTCCTTTAGGTTAATCCTGTTATCCGATAAAGAGGCACGTATTTATCGAAAGTGTTTCAAGAAACTTAATCAATAACTTCATTGCTCTATACTAACTGTTATTTTTGATGAAACTTAAAGTCCTCAGTGCCAGGTTACGAATCCTAATATTGCTTAGTCTGTTAAGCGTTGCACTAAGTTGAAGATAAACGAATTTATATATTTAGATTCCATTTATGAACTTACCCTGTTTTTAATATCACGAGTAGTTACTGGCTTGGAGGTTCAAAGTAGCCTCGCTTGTATGATCATCACAAAGAGCTAAGTTGCATTCCGCCTAGATAAGCCAGTGTAATATTATCTCCTTCCCTTTCTTAAGTGCAACGGCTTGACACTGTCGCCTCTTTTGGCTTGTAATTAATATCTATTCTTTACGTTCCAGAGTACATCTAATTTGGCCTGCGTGTATGGTGCTGTGGCTGGTGTTGTTGCCACCAGAATATTCGTGAGGGCCTCCTTGCTGTTGGAAGGCATACTGTAAGGCGTGCACCACCATAAAATATTTAGTATTTTCTTAGTGTTACTTTATTCGTGTTTTTCTTAATAATTGTAAAAATACAGTCTTGGTTTCTCTAAGAAATTATGATTTCTTTTTGGCCCTTCAGGCCGAATTGGGTCCAATAGATAAAATTCTGGCCGGCGGGAGTAGCCGAGCGGTTCTAGGTGCTTCAGTCTGGAACCGAGTGACCGCTACGGTCTCACGTTCTAATCCTGCCTCGGGCATGGATGTGTGTGATGTCCTTAGGTTAGTTGGGTTTAAGTAGTTCTAAGTTCTAGGGGACTGATGACCTCAGATGTTAAGTCCAATAGTGATTAGAGCTGCAGTTAATTTGAGTCTATGCTTCCAGAATGAGATTTTCACTCTGGAGCGGAGTGTGCGCTTATAAGAAACTTCCTGACTGATTAAAAATGTGTGCCGGACCGAGACTCGAACTCGGGACCTTTGCCTTTCGCAGACAAGTGCTCTACCATCTGAGCTACCCAATCACGACTCACGCCCCGTCCACACAGCTTTACTTCTGGCAGTATCTCCTCTCCCACCTTCCAAACTTTAGAGAAGCTCTCCTGCGAACCTTGCAGGACTAGCACTCCTGAAAGAAAGTGTCTTGAGTTTTTGCTTCTTTTGTAACGAATTTTGGTGCAGTAACTTACTGTCAATTTGGCTGACATTCTTTGAAACATTTTTCCAATATTTTGCCTTAGTGTAAATTTTCAGTACATTTATCTTAATGTTAAATTTTCTATCGCAAAATCTTTAAGTGTCAGTTATAATAAATTTAGTTTAGTGAAATTTATACATGCTTTCATCAGTGTGTGTGTTCAGTGCCGTGATTTTAAAAATAAAGTTTTAAATGCATTTTGTATCCCCAGTAGGGCTTACTCCTACCACTCCAGCAGCCTGCGTGCCCTGCAATCATCTTTCACTCAGTTCCCCGCATAAAAAGCTTAATAAACTGTGGTTTCAGTATTCTCTCGCAATTTAAGTGAGGTGACAATATGTAAACGCCACTGTGTTTTGCCAAAAGAAGGAAATGTTGACATGGAAACAAGAGAAATATATGTTTTACTCAAAATTCGCCACTCATGGTGCTTCTCTAAAAGCTACAGAGGGTTAACAAGCCAGGCGAAAATAAATTGCTGTTTTCGTTGCATGTTCAGAGGAATTTTTTCTAAGTACTAAGCAAAGCAGAGGTGTCGGCAGATGTTTTTCAGTGGTCACCATTCAAGTGTAGTCGTGTAGGGGCTCCACTTAATATTTACAAAAAAATGTGAGCATAGGCTTCAGTCTAGAAGGACCCTTGCGCTCTAGCGCTCGGCGTCTCCTCCCCCCCCCCCCCTGCCCCGACCCCCCCCCCTCCTTCTCTCACCACCCCTGTGCACAACTGCCACCACTACCGCTCTCCTCATGTATGCCCTGCTAACTGCACGTCTACCGCCCACGTTATTCTGCACGCAGTCTACCCTGCACTCTCAGCAAACACCTGAATTGGCTGGTCGTTTGAGAGTATGCCGTGCCCGACACTAAAAATATCCTGCCTGATACTCTTCAGTGGCTTCTGCTGTTGTGGCCGAAGCTACACCCATAAACGACTAAAACTGTCGACAAGGCCGAACCTGTTATCATTGTTAAACGCAACATTGCTCGATTCTTGCCTCAAATTCTGTCTTTATCTTGTTACATAGGCTGTGCAGTGATGAAATATGAGAAGAGGTACTCTTCGTAGCCCAGTTTCCAGCAAACTGGTGCTGGTGGTACATGTTTCGTGTGCTACATTGTTCTAATCTTCTGGAGCAGCCCCTGCGCGGTCTGCCATGACAGTTCGTCTCAGGTGGCCTTCCAGATGTGATCTTATATTCCATTGCAACCCGACGGCAGAGCTACGAACTTGTCCACCGAATATGGATCACTGGCGACAATACAGCCGACATATCGTGTGAAACTTCCTGGCCAATTCTTTGAATGGAGTACGCAGTTTCCTGCATAGACATCTAGCTCATACAACAAGTGTTCTTGTGTATCCTTAATTCTATGTTCTTTACATATCACGTATGTTAACTGCTGAAATTAAATATTAGAGTATATTGTAGATATTAAAGCTGCTCTGTGAGAGCTTTAATTTTGATTAATATACTGTACTTGCTATGATTGCGACTGTAGAGTAGCGGCGCTTTGAGAGTCACCCAACCCAGGGGTAATTAAGTAGCTTTGAAAGTGCCTGATGACTTCATTTAACACCGCTTCCATGTTACAAAGGCTAACGCGTCCCTGTCTCCTACCTGTCGCTCATCGCTGCCCCTGTAAAACGACCTCATCCCACGGACACGCCTTGGTGATGTGTCCTGCAGCGTCCCTGATTCCTCCAGGGCAGGGTTCATTCCGCTGAATTACCCCTCACCTCGTCTGTGCCGAACTTTTACGTCGCTACCTAAACGAGACTACCGTGATTGGAGGAGAGGCAGAGAGCAGTGGATACTGGTTCACAGGCTCTTTGCACATCAAAAAGGCACGCAACGAACACGGCCCTTGCGCACGAGATCTTAAGTTTCACAAATTCTTTACATGTAAGTCTTTCTCACGACGCTACATAGGGTATTGATGTAAATCAAAATATGTACTAAAAATGGATAACAATGTAATATCAACTGTTTTGTAGCTCTTCTGAAAACTGTTTATCAACTTAACGTGCCGAACGGGAGGAATTTTGTGAATGATAATTTTGTGTATTTCTATAAAAAATGTAACTGTCTTTGAAACATAAACGTTTTTCTCCTCAAAACGATTTCACCAGGTTTCTGTTATCACTGCTATGGTGTCCAGAGAAAATATTTTAAATTTTATTAATTGGATAATTTCGGTGGGTCTGGTTAGAAGGGCGATTTGTAATAATACACCAATTCCGAAAAACACACCTAGTTTTCGTACTATGCTCAAAACACATTTCCACTGAAAATAAAATACGGCTTACATAAAATCACAGAATACTCAAAATATAATACAATAATATGAAAAATTCTAGGCACTAAAACCGAAGTTCCTCTGTTTCTTCTGTTGATTCTCATTCATCTAACAGTTCACCCGATAAGGCAATTTTGGCATCTAAATTACTGCAGTTTGTAATTATTGTAAAGGAAATCGGTACGCCAGTTCAATACACTACTGTAGCTATTCAGACTCTTCGTGGATGTCATCTGCAGCTCCCATTCTGCAGTAAATTCTGCCTTTCTTGCTCTCTTTGAGCTTTGGACTTCATGAATAGGTAGAACGTCCGTTGTAGAGATAAACAATATTCATACCATTTAAATTTTCTGCCGCTCTATTGTTGGGTTTCCATTGCACGTATTTTCAAGAATACATAATTTTTGTTTTATATAACAATGATCTTGTGCTGTCACACCATCAGGCTTTCTGTATATCGACTTAAAAACCATCCTGATCACAAGGGACGTGATTCTCTATGTGGTTTCTTACGTCTTTCTTCAATTGCTTTAGCAGGAAGCACTGTAAGGATGTAGTATACTTCCCTATGATGTATGTAACATTCTTCGTTAATAACGGAAAACACTGTAACATCGTAACACTACATAATGCTTCTATAAGATATCGCATAATGCGTGAGTGTGGGTTGGCACAGTATAATACTCCGCTCTCCAAGCGAACTGTTTCAAAACAGAAATACTCATGTGAAATTCTTTAAGAGGAGAAATAAAGTACCTTAAAATTACGAAGATGGTTTAAATCGACAGTTTTGCAAGATCTTAGAGGAAGCACTGCCTTTTACTATAGAGGAACGACGTGTACCAGCTAAGAGTATATTGCTACAGTGAAGGTTAATCTCCATAAGATGTTTCTGGGTTGTACCAACGTTTCGACCACTTTTGCGGCACGCCTTCATTAGGGGGTTAAATGCTCTCGGGGTGATGTAAGGCAAACGGTGATTAACGTACCGTCGATGGCGAAGTCATTAGAGACGGAGCACAGGCTCAGATTGGCGAAGGACAAGAAAGAAAATCGGGTGTTTCCTCTTCAAAGGAACTAACTAGCCGGTCATTTTCCCTAGGCAGTTTAGGAAAACCTATGGAAAACAGAAAGTGGATTAAGCGTACAAAGTGGTAACTGGAAGAGTCGTAGGAACAGAAGCAAAATTTGTCAGCATGAAAGAGCAAGTGATTCTTTGTGAGTAGAGGAATTTGGATACCCAGTATTTCTACTTTTGATTATTTACTAATCTTTGGTATAGATGCCATTAAGTCAGCAGCGCAAGTAGTTATGACAAATTTATGTAAGAACATATGGACTACATGGTGGCTGATAACAGCTCTTTATACTTCTGGTAACAAGCAACAAACGCTTTTGGATTACCAAAGCGAAAACTTACAGAAGGATATAAGCACACTGATTTATTGTCAAGTGACGCGGTGGCAATATACTCAGTTTACACGATGGCACTCATAAGGCAAGGTTCAAACAAGGCGCTGATATGGCGATATTACTGAGTAACGTAGAGGAGTCTGTCGTAGCTTGTGTGCTAGTTCTGCTCGCTGTTGTGGTCGCCGGGACCAGTTTCTGGATGAAGAGGAAGGACATTTTTTATTCGGTCCGAATATGATGGGCTGGTCTTTCTCTAATCCTCCTAAATGGGTGGTAATCCGAGCTGACGTGTCTGATCTCGTTCTCGATTCTCTTAATAACCTGACCATGATAAGTTACTGAACTTGACGTAGTTCGGTTATTTTGTCTGCTCCGGTATACTTCGTGAAAGATGTTCGGGAAGAAACATCAATTGCCGGCCGGAGTGGCCGAGCGATTCTAGACGCTACAGCTTGGAACCGCGCGACCGGTACGGTCGCAGGTTCGAATTCTGCCTCGGGTTAGTTAGGTTTAAGTAGTTCTAAGTTCTAGGGGACTGATGACCTCAGAAGTTAAATCCCATAGTGCTCAGAGCCATCATCAATTCTTTCCATGAAAGGTCAAGTCTTTTTGGTTTTTTAATTAGTCCGTAGTTAATGAAAGGCATTGCAGTCTATACATATTGGGTTAGTGCGTAAATTCGTAGCGTTTTTACACAAGTTTAATAAGCACGACAGATGCACATAAGAGAGATTTCAGCCATCAAAAATATATTCTCCTGCACTACTTACAACAGTCTGCCAAAGCTGGGGTAACTTCTCTATTCCGTGACTGTAGAAATCACGTGATTTTGAGGAGCAGAACTCGTCGAGCCATGTTCGAAACGCATTTTCATCTGGAAAGGAAGCTCCCTCAAGGTTGTTAGAGAGCGGAAAAGGTGAACCTCTCTTATGCAAGATCAGGTGAATAAGGTGGGTACGGGATAAATCCCCAAACCTTCTCCTAAATAGTGTTTTTTTCAGTCCAGCTAAAGGCGTGCGGGCGTTACGGGTGGAGTAACATCACCTCACGCGGTCTTCCTGGTCGTTGTTCGATTGCGTCTGCAGTTCTTGACAATGAATGTCAGCAGTGACGGGTACACCTTGGGATGCAATTCGTTGTAGACCACAACGCCCCTGTCCCACCAGAAGCATAACTATATTTTTCGCGGATGCGAGCAGGCCTTTGTATGGGGAACTGCTGCTTTGTTTGGGCTCAACCATTCCTTTTTTTTTCCTTTATTTAGCATATAGACACCATGTCTCGTCACCAGTACCGATACAGGGTGGGAATGGCCAGTGTTGTTTACGAGCCAACTAATGACCGGTAAGCAGAGATGCATATATGGCCAACCGCTGATTTTCGTTATTCTGGCTTAGAGCATGCGGTAGCCATACACCAGATTTTTGAACCTTCCCCATTGTGTGCAGTTGTCGCACAATGGTGGAGTGACCGCACTTCATCACATTTACCAGTAATCGAATATAATGAAGTTGGTGATTGTGGATTATTGCGTTTGAACGTTCTTCATCAAACCCCGAAGGTCTTCCTAAACGTGGAGAGTCACTAATGTCAAAGCGATCCTCTCTAAAACGAGAAAACCATTTTCTTGTCGTGCTCTGTCCAATGGTATTATCCCCACATCGGTGCAAATATTTCTAGCTGCCTACGCTGCTGTCATCCCTCTACTGAACTCAAACAGGAGAATATATAGGAAATGACCCAATTTCTCCACTTGGCACTCCGTTTTCTAGCGTCCACAGCTCCATTCCCTATCTCCAAATGAAAAAATGGTTCAAATGGTTCTGAGCACTATGGGACTTAACATCGGAGGTCATCAGTCCCCTAGAACTTAGAACTACTTCAACCTAATTAACCTAAGGACATCACACACATCCAAGCCCGAGGCAGGATTCGAACCAGCGACCGTGGCAGTCGCGCAGCTCCGGACTGAAGCGCCTAGAACCGCTCGGCCACTGCTGCCGGCATCTCCAAATGATTAAATGACAAATTGATAACATGTAAACTCAAATAGCAACATTGAACAACAAATAAAAAATTGCAATCGATAAAAAAAACTCATAGTAACCAGAATACCAACATGCAAAACAAGAAACGCTACGAACTTATGCATGAATCTAACACTTTTCAGTTCGTGTAAGACAGAATAACCATTTGCCTGTAACCATCATCTGCAATGAGGATAACTCCCAGTGTCTGTGGCATGTTTTATCTTAGAAATAGGGCCGGCCGGAGTGGCCGTGCGGTTCTAGGCGCTACAGTCTGGAACCGAGCGACGCTGCGGCCGCAGGTTCGAATCCTGCCTCGGGCATGGATGTGTGTGACGTCCTCAGGTTAGTTAGGTTTAATTAGTTCTAAGTTCTAGGCGACTGATGACCTCAGAAGTTAAGTCGCATAGTGCTCAGAGCCATTTGAACCATTTAGCCATCTTAGAAATCTCCCTTTCTACGTAACAGCAAATTGAAATAATGTCTCACACTCCATCACATACTGACGTTAATGTGTCGAATGGCATTTAACTGGAAGAAATTATTGGAGTTGTAGCCTATAAATACCCAACCCCTTAATGCTTCGTGTAGATTAAGAGCCACAAATGCTCAAGAGTTCAACGACTGTAGCAAACGTTCTCTCCTGTCTCCAAGGCAAATCAGAAATGCGACGAGGCATCGATGTATACAGCAGTAAACGATAATAACATGGGGAATATCTTCTTCTCTTGGTAGATGAATCAGTGTTATCAACATGTAAATATTTCCTCAGCTTGTATATAAGAATAGAGCCTGTTTATAACGACTAATATTCCAAATGGAAAAACGCGAATGCGTTTGATGTACAGTGCCATAGTTCATTGATTCCGATCACCAGCCACCTTGAACTTGATCTAAACATTAAACTTCTTCGTTCAAGAATACCAGTAACCCTCTGCAGGCGTTTATTTTGCTTTTACATCTATTGCTGTGTAATTGGCAATCTAAATGCCTTTTTGTTTTCAATCCTAAATGGAGATTGTTTATAAACACCTACAGCATAAACAGCTTTCTTATTAATTAAGAATCATGTTTTTTTGTTTTAGCAGTATGTCTACTAATTAACGACTCAACAGATTAAAAAGATTTAGTCATGGAATATCCAAAGCTTGAAATTCACTAATGAAATACCAGTGTCCCCTGTTTGGCGACCAGGTCGATATGGATGTCACTTAAAATTTTTGTCGGGTTTCAGTTGAAGACTAACTATTGGCTGTCTTTATCTACATCTACATCACCACCACCAACAATGCAAGTCACTCTTAAATGCCGGGCAGAGCGTTCTTCCAACCACCGTCAGACTATTTATCAATCGTTCCACTCTCTAACACAGCCAGGGGAAAATGAACACCTAAATCTTTCTGTACGAGCTCTGATTTCTCTTATTTTATTATGGCGATCATTTCTCCCTGTGTATGCCGGCGACAGTAAAATATTACCACATTCAGAGGAGCAAGTTGGTGGCTGAAATTTCATGAAAAGATCTCGACCCAACGAGAAAAGCCTTTGTTTTAATCATTTCGATCCCAACTTTCGTATCATATGCATGACACACTCTCCCCTATTTCACGATAATACAGAACGGACTTTCCATCTTTGGACTTTTTCGATGTCCTCCGTCGGTCCTATCTCGTAAGGATCCCGTATTGCACAGCAGTACTGTAGTCTGAGGACGAACAAGCGTAGTGTAGGCAGTCTCTTTAGTAGACCTGCTGCAAATGGCTCTGAGCACTATGGGACTTAAGATCTGAGGTCATCAGTCCCCTAGAACTTAGAACTACTTAAACCTAACTAACCTACGGACACCACACACATCCATGCCCGAGGCAGGATTCGAACCTGCGAGGCCTGTTGCATCTCCGAAGTGTTCTGCCAAAAACCGCATTCTTTGGTGGCCGTCTTCACTGGTGACCTCTCTGAATTCCTGCATGCTACTGAAAAGGCGGTAGAATATGTCAGCAACATGGACATACGCATTTTTATATCTATTTTTTTCCTTTTTACAAGACCTGTCAGCTGTGTTGGCTCTCTCACATTTTACAAATTGCCCACCTCGTCCGCATGATTTTGCGGTCGCGGTAGCTAGTACGCTGTTCAACTAGGGGGCGTGGTGGTGGCAATCTGGCAATCTGGGAAGTGAGGAGTGGCCGCTGGGAGCAGTGGTGCCTCGACGGCGACACCCTCCTGTCTCCGTGTCAGGGGTTCGCGTGATTCGACTTTGTGGCGACGCACACTTACTTTGGATACTGAGATGTCTGTACAACGGTTTTCCGGGGTAAGGTGATTTCTTTGTCTAGAGCTCATTCAAGTCATCCTGAACTGATTAAGGGGACCTGGACGTGAACGGGCTGCATTTTTTATACCTCGCTCTCAGTGCACATTACTCTTGTCTACAATGCGGAGGAAGTTGTTTTTTACCGACAATGAATGACATTAACTGAAACTGTAAAAGGAAATTTATTGAAATATATGTTGTAGTTTAAGAATTACAGTATTTTGCCTAATAGATGTTTTTATAATACACGTTCCCATTCTGGTACCGTTTTCTGGTCCATTATCAGTCTAATGGCATTCAAACTGTGGCAGGCTGCTGTCAACATTCGTAGCAACACATTATGCCTCTCTTTTTGTAGTTTGGAGTCTATCTGAGGAAATAAAAAAATCCTTAATATACCACATTATTATTTTGTCTAAAAAATACCGCTAAAATTATATACAGAACGGCAAACATAGATCATTTCTGTGATGTATTAGGCATAATACAAAGATACTATCCCATTCTTCACTTGAGAGAAATTTGGTGACATGGATAAAACCATTGTGAAGTTATATGTAGCTAATGTTCTGAAAATTTAGTTTCAAGAAAATGAGAAAAGAATGTTCACAGTGGTTTTGACTCATCGTATACCTCTTTCAGAACATTCTTGCAGCATACTCTTGCAGGCCACCTGCTTCTTTGTCCTCTGTAGACTTCTTCAGAGCCTTTTCCTTACTCTGGACTCTTTAGTGGTCGCTTGCACAGACCTTTCAGCTTCAACTAGTCGCTGACGATCTATTTCAGTCAGAGCAGCTTTCATATTATCTCCTGAGTGGTCGCTTAATTTGTCCATTACTTTTGTCCTGCTGATTACGCCATCATTGAAACGGATGACACCATCCATCACACCCATTTAGAGTACTGTCCATCCAACAAACACTATTTTTGGGACTCGTTGCCGCACGCAGCTGTTGAAACTTTCATTAGGGTTTTGTGTACAGCCATGTAGATATTTCCTAAGTAATTTTGTATCTGCAAGGTCACTGTATATTGGCTTTATTGTTTCCATGACTATGGCACGCAAGAAATGTTTAGGATGATATTCCTTGCCTGTCGCATGAGCGTGGCTGGTTTGCAGACACTTGTTCAGAGAGCGTTTAAGACCAAATTAAAGCTGAGAAGTAGATAAAAATACATTTTATGAAACAAGATAAAATTGTCTTTCAGATGATGACAAAAAAATGTTTTCGAAAATTTCAGTCATTTCACGTCCAGGTCCCCTTAAGTTGCAATGTGATAATCTACTTGCGTATGGTAGCTGATTGGTGGCCGCAGAATTAAGCCCCTTGTTGCTCGTTCGCCTAGTGTGAAATTTGGCTCCGAGAAAACCTCTTCTTGACTCAAAGCGTAGATCTAACTTTGACAAGTGAGAGTGATTGTTCCGGCAGTGTGGAGGTCTCATTACCCCACTTGTCTCATTCCCGGTACCTTTCTAAATCGACGAGTTGCGTTGCAAATTTCTGGCTGTTTAGTTTTCTTAGTGCATCCGCGGAAGTAATTCTGGAATTCTTTTTTCATTCTGCCATCTTGTTTTGTGATACCCACAGCGTGTGTGTACCATAACACGTTTACTCGCTGAGCGGTGCAACTGCGGCAGTGTCGAGCGTGCAGTGATGACCCGGACTCAGACGCGCCTTCAGTCTGTTACAGCGTCATGCAGAGTGTTATACGCCGTCTTATAGGACTCTTGGGCCGTTGTGGCTTTGCCTCTGTGCTTCTACATGCCACGCCCGCCTGCACCATCTTCGCCGAGGAAGCGCCGTTCGCTAAGTTATGCAATTGTAATCTATTAACTGTTTCATGTAACTGCAGTTTCTGTCATTCTGAATGCGTAAGCGGTCATTTGAGGTAGCCACTCGCTAACTTGCCTAACTGTAATCTGGTAACTTATGTAGCTCTGCTGTTTTTCCCGTTCTAAGGTGTGGTTCTGAGCACTATGGGACTTAACTTCTGAGGTCATCAGTCCCCTAGAACTTAGAACTACTTAAACCTAACTACCCTAAGGACATCACACACATCCATGCCCGAGGCAGGAGTCGAACCTGCGACCGTAGCGGTAGCGCGGTTCCAGGCTGTAGCGCCTAGAACCGCTCGGCCACCACGGCCGGCTCCCGCTCTAAGGACCTAAGCGACCAGTTATTCTACACCAGTCTGGTACCCTTGTTTTGAAAGTGTAAAATGTTCCTTAAACTTGGGCAAGGTCTTTTTTAATTATTATGGGAAGCTACTCCTGTTGTTAACTGCTCATCCTTTTCTACAGTAGTTTGTTTAATTTGACAATCACCCACCCCCCTTTTCTTTTAATGCCGTGGGCTGAAAAGGCAGTAGCCTTGGACACCTCGCACTTTCTTTGGCCACAGTCGGCTATATTTTGTAGGTGTCGTGCCTAGATGCAAACAGATTGCTCTTAGTTACTCCTTATTTGGTCGAGATATCGCACTGTTGGGTTTTATTGAGTGTTTTTGGAGTTACCAGTCGACTCGTTTAAAAAGAAAAGCATATAATCCACATTAGGTGCTTTAAGCCTCGTGCACCCGATATTTTTTCTTGCTGCAGAGACAGTGGCAGCACCTAGTCCTGACAGTTCATATTCGTCATTTCTTTCATTCCAAAATTGAGGCCTTTGCACCTTAGTTTCATAGTTCTTTAAATGTTGAGCCAGCCAAGTGGGGCAAGTTTGTAACCTTCTTGTCAATGGTTATGGAAAATTTTATTTGATTTGTTTGCACCCGTTACTGTTCTCCAAAGCTGTGCCCTTGTTAAAACATATAGAATCTGTGGTGTAAATGACACCATTTGATCGTAATTTGACTTTAGAGATTCCCAGTTCTATGTGCTTGTCTGTAAAGAGTTATAATTTGATAAAAGATCCTGTTTCATTTTATAACTGCTGCTGGAATCCAAACTGTTTAAAGTATTCGTTGCTGATCTCAGAAACTGTTTCTCTTAGTATATTCAGGGTGATTTTTTCCACTGTTTACAAACTCCCTGGATTGATCGATGAGAGGATTCGGAACTAAAACGGTCTAATGAATCATCTCATCTCAGTCATCCCATCTTCCCATATGTCTCAATGCATATGTGTACACACCGTAGCATGTTTTGTCACGCACGTTCACATAGGCCAGGCTGCATCCGAACAGTGTCAAAAACAGCATGAATACTCTGCTCCAGTGTCCCCACATCTGGAATGGGCTTTTCATACACGACAATTTTGAGATGGCTCCATAACCAGAAATCGCACTGGCTGAGATCCGGTGAACGAGCAGGCCATGCAACTAGACCCCGCCCCCCCCCCCCCCCCCCATCCATCGATCAGCGAAGGCACGATTGAGATGTGTCCGGACGTTAACAGCGAAGTGGGTTGGAGCACTATCATATAGCAGTCACATAACCCTTCGAATCATCAATGGTACTCCTTCCAGCAGGGGAGTTAGTCACCCGCAACAACGCCGCTAGTTCCGGCATGTTAGGCGACTTGGAAAGAAGGCTCTTCTCAAAATAGGTCGCCAATCATCCCGGCCCGCACATTTCGGTTGCCCGGATGTTGATGATTCTGCATACTATCCCACAGATGACTGTTGTGAAAGCTGAAGATACCACGCCGCGTAAAGGTGGCCTCATGTTTGATAGATGATACAAATCTCTGAATCTTGGTTGCCTGGTGAAGAAACCAATGACAAAACAGTTCCCAATGCGGAAAATCTGTCACTAGTAAGCCCTGAACAAGCTCTAAGTGATAAGCCCAGCAGCAACTGTAGTGGAGAACATTCGACACGGTCGTCTAACTTACCCTGTACTGGCGGGCAAACTGCCCGGTACTGACACGGTGGTCACCTTAAACACTGTTAATCACATTTTCCTCCATGTCTGGTGTGCGAACATATCGGGTACGTCCTCCATGATTTCCTGCTTCCTGAATCGACCCTGTCTCAGATAAAGAGTGAAACACTGTTCCAGACATTGAATGCTATAGTTGTTGTCGGCGGGGATAGGTCGCCTGATACAACCTCTCTGACTTCCGCCCCTTGCCATTTGCCTTTTCGTACATAAACTCCAAGCCGGCACGCTCTCGATTCGAATACGGAATTGTCTACAACACTGTATCATAATCCACTACAAGGTGAGTCCACAAGAGAAGTGAATCGGACACAAAATTACCAATTACTACGGCAGAAGAGGGCACTAGGTCTCTAACATTCTGCGTGGTGTCTGTCTGTTCTAAGTTGTGTCCCCTACCACTTTCGCACAACGACGCTCTCAGCGTGTTTTTTAGGGTATTGACTAATTTGAACCTGGGACCTGTTGCTGGTAAGGAGACGCCAGACCACACATGACATGTAGGGTTCAGAAGAGTTCAGTGAGACTAGTGATGATATAATCAAATACTTAATGAATTCAACGTCAGCTCCACTGCACTCCCTGTAAAAGAATCTTAATACTAACTAAATTTAGTGGACTGCGTTCAAGGCTTTCCTATTATTTACTTGGCTGGTAAAATAACGTCGAAAAAGCAGTTAAGTTTACCATTGGAATTTTTATTCTACTCACAAAACATTGTTTATAAATTGTACTATTGATAAAAGGAAGTATTTTATTATGGGATGATAAAAACCAACTGTGTTCAACAAAAATGTGAACGAATATTCCCTGAATGGGTTTCCAAGTTCTACAATGGATCGAAGTATGACCTATGCCATATCACATCTATAATCTAGGTTTAAATTAAGTTTCATAAAAGAGAAAACTATCAAAAATAGTCTACAGTGACCCTCAATTATCTTTAATTACTTATTTAACTTGTCGTAAATTACAGTGGCTGATGTGGCTTCTCAGTAATTATAAAACAGAACAATCATCGCGTTTCAGATTTTAACTTCAAGTAGCAAACGTAAATATCACGAAGTTTAATTGACGATCGACACTAGTATTACGTAAAAAGGGGATGTAACAGATGAGACTTCTGCAGTTCTGAGTGAAGCCTTATGCGCTCTTATACGGCATCGCGTGCGTTAATTACCTTGTCAGTGGTTAGGCAGCGTCACGGGCGGCTGGCGGCGCAGCTCCACACACCTCGCCGTCTCGGTAGCAACTCTCTCGAACTTTACCGAAGTTGGTTTAAGAAAAAGGTATCTGGCTGTGTTTTCAACTGACCAATCAGCATATCAATGTTAACCTTAAGCTCTGCCTACAAAAATTCTGTCTATCCAATGAGAAACATTATACTTTTCGTGGTGGGGCAATGTTTTCAATGTTTGCTACGTAACAGAGACGAGTATAGTCTCACGCTAAAACTTGCAGCTGGTGTGGCCCTTTTAGTGTTATCGTAAGATCTATACTGTTCTTCTGGAGGGCTCAACTTTTTAACGTGGGCTGGGGATGGACCTCTTGGCGATCAGCCATCGATGCGGGTGTCCCATTGTCCCGCTCTTATTGTAGGGCGTTCTAGCCTACACGGCTCTTCTCTCGTCTTCTCATTTCTCCCCTCGGAACTGCTTCTGTTTCATGGTGGGAAGGTATGACATGCATTTAGACGTTCTTGTGTTAGTCTGTGGTATTCCATTTGCTCACTCGTTGATCGTATTAATTTGGTTAATTTAATGTCAGGATTTATTCGGAGCTACATGACATATTGCCAGATTTGCTCTCATGTCAGGGTTTTCATGGAAGGTGTTGGATTTGCCTGACACCTTACAGGGCATGACGTATGAGGAACAGTACCACCCTCTAGGAGGAAACCATGCATACTGTAACTGAGGCTGCATGGTACAGCGCGTCTTAGGCTGCAGTCTCTGTAACAAAGTATGATTAAATAAATAGTCTCTAGCATGCATTTCCGGACACAAGTTCACTACGCTTTTTTTTGTTCCATATTCTCTCATCGATCAATTCCCAAAGTTTGTACACGGTGGAAAAAATCGCCCTGTATAGTGCTTTTTAAATGGTAATAGATTTTATCAAATGGTGAATAATGTGCACTTAAATCGCTTGGCGAGTCCTTTCACGTGTTTGATTTTTGTTAAGCTGCACAAAAGGTTTGATGTCAACCTGTAAATCTTACAAGCATACTTAATGTTTGTTTCATAGATTTTTTATATGTAATTAATGAGATGTGTAAAATAAATAACGCCAGAAAAAATTCACGGATACAGCACACAAAATGTTTCAAGAAATCTGATGGAAAACTTGGCCTCACTAACCAGGAAAACAGTAAGGAACTGGCACATTATTTTTCAACACTCTTTAATTGTAGCTGGTGCCATTTAATTGTAGCTTCGAGATTCCCTAAAGAAAGACCTACTTACGTGCACCCTGAATAACCCCCATCAAGACAAAAAGAACACACACATTATTAAATTAAAAAACATATAAATTGAACATCTGGTAAAGATGGGATTATTGCTGAGCTACTGAAAATTCTAGTATCAAATTCTCTCAGAGTGTTAACCCAAATCATTGAGATATTTTGGAGACAGGAAAATTACCCCAGGAATGGAAATGTGCGCTTCTTCACCCATTACACAAAAAAGGAGACACATCCGATGTAAATATCCCTACTTCAGTTGACATACAAAGTTCTATCAGCCTGTCTTCTTCATAGAGCACAAGAGCAACTGGAGAACAAAATTGGTGTATACCAAGGCGGCTTTCGCCGCAGTAGATCCTGCACACAACAAATTTTTAATCTAAAGACCGTGCTAAAATACAAAGCAGTCAGAAACAGCCCAATAATTTGCACGTTTGTTGACTTTAAAGAGGCATACGACTCAGTTGACCGACAAGCACTTTTTGATATCCTTGAAGAACAAGGGTTGGATCCAAAAATCCTTAACCTCATCAAAGAAACGTTGACTGATACTACTTGCAAGTTAAATTCATGGGTGAAATATTCGAGCCCTTCCTGATCAAAACTGGCGTCCGACAAAGTGATGGTCTGTCTCCTCTCCAGGACAAGGTCATCCTTGAATGGTTAAAGGGATTGAAGAATACTAACTGCTGTAAATCTATACAGATGGGGCGAGTCAAGGATGACATAAGAATTTCATGTTTAGCGTTTGCTGGCAACTTGGTCTTACTAGCGCATGATGAGGTAACAGCAGTCGAACAAGTTGAAACCCTTAACGAATGTGCAGAGGACGTTAGTCTGTAAATATCTTTCCTAAAGTCTGAGTTCATCGCCACAAAAACTGACACCCAAAACTTGACTACAATAGAGTCCGATACTTTAAATATCAATAGAGCCCCATATTTTAAATTCTTAGGTGAAGCCCTTGAACCTACGGGGCGAAAGAAAATAGCAAAAAACATTCGCCTCCAAAAACTATGGAAGAACCTATAAGGTGTACAGTAAAAACTGCTTGTACAAAAATATTAAAATTTGGTACTATAATACAATATTAAAACCAGAAGTATTGTATGGCAGTGAAACCCTGACAGTTCACATAAAAGGTGACCTAGAAAAAAAGGAAGAACGTAAAATCATCAGAAAGATACTAGGGCCAAGGAAAACAGACGAGGGCTGTAGAGTACAATCTTGTCAAACAACTGAGAAATTGTCCAACCTTGCAGCAGACATTAGAAAAGGACGATTAAAATTTCATGGGCACGTCTCTGGATTTATGCACAAAAGTCTTAAATACATAGAAGGACTTGAAACTATACCCTGGATACAAAGGTCAAAAAGGACCTACAAAAAGCTCAGATAAATTATTTAGATACTTTGATCAGTAATATATTTAAGCAGAAAGTTGACAGATGGGAAATTAAATCAGAGAAAAGCTCTGAAGAAAGCAGTAACAAAATGGACAGGGGAAAGGAAGGGGGCCCATGCAGAAAAAATGAGAACACTGTGGAAAAAATGGAAAAAGAGTCAAGAAGCTTTCCGTGATCCAACAGGGTCTAACCGCACGTAATAATAATAATAATAATAATAATAATAATAATAAATAACCCCAGAAGTAAAGTTTCACCGTTAGAATGCAGATGACTAAAGTCATATATATCGTAGTGAAGCACTGTTCAAGGAGTACTTGTATTGTTCTACAACAGAAAGCATATTCGGTCCCAAGAGAAACTCCCCTTACAGATTTGCATTTCATCAGAGCTAACGCTGGCGGTATGAGCCTCATTCACGATGGGCTAAATTTCTGTGTTTCGCACCAGCCACATCTGAGAATTCGCAATTTCTTGCGGAGAACGTCATTTGTATTCTGTAAACGTTGCTGAGTCGGAAATAACGCTTGGGGTTTACAAGTGGAGGTTCCCCGGGAAGTTTCTCGGCAGTCCCAGAGGTCGCTACAAGAGAGAATTTTTTGGCGGTGGTCGTAGAGCAAAGTGCGCGGCCGGGTGGGTCCTCATTAAATCGTCACGACGGCTGCGCTGGCCACTCCTGCGGCCGTTCCTGGCCCATCTGCCGCCAAGCAGGCGGGCGCTTAAAGGAGAGGGCTCCACCTTCTGCCTCTTGCCTTGAAACCTTTGAAGTACCTCAGTCTCTGCATCTGTAACCGTACTCCGGAAAGTACCGCGCGATGTGAGGCGAGTGTTCCATAGCCAACCTCAGTCACCGACCTATCTTCATGTCTCATTCGTAGTTGATCGCTTTTCTTAGTTTTATTACTTGTTTTATCAGTCTTTTGATTCCCCTCACCTGAGTGCCTGGCCATCGTGGCTGTAAAACCCCTGCATGAGAGGCAACCTAATGAGTTTTATATTAGCGCAGGCGCACCGCGCCACCGGATGGATCCCAAGGTGGTGAATAGAAGACGCTCCCCGTAATAGGGAGCTACCGATGAATATATTGAATTGCACCACGGAATCTGTGCAATTCGACTGGAGCAGTTTCCTGGGAAGCCGGGTCACGATTTCTTCGTGGTATTCACTAGTAACCTAGTGCCACCTGCTTAAGGACATCGATCACGATGCAACCATGGAAAAGTCCACGACCACTATCCATAAAGCTGTCAGGTATCATCCAATCCCTAGTTTCAGCGTGTCTGCTACTATGTAGCACTCTGTTAAACAATCCTTAACTCCTTCACTACACTGGAGCGGGTGTGCAACAGCTGCGTGTGGGTCGACTCCCGTCACATGCGGAGCCCCAGGAAAGACCACTTGCTGCCTTACCCATTCCTCTCCTGTTACTTTATCACTGACGGCCCAAATGACGTTCATTACATTTTTAGCCTTCGCAAATTGACTGTTCGGAATCCGACGACTTGAAGAAATTTTTTGCTCTGTAACTATCTTCTCCCTTCATCAGGCTGGCAGAAGATAGTGGCAGATGCGCGGTGGGGCTTTTCTCCAGATTTGATGAGACCTGGAAGACCCCTCGTCTGCTGTGACCTACGTGCTGGCCTCATCCATACACTTCTTCGTAAACTCAGTCTCAGCTGTGCTTTCAGCATTGCCTACAATGTCTCGGTCTTACTGCTCCTACATACTTTCCTCATCAAAACTTGTACTTCGCGGATGTCACTAATTCCAGATGTACTACCCCTGGATCGAGGGGCTGATGACCTTGCTGTTTACTCTCTTAACTCCCCCCAATCAACCAGCCAACGTAGGCTAGGGTAACAGGCGCCCCTGCACCGTACTGATAGCTTCGTTTTCGGTGATTACTCATCACAGAACATGAGAGTAGAGTTGCAAAAGTAAGCAGTCCATGGCTTCAAAAAGTTTGAGGTAACGATTACCCATGTATGACAAGCGGTAAACGCTGGGACAGTCATCTGAGAATTTTGATCACACTATGGCGCGTGATTTGAGGCCCTGTGTTGTCAAACCGCAGTTTCTTGGCAGACTCCATAGTTTTTAACCACAAAACTATCGGGAACCACCTGATCCCAAAGGATTGGACAATGTGCGCTCTATATTATGAACTGAGAGGTGCGATAGAGGTAATGCGAAAGCATCCGCGGCAGTAACTGGTCAAACGTTGTAGGAGAAACGTTACTGACAAGAGTACATTCCGACCTAAAAGGTAAACATGGGGTAACTACTGGAGAAGTCGTCAGAGTTGAGGATACCTTGCAACCTCTTGGCAGACCGCACTCTGGTTACCCCTAAAACTGCCTGATACTACTCTATCCCTGATGGTGAGGGCAACAAGCATTCTCAGACAGTATAAGATGTATGGAACGTGTAACGTGCAAGTGCCTTCAACCGTTACTCTTCAAAAGTAATGAGAGTAAGTACATTTCCGGATCCAGACTGTCAGGCACTTGGCATATTATTAATAAGTCAGGGGAACCTGGGGTAGTTCGATAACACCTGCTTAGCCTCAGGAAATCTGGACTCTACAGTGGGAAAGTTTGACCAACTGCGTTCCACAGGCTATAGCTGGACACTGTGCTCACTGCACAGATACCGACACGGAGTGATTCAATCAAGGTGGCGCCCCTGTCACGAAGGTCTCAGCACGCACTGGCTGTTACCATTGCTCCAGTACACGCAAACTGTGATCCTCTATTGAGGGTCCGTCTCCCGAACTGGGGGTATTATTTCCTGGCCTTGACTTGTAGCTGAGGAGTTAGATAATGCCCTTCCCTCTCACATCGCTCCCCCTAAAATCACATGAGACGTAACATATATTACAGCCCATTTACTATAAGTGTTTCTATGCAGAAGGTGTATATATAAATATGACGGAAGCATTTTTTCATCATTACTTGTCGAAAGGGAACTATATATAGTCTGCCTGAATGCTAAGGAATGCCATCTGTCAATCTGATTAGTAAATTATTTTACTTCAGCGCATGAATGACCACGCGAAATAGTCTTCTGAATGGTTTGAAGCAGCTCGCCACGTATTCCTTTCCTATGGCAACCTCTGAATCCTACACAATACGAAAGTCGTCGGAATCTCTCTGCATACATCTACATTTCTCTAGTGTTCCCCCTGTGGTCAAGTAATGGAAATGAATAAGTGAATCCAAACATACGCAATGCATTCGGTCTTTTGAGGCTTTGGGTTCCGCTAAAAACACGAGAGTCCGCAAGGATACCTTATTTCTGCATCCAATCTCTCGAATGGACAGAAAAGAATGTAGGCCACGGTCGGAAAATGGTCTACAGGATGCATAAAGCTATTTCTTAAGGTGCCAGACCCTACTTCATTCAAGCACTAAAGCAATGCTCCACGCCAAGATGTTGAAGAACCTTTTAAATGAGATTTCTTTATAAAGACCTCATGGGATTTTAATAAAATGACTGGACCACAATTAAACCAGTAACTTCGTTGACATTTACTCTGACAACATGTGGAAAAACTGGCACAACACAAACTGGAAAATATTAGATCATAAAAATTCCAGCAACCGAGATTTTCTTAGAGATGAATGTGCAAAAACACAGTGTTCACATTCGTATGTCATTGTCTTACATACAAGTAACAACAAGAATGAAAAGTCACAACTTCAGTGATGTGTTTTGCTTGTGCGACCATGGTATGTATACCAACACATGCTGCCTCAAGCGCTGCTAACGAATTGAGATGCACAATCTGGCTATTGCAAAATAACAATTTTTAAAAGAATTTGAGTGATTTTCATAATTTTTTGTAAATTTTTTTTATATGAAGACATGAGAACGTTCTCTTAAACGGGTCAGTTTTAAAGCGACTTGCATCAATAGACTAAGATTCAGCTGAATGTGCCCTAATAAAGAGGTCTAAATCCCACGAGGTGAGAGTAAAATAACAATTGTTCGACCAATCCATTATTTTTCGTCGACATGTAAGGCTTCCCATTTTTGAATTAACTGAAGTGTATAAGAGGTTCAGATGAGAGCAGCTCTCTTCCTCATCATTATGTTTGGTCAGTGTAAGAGAGAGCAGCTCTCTTCCTCATCGTTTTGTTTGGTCAGTGTAAGAGTGTCACAGATAAGCTGAATGTACTCTGTGGGAGAAGCGCAAGAAAAACACTGTAAATTACAAGAGGCCATGTTTCTGTACGAGCTAACCAACATGTCATTTCCTTCAAATTACATTTCGTACAACTACCACAAGGGGAACACTAGAGAAATGTAGGTGTATGCAGAGAGATTCTGACGACTTTTGTATTGTGTAGGATTCAGAGGTTGCCATAGGAAAGGAATGCATAGCTAGCCGGTTCAAACCAATCAGAAGACTATTTCGCGTGATCATTCACGCTCTGAAGTTCAAAATGGTTCAAATGGCTCTGAGCACTATGGGACTTAACTTCTGTGGTCATCAGGCCCCTAGAACTTAGAACTATTTAAACCTAACTAACCTAAGGACATCACACACATCCATGCCCGAGGCAGGATTCGAACCTGCGACCGTAGCAGTCGCGCGGTTCCGGACTGAGCGCCTTAACCGCGAGACCACCGCGGCCGGCCACGCTCTGAAGTAAAATAATTTAATAATCAGATTGACAAATGGCAGTCCTTAGCATTCAGGCAGACAATGTATAGTTCCCTTTCGACAAGTAATGATGAAAAAATGCTTTAGTCATATTTATATATACACCTGCACAAAAACATAATAGTAAATGGGCTGTAATATATGTTACGACTCGTGTGCTTTTAGGGGGAGCGATGTGGGAGGGGAGGGCATTACCTAACTCCCCAGCTACAGGTCAAGGCCAGGAAATACTACCCCCAGTACGGGAGACAGTCTCTCAATAGAGGAGCACAATTTGCGAGTACTGGAGCAATTTTAACTTAATGTGACAGAAGCAAACTGATAACAATAAGCAGGAATTGATACCAATTTTAATATGGGACAAACAATTTCCCCAAAACAATTATTCACATTCTTTGAGAAAAATGTTATTGACCTGTGTAATAAGGATTTGGTTTTCCTCAGGTGATGTACACTCCTGGAAATGGAAAAAAGAACACATTGACACCGGTGTGTCAGACCCACCATACTTGCTCCGGACACTGCGAGAGGGCTGTACAAGCAATGATCACACGCACGGCACAGCGGACACACCAGGAACCGCGGTGTTGGCCGTCGAATGGCGCTAGCTGCGCAGCATTTGTGCACCGCCGCCGTCAATGTCAGCCAGTTTGCTGTGGCATACGGAGCTCCATCGCAGTCTTTAACACTGGTAGCATGCCGCGACAGCGTGGACGTGAACCGTACGTGCAGTTGACGGACTTTGAGCGAGGGCGTATAGTGGGCCTGCGGGAGGCCGGGTGGACGTACCGCCGAATTGCTCAACACGTGGGGCGTGAGGTCTCCACAGTACATCGTTGTTGTCGCCAGTGGTCGGCGGAAGGTGCACGTGCCCGTCGACCTGGGACCGGACCGCAGCGACGCACGGATGCACGCCAAGACCGTAGGATCCTACGCAGTGGCGTAGGGGACCGCACCGCCACTTCCCAGCAAATTAGGGACACTGTTGCTTCTGGGGTATCGGCGAGGACCATTCGCAACCGTCTCCATGAAGCTGGGCTACGGTCCCGCACACCGTTAGGCCGTCTTCCGCTCACGCCCCAACATCGTGCAGCCCGCCTCCAGTGGTGTCGCGACAGGCGTGAATGGAGGGACGAATGGAGACGTGTCGTCTTCAGCGATGAGAGTCGCTTCTGCCTTGGTGCCAATGATGGTCGTATGCGTGTTTGGTGCCGTGCAGGTGAGCGCCACAATCAGGACTGCATACGACCGAGGCACACAGGGCCAACACCCGGCATCATGGTGTGGGGAGCGATCTCCTACACTGGCCGTACACCACTGGTGATCGTCGAGGGGACACTGAATAGTGCACGGTACATCCAAATCGTCATCGAACCCATCGTTCTACCATTCCTAGACCGGCAAGGGAACTTGCTGTTCCAACAGGACAATGCACGTCCGCATGTATCCCGTGCCACCCAACGTGCTCTAGAAGGTGTAAGTCAACTACCCTGGCCAGCAAGATCTCCGGATCTGTCCCCCATTGAGCATGTTTGGGACTGGATGAAGCTTCGTCTCACGCGGTCTGCACGTACAGCACGAACGCTGGTCCAACTGAGGCGCCAGGTGGAAATGGCATGGCAAGCCGTTCCACAGGACTACATCCAGCATCTCTACGATCGTCTCCATGGGAGAATAGCAGCCTGCATTGCTGCGAAAGGTGGATATACACTGTACTAGTGCCGACATTGTGCATGCTCTGTTGCCTGTGTCTATGTGCCTGTGGTTCTGTCAGTGTGATCATATGATGTATCTGACCCCAGGAATGTGTCAATAAAGTTTCCCCTTCCTGGGACAATGAATTCACGGTGTTCTTATTTCAATTTCCAGGAGTGTATTATTGCACGTGAATGCAACGAACATTTCGCTTTGGAGTAAAAAATCATAAAGCTATGGTTCCACCGCAGCTAATTTCCCTGTAGCACAGAATAGAGAGAATAAAGAATTGAAACTCGACTGCAATCCTTGAGCTAAAATTTAGTGCGCTTGTGCGAAGTCTGCCGAATATCGAAACCGAGTAAATCACTATCCCTGAAACCAAAGCGATAAGATACATTTTGTTTATTTGATTAATTGTGCATTTTAATTGTTGGGTTTACATGCAAGTACACAGTTGCTTGATGCATTGTTTAAGTTAAAAATATATGATGAGCAGTAGTAAAGCAAAATACGACACAGGAAAGTAACGAATTCTTCCGATGAAGCGGCTGATAGCAGTACATGAGAAAAATGAGTTTCCCGATGTTCTTGTTGTAAACAACAAAAGCTCATTAAATTGTAAAAAAATACTGTACGTAAATGAGGCAAAGCTACATCAAGTCCTGGAGTTAATTTTTCGGTATAAATTCTCTATTGTCTTCAAAAAATTAAAAACGATTTGTTTCACACTTGCTCATTTCCCTCATTACTCTACGTAACACCTCTAACTCCATTGCGAGGAAACTAATAGTGCACAAAATTGATTTACACACAATAAAAAAAATTTTTGCATCACCGCGGTTCCCAGAACTCCTGAAGATCTACGTTGACTGTGGATATTGTATTACAGACACAGTACCTTTGACTGCTCACAGATGTCACTAAACCCGCCCAAAGATGTAAACAACCATGCGTGAGCAGCGCCTATTAAACGGAGGGTGGTCCGACAGCCGATCAGTTCCTGTCATTCCACCAGGAAGGAGGTACATGACTCGTGTTGTCTGTAGTTCAACCATGCCTAGACGATCAATAACGTGGTTCGATCGCGTCCGCATTGTTACTTTGTGCCAGGAAGGACTCTCAACAAGGGAAGTGTCCAGGCTTCTAGGCGTGAACCGGGTGTTGTTCGGACATGGAGGAGATACAGAGAGACAGGAACTGTCGATGACTTGTCTCGCTGAAGCCGCCCAAGGGCTACTACTGCAGGGGATGACCGCTACCTACGGATTATCGCTCGGAGGAACCCTGAATGCAATCCCACCATGTTGAATAATGCTTTTCGTGCAGCCACAGGACGTCGTGTTATGACTCAAACTGGTCGCAGTAGGCTGCATGATGCGCAACTTCACTCCCGACGTCCATGGCGAGGTCCATCTTTGCAACCACGATACCATGCAGCGCGGTACAGATGGGCCCAACAACATGCCGAATGGACCGCTCAGGATTGGCATCACGTTCTCTTCAGCGATGAGTGTCGTATATGCCTTCAACCAGACAATCGTCGGAGACGTGTTTGGAGGCAACCTGGTCAGGCTGAACGCCTTAGACGCACTGTCCAGCGAGTGCAGCAAGACGGAGGTTCCCTGCTGTTCTGGGGTGGCATTATGTGGGGCCGACGTACGCTGCTGGCAGTCATGGAAGGCGCCGTAACGGCTGTATGATACATGAATGTCATCCTCCGACCGATAGTGCAACCATATCTGCAGCATATTTGGGAGGCATTCGTCTTCAGGGACGACAGTTCACGCCCCGATCGTTACATCTTGTGAATGACTTCCTTCAGAATAGTGGCCAACATGTTGTCCAGACATGCCTCAGATAGATTGAAAAGAGCTGCTTATGGACGACATGACCCACCAACCACTTTGAGGGATCTACGCCGAATCGCCGTTGAGGAGTAGGACAATCTGGACCAACAGTGCCTTGATGAACTTGTGGATAGTATGCTACGACGAATACAGGCATGCATCAATGCAAGAGGACGTGCTACTGGGTATTAGAGGTACCTGTGTGTACAGCAATCTGGACCACACCTCTGAAGGTCTCGCTGTATGGTGGTACAGCATGCAATGTGTGGTTTTCATGAGCAGTAAGATGGGTGGAAATGATGTTTACGTTGATCTTTATTCCAATTTTCTGTACAGGTTCTGGAACTCTCGGAACCGAGGTGATGCGAAACTTCTTTTGATGTATTTCGTACCTTATAGCTACATATTGCAGCTAGATGGTGATTCGTCTATTTCTTCGATAGTGATCATTGTTACTGTGATGTTCAATTTCCACAACTCTGCAGTATAAAATTTGATTGGCTTGAAGTGAAAATTGTGATAGCTGGTGACTTGACGTTGGTTCACTTTAGACAACTTTTTGCTGTGTACTAAATGCAGCTAACATATCGAAATTGCTTTCAAAGTCGGAAGGATAGCAACATTTTATTACAGCGTCGAGAAAATAGAAGTGATTTTATTTGAGCGTGCTGCCTGACAGTGCCACATGCACGTAGGCTGCAGTTCAGCTGTGAGCAGTTCGCACAAGTAGACGCACGGTTTTCGAATTAGTAACTGCGATTTATTGTTGTACTTGCTACTGGAAGAAAAGGAAGACATTGACACCAAGTTATACACTGGAGATGCTGAAACACTTTCATATATGGGACAAAGGTTAGAGGGTCTCAGGGAACCACAGAAGGGGCGTCCGTCTAAAAGTGGGCAGGTAAAACACAGTAAGGCAGTTGTAGAAACGATGGATATTGTAGTTGTAAATTTTCGTAGCTTTTTGGAAAGAAACAGATCTCCAAGCCCTAATAGAAAGCACTGAAGCTCAAATAGGGGAGTTAGTGCCACAGACATGATACGTGAATTGGAGTGGCAATCATTAAAACAAAGACGTTTTTCGTTGCGACGGGATCTTCTCATGAAATTTCAATCACCAGTTTTCTCCTCCGACTGCGAAAACATTCTGTTGGCACCCACCTACATAGGGAGAAATGATCATCACGATAAAATAAGAGAAATCAGGTCTCGCACAGAAAAATTTAAGTGCTCGTTTTTCCTTCGTGCCGTTCGAGGGTGGAACGTTAGAGAGACAGCATGAAGGTGGTTTATTGAACCCTAGGCCAGGCACTTTATTGTGAATAGCAGAGTAATCACGTAGATGTAGATGTAGATGTAGAAGTTTGACAAAATATTTTTGCGACACTTATCAATCGTCATTTATTGAACGAGCATGCTTCATATTACATAATATGTTAGAGTGAACTTATAGAGCTGAGCCAGTGAAAGACATTTCTATAAATTAAATTTTAATGCGGTCTGCTGTCTTCATTTAAAGTAATACCTATGTTAATTCGAAATACATTGGCTGGCTACTAATATCTTGGCATCAGATGTGTTGGGAGCAGATATACTACCTATTACTGACAGATGAACATTTTTGTCTCCGGACTGGGACTCGTACTTGGATTTCCCACTTACCGCAAGTTATTGCCTTAATCCCTTCAAATAATTTGATTCTGATAAGTAATATGGTGGAACACTGACGACGCCATATCAAAGCGGAGCATTACGTTTTTGTTGTGCAATTATAGTTGATTTTCTGTCTGCAGACATCCTATCTCGATATGTCATTTCGGTCTTCTTGAGATGATTGGTAGGAAAAACTGCCGTACTATCTTCCTCAGTGAAATAATTTTTGATAACTGCTTAGGATTCTCTTTTCAGAAAGATAATTTGCTGTATCCTGATTTTGGTCTTGTATTTGTTTGTCAACAAAGCTTTAGTTTCTTTTACATCAGTGGTAATTTTTCCTTATTTACGGACCAACTTCATTACATGTCTTTCCCATTCCTCACAACATTGTTCGGTTCATACACTGATGAGCCAAAATATTACGACCGCCTGCTGTTTAGCATGTTGGTACGCCTTTGGCGCGCAATACAGCAGCGATTCTGCATGACATAGGTCCGACAAATCATTGTCAGTTTTCCCAAGGTATGTGGCACACGATGTCTATGCACAGGTCACGCTATTCCCATAAATTATGGGCAGATGGTTTGGATTTCTGTAGCGTCCCATGTGTGTTCCATCGATGAATCTGGTGACAAAGACATCAATGTAAATACACTGTCATGCTTCTCCAAGCACTGTAGCGCGATTCTAGCCTTGTGATCCTGACAGTTGTTCTGCTGGAAGATTCTTTCACTGTCGGGGTGAACATCAATCGTGAAAGGTTTCAGGTAGTTCGCAACAATGTATACACGTAGTCCAGAGCTCTTATTGGGCTTTAGATTACTACCACAGGTTCCATATAAGCCCATAGTCCCACAGAATATTAGATTGCTGTCCATCATGGCTTAAGATTTCTCCCATCGGCCTGCGTCCGTGACATTATGCATGTTTCGAGCAGCCGTTCGCCTAGGACATGCCCATCGACCTGATGTAACTTCATGGCGTTTCACAATGTTCTGACGATTTCAAATCTGAATAACACGCGCTAGAAACAAGATGCAGTGACGGTGGTACCGTCTATTAGTAGTGCGGAGTGCCAAGTTTCATCCAATATACATTTCGGTATTCATGTCTTACTGGGTCGAAGCAAAATCATGTTGGAAAAATTTGGAAATTTGTGGTAAGGTATTATGGGACCAAACTGCTGAGGTGGTCGGTCCCTAAGCTTACACATTACTTAATGTCACTTAAACGAATTTACGCAAAGGACAACACACACACACCCGTGCCCGAGGGAGGACTCGAACCTCTGACGGGGTGAGCCTCGCGAACCCTGACGAGGCGCCCAAGACCGCACGGCTACTCCGCGCGACCAACATCTGTTCGCGTTGGAGTGCTATTTACACTACGGCGAATCTGTCGTGTGCCCGCAGCATGCCTTTCGTAAGCCTTTCTAGATTCAGCCGCAATGTCCAGATTCTATTCGTGGAACAATACTGACTTGGGTAAGAAACGAGCAACAGCCAGTACATTGAATCAATAGTCAACCGGCTCTCAAAAAACGGTCCAAATTCCGTGCCGGAATTTTACTTTTGGGGTTATTCGATCACGAGAGAGTACTCAGACCGGCCAAGAGGCTTGCAACAGGTAAAAGATCGAATTCGCGATGAAATTTCCAGAATTCATCCAACAGTTACGAAAGATGTGTTCAAAACCTAGGTAAAACGCCTCAAGTACTGTGTAGTCGCGAATGGTCGTCATTTGTCCTTTGTAGTACTTCATAAGCAAACTTGAATAAACATTGTACATTGTGTGAAATGTTCAACTCTGTTTCGGGATTAGTTTTCGCTAAAAAAACATTGTGAAACATTGAAGAACCTGAATCATCCGTCCAGGTGACACGATTCCACTGATCCACGGCCCAATCTCGATGATCCTGTACAAGCTGCAGTCGTAACTGGCAACATCGTCGTGTCAGTATGGTAACATACAGGGGTAATTTGCTGCTGAGCTTCGCGTTGAACAACGTGCTCTAAAGAAAGTGCTCCGAAACAGGCGCGCCTGCATCAGCATTGTACATTAAGACCGTGATAACGTGGCGCTCGATAACCCGGCTGGCGCTTCATTCCGGCAAGTATCAGCAATTTTCCAGCATTTTTAACCTTGCGCGGTTGGCAGTACAGTCGGACGCTTTCGAGAAACATCGGAACCGCTCGGTGCGGTGCCTGGTCAGATGAGGCTACAGCTAATGCTTCAGAAACCTTAAAGACTTCCGTGAAATTCACTGAGAGCAGCCAGTAACACTGCGCTTCTGAAGGTGTGAATCTGTTCATTATACAAAATAATTTCGTCAAAAAAGAGCTCAACTCAAGAAACAATTTAGTGTTTCTGCAAAGTACCAGAGGGCTCAGAAGTAAAGTTTCAGCTATTAGTAGATACCAGTCCAATACATTTCATGCTCTCGACAACGTCTTGTAACTAATTTAGTGTTTCTGCAAAGTACCAGAGGGCTCAGAAGTAAAGTTTCAGCTATTAGTAGATACCAGTCCAATACATTTCATGCTCTCGACAACGTCTTGTAACTGTGCTATTCCTAAACACAATGATTCCAATTTAACGGCAGCGAATTCTTTTTAACAATATTTATTAATTAGCTTGTTCTTGATCTTTTCGAATTAACTGTGCTTATTTTATTTCCTATCTGGAGACCAAAAAATTGTTTCTGTTTATTGAAATTCTCTGAAACATTGAGCGTACAGTACAGTATACTATTTTTACTTCAATTTTATTTTTACTAAAAAATAATGCATATTTTCAATTTTCTCCAGTGTAATCTCTCGTGTTGTGTTTAATAAACAAATTACTTGTTTTTGTACGTTAAAACTACAGGTTTTGTTTCTATGTTTTTTGGAACCAGTTTTTTGAAAATGACCTTGATAATTCAGTATATTTGATAACCCGGCACTGCCAGATATCCAAGCCTGGCAGATTGAATATCCTTCTGTATTCTCTCAACACATCTCTCACAGATCGTCGACTACCCTGCATTACAGAGGGGTTAAGACTCCGACCTTCACGTTTTGTGACGAGGCGTGGACATCAAATACCTTCACGCCTACTCCTAGTTTCGGCGTCCTTCAATCCCTTTCCACATATACTCACGAGAGTATGAAGCGAACAGAGTACCAACTTCGCCGTTTCCAAGTTTGTCGTTCCCGGGAGATAGGCCATAACAATTTTTCCGTTGTCAAAGGCACTTCTCAGTGGATTTCTCCGTGTGCGGCCGTATCGCCCATAGCATGATTCCGCCGGCCGGAGTGGCCGAGCGGTTCTAGGCGCTACAGTCTGGAACCGCGCGACCGCTACGGTCGCAGGTTCGAATCCTGCCTCGGGCATGGATGTGTGTGATGTCCTTAGATTAGTTAGGTTTAAGTAGTTCTGAGTTCTAGGGGACAAAATTAGTTAGGTTTAAGTAGTTCTAAGTTCTAGGGGACTGATGACCTCACATATTAAGTCCCATAGTGCTCAGAACCATTTGAACCTAAGCAGTTTGGTCCCATGGGAACTTACACCCAAATTGTCACATGAACGTGATGTCTACATCTTCCGAATACAGATAGGCCTCAGTTATTCAATTCAGTAAACGTAGGGGATCGAATGAGTGATAAGGCTGTTAGAACGTAACTAAGAGTGTCAGTAGGCATATTAAGAAAGATGCGACGGTATTTCTGTTACGAAGTGGACAAGAAAGAGATTTCGAATAACTTGGGAGCCAATATCAAAAAATTACCTCTGGGACTAAAAATGTCAAATATAAATGGACAAATAACACATTTGAATTCCAAAACAGTATTAACTCGACAAAAATGTAGTGGATCAAAAACATAAAAACAGACGTGTTTGGCAAACGACTCGGTGTTTGCAGTTTTCTCCATGTAGATGTGTTGAAATGTTAATTCATTCATTATCTGATTTGATCTCATTGCGTGCACGTCGTCCCTCACTTTATAACAGATTTCTTCATAACCTGATAGCGATACTACTTACAATGCAGAAGATAGAAGGGAAAATTGAAGTCGTTTCCATTTGTGGAAAAAGTGGTACGAATGTCGACAATGGTATAAACTAACCCTTTATGATCAGGGTGCCATCACACGCTGCTTTTCACTGGGTTATTCGATGATTCTCCATCAAGGGAACCGTATAACCACAAAAAAGAAGCCACTAAAAGAACAGTTGCTGAAGAGGATACTGAAATTTCGATATTAGCTGCAGTGTATCATAATCCTCACATTAGACTTGACATTTACACAACTGGCCATTAAAACTGCTACACCAAGAATATGACGTGCAACAGACGCGAAATTTAACCGACAGGAAAAAGATGCTGTGATACGCAAATGATCAGCTTTTCAGAGCATTCACACAAGGGTGGCGCCGGTGGCGACACCTACAATGTGCTGAAATGAGGAAAGTTTCCAACCGATTTCTCATACACAGACAGCAGTTGACCGGCGTTGCCTGGTGAAACGTTGTGTGATGCCTCGTGTAAGGAGGAGAAATGCGTACTATCACGTTTCCGACTTTGATAAAGGTCGGATTGTAGCCTATCGCGATTGCTGTTTATCGTATCGCGACATTGCTGCTCGCGGTGGCCAAGATCCAATGTCTGTTAGCAGAATATGGAATCGGTGGGTTCAGGAGGATAATACGGAACGCCACGCTGGATCCCAACGGCCTCGTATCACTAGCAGTCGAGATGACAGGCATCTTATCCCCATGGCTGTAACGGATCGTGCAGCCGCGTCTCGATCCCTGAATCAACAGATGGGGACGTTTGCAAGACAACAACCATCTGTACGAACAGTTCGACGACGTTTGCAGCAGCAGGGACTATCAGCTCGGAGACCATGGCTGCGGTTACCCTTGACGCTGCATCACAGACAGGAGTGCCTGCGATGGTGTACTCCACGACGAACCTGGGTGCACGAATGGCAAAACGTCATTTTTTCGTATGAATCCAGGTTCTGTTTACAGTATCATGATGGTCACATCCGTGTTTGGCGACATCGCGGTGAACGCACGTTGGAAGCGTGTATTCGTTATCGCCATACCGGCGTGTCACCCGGCGTGATGGTATGGGGTGCCATTGGTTACACGTCTCGGTCACTTCTTGTTCACATTGACGGCACTTTGAACAGTGGACGTTACGACCTGTGGCTCTACCCTTCATTCGATCCCTGCGAAACCCTACATTTCAGCAGGATAATGCACGACCGCATGTTGCAGGTCCTGTACGGGCCTTTCTGGATACAGAAAATGTTCGACTGCTGCCCTGGCCAGCGCATTCTCGAGATCTCTCACCAATTGAAAACGTCTGGTGAATGGTGGCCGAGCAACTGGCTCTTCACAATACTCCAGTCACTACTCTTTATGAACTGTGGTATCGTGTTGAAGCTGCATGGGCAGCTGTACCTGTACATGCCATCCAAGCTCTGTTTGACTCAAAGCCCTGGCGCATCAAGGCCGTTATTACGGCCAGAGGTGGTTGTTCTGGGTACTGATTTCTCAGGATCTATGCACCCAAACTGCGTGAAAATGTAATCACATGTCAGTTCTAGTGTAGTATATTTGTCCAATGAATACCCGTTTATCATCTGCATTTCTTCTTGATGTAGAAACTTTAATGGCCAGTAGTGTAAGTCGTGAATCGAGGATTAGAACACTGTTTGCTGAATTCTGGAACCTAGAAGTATCGTCCCTTGCAACAGAAACTTCGTGGCAATGATTTCCAAACTGAGTAACATTTTCAGGTGTGTTTTCAACAAATACATAGAGACCCCAATTTCTTGACGAGTTGACCTTCACGAACCATGATCTGATTAACTAACACAACATGCGCCACTGGAATGTGGAAAACCCACACTGGTTACGCCAAGTTGAACATTAAGGTCCGTGGAATGTTAGCGTTTGGTGTGGAATAATTGGTGACAAAGCGATTGGTCCATTCTTTATCGATTACACTTTAAATGGTATAGTTTTTTGGAGGACGATCTTGCGACATTTCTTGCAGATCTTCCCTTGGAATTTCGACAAACAATGTGGTTCATCATGATGCTTGTCCAGCAGATTAATCTGTAGCAGCATTGGCAGTATTAGATCACTTGTACAATCGTCGATGGATCGGAAGAAGCGGTCAAGTGTTTTAGCCCTCAAGATCACCAGATCTTTCTTCCCTCGACTTTTGTTTCTGGGATTACTTGACAAGTGAAGTTCGTATGAAGTGCCAACAATGCAATATAACATTACTCAGCGTATCATCAGTGCATGTCAGCAGATTACATTCGAAACGCTTCTCAGTTGAATCGTTTCATGTACAAATAAACATCGAAGTGGAGCCACATTTTTGAGCATTTATTGTGGAATATTCTTTCAAATAAGCATCCCGTTGGTGAGAGGTAAGTGTACACACTTCAAACAAGCTTATTTTCGCTGTTACTGAAAACGTCTGATTCTCTTTTTTGATCCCGTGCTTTTTTGTCGAGATAACACCGTTTTTCCAATTCACTTCTGTTATTTGTGGACTACAACCCTTTTGTCACGCAACGACAAAAGTTTTACAGACAAATGTTACGTATTTTTTCTCATAGACTCCGGATCTATAATAAAAATGGGAAGTTCGTATTTAAGATTTCAAACTTGCCCCTTTCGCCCTCCCCCTCCCCTCCTCCCCCACCACCCTGTGGTTGTGACAGGGATGTCAACATTGGTATCACCGGATACCATTTTTAAACATATTGAACATGTATTTTTGCGTTTTGTAATTCTTGTGTAGTTTGAGATATTTTGTTGTCTGAAAATAAAAAAACTCACCGTTTATGCGGATAATGTCTGCAAAACGTGTTGCGAACAGAATTTGTAATGAAGACGCAATATATTAAAACTCCGGGTTGAGTGTTTCTTCAATTCGGAACTATATCGGGCAGTTCGTGCTTCTACATACGAACATTAGCCGTCTCATCACATTTCCTTGGGGTACACCTTCATCTGATTTCTCTTCCGACTGTCTGCTCGTTAAGGGTGGCGTAATGAGTTTTATTTGCTTTGTGAATTTCTTCCTTTCTCGGTTTTTCCTAATCGGATGTTTTGTTTTTACGTGATAATGTATCGTCTCAAAGTTTTCAGGAAGTCAAGAAACAGGGCAGCAATTTGAGATCGAACGTCTACCGGCCTCTGGTTCTTGTAAACATAAAGCTCAAACTGACCTTCAGACATATGTTAACTGCAGCGTTCGCGTTGATTTCTACAGAGGGAGTGTTCGGTCTTAAATAAGTCACCACACGTGACCACGAAATATGTTTCCTAAAGAACAAACAGTTATCAGTCAAATTCTTCTGTCTGTGTAGTTAGGTTGTTTGCAGCTCTTAGGTCTCCTCCGCAGTGTTTCCAACTGAGCAGAGTTTAAATTATTTCTACAATTTCAGATATTTTGTGTCACTTTGCACAACACCAAATATACCAGACAGTAATTCTTTGGATGGTGTCTCATAAAGGAATCAACAAGCGATGTGTGTTCATAGATGGTATATTACGTTTTCTGTCAAAAAATAAAGTAATCACACTACATTCCAACGTAAAAGTACAATGCATATGTCACCATATGGAAACTCGTAAAGCTCAGGAGCCTGCCTTCACCCATGGATTACAGTGCTATAGGCAGTTGGACTATTTCGGCAGAACTCATAATTAATTAGGTCACACCACGTTTGGATATTAAATCGTAACGTTCGTTTTAGCAGTTACCGGCGGGATCACCAGCACCTTCTTCCGCTTCTGGCTACCTGGAGTATGGCTGTTAGCTGTCTGAGCACTGAATAGCAACCAGCTTGATGCTACCTGGAAAACTGTTTCTGGCGCACGCGAGATGCCAGATTTGCGCATGCACAGAGCTGAACTGGAGTGGGGGTAAACCCACATGACCTATGTTAACGTTTCGTTATACTGGTGTTTTCTGTTTTACTCAGTGTACAGCTCTCACGACAAACGGAACTTTTGTGGCAAGGAGCTACCAAATAAATTAAAAAACATTCACATGACTGTGGAAAACTAAAATAATATGCTATTAGTTTCAGTTTTCTGATTTGATCTGATTTCCACGTTATTAGCAGCATTAATCCTCTTGCACAACATTGAAGTTAGTTCTGTTGGTTTGCTAAAGATATTCGGCTCTTATTAATCAGCTAAAATGTAAATGTCGTGTGAAGAGGCCCTCCCGTTGTATAGACCGTTCGCCGGGTGCAAGTCTTTCGATTTGACGCCTCTTCGGCGACTTGCGCGTCGGTGGGAATGAAATGATGATGATTAGGACAACACAACACCCAGTCCCTGACCGGAGAAAATCTCCGACCCAGCCGGGAATCGAACTCGGGCTCTTGGGATTGGCATCCATCGCGTTGACCACTTTTTTTTGTTCTCATTTTGTTCGATATTGTTCGTTGTATTTGTTCGGTGCAGATGTCCAATGACAGCCGTTCAAGTTCAGTGTTGTACCGATGACTCATTTGTTTTTTTTTTATCCCTCTGACCGAACACGCTGAGCTACCGTGCTGGCAAAACCACTCAGTTACCGGGGACGGACATTAATCAGCTGAAGTGAACCGTTCTCTTCCGCTCAGGCAGTGAATTTATTTGAAACACAATGTTTCGTTCCACGCTATTGGCTAATTTCAATCGTTCGCTCAATTTCGGGTGCACATTTTCATTTTCTCGTGAGTACAGCATTAACAGATTGCATATTATGCCACAATAAACAACCAAGCATGAGAGAATACTCCAACAAAATTGGCATCCCTAAAACCACCATGAAAAGCTTAACGCCAGGTACTTTAGTGTGAATCTGAATATACCAAAGTGTACTTTAAACCAAATTATGCTTTTTACTGTGCTTTACGAAATTCTGTTTGCTTTGCTAAATACTTTTAGTGTATTCGCCGATGCTTTGTTTCTTTTATCTGTTAATGCTATAACTACGAACATTCGTTAATTTTCACTTGTCGGTGACTAAGCAGGCGAAATTGGTCAGTAGTATGGAATAAAAAATTTCGATTCAAATATATTATTAGCTTTAGCTGAACAAGTGGTCTTTTTACACTTCGTCCTTCAGCGAAACACAATAGTTTCCTATCACAAGACACGTTTCGAAGCTTGTCTGGTATCCCCTCTACGCTTCACGTTATTTCTTAATTCGTTTTGTATACGTTTTAAATCAACAGAATGTCATTCTTTGGTAAATAATCGACTGGCAGCATATCATGTTTTATCATTGTAATACATTTTCGTTGGTTGATATGTATAATACATTAGGCGAACAGTTTTTACACCTTCAGACACGTCACTTTCACCTTGGTTTCCTTAATCACACTAATAAAGGAAAGAAAAAACTTTAGAACATATATTCTAACAGTTATTTCTGTTACTGCTCTGCATAATTGACTGACGTATAGGAATACAGAAAGTTCAGTGGAGCATCAAATTAACTTCAGCTTAAAACTACGTAGAAAAATTTCCCTAAACTTTAATATCTAAGAACAGGAATTAAGAATGCTTTAGTGCGTAACACTTTAATACCAGATACTGATACTGCACTATGTCTTTTTTAATAGATAATACATGTTGCGGTTGCTCTCGCCAGCTATCTCAGACATTGGTCTCACTCAGAAAAGAGCAATGAACAGCACAAAGCCTATGTATACGGAAAACCTCTTTTCCAAGTGTTCACCTATTTCCCATCTTAGCAGTGTCTGTATATTATGATCATCTAATTCTGCTGGAAGTAATAACTAAAAAGTTAAATGTCCATAATCAAAGTACACAACATAAAAGAATCGCTTTGTTCATACAACAGAAACCTTGATTTGATTTTATATATATGTATATATTATATATATATATTATATATATATTTGAATCGAAATTTTTTATTCCATACTACTGACCAATTTCGCCTGCATAGTCACCGACAAGTGAAAATTAACGAATGTTCGTAGTTATATATAGTCCTTTTCATCAAGAAATTCAAATATAAAACTTGCCAACACAAATAAAATACGGGTTAAACTTTTCAGCTCTGCTGGAAGAGTGTACTTACTGTAAGTGCTTTCTGGAGGTATATTATCACTATTGTAAGCGCAAGCGTAGATTAAAAGTAGATTGATTCGGACTGTGAGCAGTGATAGACACCAATGTCGCATTTCCAGACTTTAACTACATGAAGTTACACCATAATTTTGAAGAGTCTTCCTTCGTAACCAGTATGTAATACGATAATTGCCAGACATGTCATTTTAGTTTTAGAACGGTGGAAACCAACGGCGAGTAAAATTAAATTATACGTTGAAAACTAGTGCCACAGGTGATCAATCTACGAAATTCCAAGCAGATGCAGGACAGGAAGCGTTTAAGCTGCGCTGACACCGAGCACAGGATGCATACATCATTATGGTTGCGCATGTGAAGAAATCACTGTTCCCTGGCGCTTTAAGATAGCCCTCTGGCAGCTGCTCAAACCACTTGACATAAAAACATAATGTCTTATTTGATTTAGGTACCGGTAGTTCTAATGATTCTTTCGTGAAGTCATACTTCGGATGCACTCCTGTTTATTATTATTGCACCACATCCTACATTTAATCGCAGTTAAGCCATAAATTTATTTGATGAATGTTATATAAATAGTCGACATTAGCATAAACCGCAAAATTTATCATCGAATCATTTACCCTAATCCTTCCTCGAATGTGTTCCTGACGGGTTCTGGCCATGCCCTGCCCCATTGCCGTTTGCCTTTGTCTATCGACGTTGCACGCCTTTTGCATCGACAGAACATGTGGTGGAAGATAAATCAGGAGATGTAACGGGATAAGATAAAATTCAAGTTTTTGGTAGACATGACATCTGTGTGTGAAGCCATTAAATCTCATCCCTTGTTGGGAAGGGTAAGGGAAATAACTGACACCTAAAAAGTTCCTAGTTTTATCCCACCTTCCGCCCCCCCCCCCCTCCCTCCCCCTGAGGTTCGTGGCTGGTCTTCGGGCTAACAACCCTACACCGGAAAAGTTTAATGAAGTTAAAATTCAACAAATCAGTCTCGAATATCAGACAGATTAACTGGAACAAATGAAGCCAGAAAAAATGATAAAAAATTTCATCATAGCTACCTGAAAGTCGATATCCTCAACCGTCCCGGGGCTGCTTCGTTGGTAGCATCAGAGATAACACATAAGACAGATGCAGCGGCATTACAGGAAATCAGCCGGAATCGGCGATGCGGTATGCAGATACAGTGTGACAATTACTTAACTATATGAAAAAGAACGTAAATTAGTTACTAACTACGGCATGCACACACTTTATTGCACGTTTATATGTAAACGTCACTACAGATATTCGGATTTAAGTTATGACTAGTTCGATATGCCTCCCATCATTGGCGACCATGCGGCGCAGGCGAATAATGAAATTGTGCATGACCCGCTGAACATCGATGCTGTCAGTGACCTCCTGAATGGCAGTTTTCAGCTCAGCAATGGTTTTGGGTTATTACTGTACACCATGTATTTAATATAGTCCCACAAAAAGGAGTCGCATGTGTTCAGATTAGGAGAATATGGCGGCCTATCGAGGCCCATGCCATTGGCCTCTGTGTACCCCAGAACCAGAATTCGGTCCCCAAAGTGCTCATTCAGAACGTCAAACATTCTCCTGCTTCGATTGGGTTGAGCTCCGTCTTGCATAAACCACATATTGTCGAAATCAGGGTCACTTTGGATAATGGGAATAAAATCATCTTCCGAAACCTTCACGTATCGTTCAGTAGTCAACGTGCCAGTAAGAAATATCGCACAGATTATTCCGTGACTGGACACTGCACACCACACAGTCACTCGTTGAGGGTGAAAAGCCTTCTCGAATGACAACTAAGAAGCTTAAAAACTATTGTGCAGGTGAGCTTGAACAGTAGGAACAACGTACACCAACATAACAAAAGCAAAACTTCAATTATATCGCTGCTATCACTGAGGCAGACCACGATATTATCTCCTTTCCCGTAATAGAAGGCTTTCGGCATGGGAATTAGGCTTCCATCGGTGTCGGCGTGCGTTACACCCTATGTCGACAACTTCACTACATCGTATATACTCTGACGGAAAAGGAAAGCGTTTCACCGTAAACACTTAAATCAAACGCTACAAAATTGACACTCCAGTATTTCCATCCGTGTGCGATATGTTGATTAAAATTTTGTTGTTATGCGAGCTGAGTGTCACCACAGAAAAAACCCATGACGACAGATGAAGAAAGGTGTGGTCACATGATGGCTACAGCTATATCTAACTTTAATGGAACTTTTCAGTTGGAGATGATAACACAACATGCCCAGAGGACGTGCACGTGCAGCTTATCACCATTTTCCGGACTTTGGGGAAGGTCGAATTATCGGCATGAGCAACATGGGAGCGTCATACCGAGAGATCGCACAGACAGTTGGCTGTAGTGCAATGACTGCAGAACCAGTGGTAACGAGATGGACTCAGGACAAGTGTGTGATCTGAAGAGGAGGCATGTGTCCTTTTAGAAGGGCTACAACGCGAAATGATTAAATAACTGAAACTTCCTGGCAGATTAAAACTGTGTGCCCGACCGAGACTCGAACTCGGGACCTTTGCCTTTCGCGGGCAAGTGCTCTACCACTTGTGCACTTGCCCGCGAAAGGCAAAGGTCCCGAGTTCGAGTCTCGGTCGGGCACACAGTTTTAATCTACCAGGAAGTTTCATATCAGCGCACACTCCACTGCAGAGTGAAAATCTCATTCTGGATTAAATAACTTATCGACTGGTCCCGACAGAAAAGACGGATCACAATAACTGAAAGCTGGACAGAAGTTACCAGTACGTGAAGAGTGCCATCACGAATCTTGCGAAACAGATTCCTGGACGCTTGATTGAACTATCGGAGTGACACGTTGTTTACCACTGGCACTACGCCACAGCATGGTGCAGAGTCAGTTAGCTGGAGCAATGAGTGACAGTCGTGTTTTGAAATGAGTCACGCTACTGTTTGTGGCTATCAGAAGGACATCAACGTGTCCGTAGACGATTTTCTGTAAGGTTACTGGAAGCACTAATACCGGAGAACCATATCTATACTCGTACAAGTCCTGCACGACTGTTGTTTGTTACTGATGGGTATGACAGTAGGACTGGTTTGTAAATGTTCAATGGAGCTGAATGCTCGTCGAACGTGGCAAGAATAGTAAACCATATTATCACAGCCTTCATGACCAAGGTACCAAATTGCAAACATTCGGCACGATGATGAAAGATCCATAGAACATGTCTCTAATGCGATAAGAAGACATATACTTTCATAGAAGATTCCACTCAGCCATCGTCATGAACTGTCGCACCATGCATTGGAGATACGAGAAGAATTTCCTTAAAATGACAACAAATGGAGGCTGCTTTGTTTGCTGTCACAACGAATGCAAGAGTGTATTGGTGTCTGAGAGAGGGGAGCGTGGCGGATCACATCACAAATTGATCATGATGTACATCACCTCCTAACTGAGTGGATGTTTGATATGTTATGTGACGAACATCTTCACCAGATCTAATACAAGGTTAGCCTTAACAAAGAAATGAGACATTTTTTTTTCTTCAAATGAATATTCACTTTTTCAACATAATCTCTTTGTAAGTCTATACACTGTGCCCAGCGATGAACACATCTCTTTAATCCGTCCAAATAATAGTTAATGTCTTTCTCTGCAAAATAGTTGTCTACGACGATGACGGTGTCTTTATTCAATGAAAATTTTTGTCCTCCGAGCTCAGTTTTTAACCAAAGGAACAAAAGCACGTCGCTTGGGGCTAGATCTGGTGATTAAGAGAGGTGGTCAAGCAGCTGAAACCGTAGGTCGTGGATTCTGGCCATGTGAGGTGTGAGACGGCGCAGGGTGAACAATCGTGTGACCTAGCTTGCGGTCAGCTTTCTCATCCCTAGATTTCCGATCAATATGTGACAAACACATTCTTCAGATACGCTCATAGCCTCTGCTACCTCTCTCACTTAGGTTCTGTAGCACCATTTGATGAATATGAGCAATGTTGTCGTCAATGGTTGCAGTTCCTTTCCGTTTCGAACGTTCGTCACCCACTCGAGTATTGCCACTTTGAAGGTCAGCTGTACAAAGTTTCACGCAGGTAAATGACAGTGCAGAGTCCTCGTAAACTGCGCTCAACTATCGTTTATTTGCATAGGCTTATTGCTTTCAAAAACAAAAATCTAATGACAGCTCGATACTCGATTTAGTCTGTGGTGTCACCGCCAGACACCACACTTGCTAGGTGGTAGCCTTTAAATCGGCCGCGGTCCATTAGTATACGTCGGACCCGCGTGTCGCCGCTGTCAGTGATTGCAGACCGAGCGCCGCCACACGGCAGGTCTAGAGAGACTTCCTAGCACTCGCCCCAGTTGTACAGCCGACTTTGCTAGCGATGCTATACTGACAAACTACGCACTCATTTGCCGAGACGATAGTTAGCATAGCCTTCAGCTACGTCATTTGCTACGACCTAGCAAGGCGCCATTACCAGTTTATATTGAGATTATAATTATGTATCATCAAGAGCAATGTTCTCCAATTATGGATTAAAGTTAAGTATTCCAGAAACTATGTACTATTTTTGGCTACTATAATTACTTTACCTTGTTACAGACCTCACGCCAGTCGGCGTGAGCTTAAACGCGTGCATTTCGGCCTCCTCTAGCAACACATCATAGTCTATGCCCACAAAAACACGCGCGTCAACTCACTAAAATGAGTCAACCAAGTGCGTGCCCAAACTGGCTGAAATTATGATGAGTGCCTTACTAGGCATGTGTAAATAAATCCGCCAACTTTTGTTGGGGTATTGAGGTCGGAAACTTTTCAAACCAGCTCCTAAATATCGGACTTGTGTTTCGCGGTGTAACACTTTTCATTTCCTTCAGTGTATAAAAAATATGACAGAACTAAAAATAAAGATGCCATTGCTTAAATATATCATATCTCGTACTACTGCAATCGAGCACGGTGCAACATATACTAAATCGAGTGAGAGCACCATTGAGGTCCGTGGCAACCATGACGTACATGGTCTCAAAACTCTGATAACTTGGGCTGGATGCTTACACTGTACGTTTGACAGGCTTCCCTGTTGATGTCGCTAATTGTTACTAATTCAGTGCGGCTCAAATCGGATTCGCTCTGATTGCTCGTAGTTTCACAGAAACAGATATTGTGGAGTAGTGTTCCGTCGGAGTCGTCAGGCGATGTGACGACCTGTTTGCATAAATAACCACGAAACTTCGCAGAGCGCCGTCGCTTGGTCCAAAAGACTTGCCTCAAGCCAGTAAAAGTTTCTTAAGACTTTAAGAATCGGAATACATTTAAAGCGCCAACTGCAAAGTACTCTCCGTAAAAGGAATCCTGCATACGTTGAGTCTCAATGCTCTTATCCGCTTTCGGATTTCGTTAACTCTCTCTCTCTCTCTCTCTCTCTCTCTCTCTCTCTCTCTCTCTCTCTCTCCTTCTCCTTCTCCTTCTCCTTATCTGTCTGTCTCCTGTGTTTTATGTATTGAAAGGTCAGTGGTCGGAAAGGGGATGCATGTTTACGCTTGTACTTGCTGTTTTGGACAACTCGTCGGAGACTACCTCGCTGCACAGCGAGACCTCGTAATCAGGCGAGTTTAAGTGTCTTCATGTGAATCAGTGTGCAAACCCTGAAAGTACGCTACACCTCTATAACGTCCTTATTCCTTGTATGTCTACTGCGAACTGTCTGCAAATGCCACGCTTAGTGTTTCGAAATTACCAGCACAATTTAATACGTCTCCGTGTATGTTTGTGTTTGTTGTGAAATATAACAGATATGACTCAATATTTGCTGTATATAAAAAAATGTTCAAATGTGTGTAAAATCTTATGGGAGTTAACTGCTAAGGTCATCAGTCCCTAAGCTTACACACTACTTAACCTAAATTATCCTAAGGACAAACATACACACCCATGCCCGAGGGAGGACTCGAACCTCCGCCGGGACCAGCTGCACAGTCCATGACTGCTGTATATAAGAAGGAGTGAACACAATAGACATGCCTTCCACAGCGAACAAAAACAAATTTTACTGGAAATGGACTGTATTAAGCAATACCTTTTAATATGGTAATTATATGCAAAAGAGTTACAGTGAAGAGGACCAATGCCGTACGAAATCTTACTATCCACATGTGTAAGAAAACACTTGAAGAATAGTGTATGCTTTTGCAATATCGAGACGTTTGTTAACCTGGATTACAGTTCTTGTGAAGCAATTCATTAATGAGCTCCCTGAGTTCCAATATTGTGAGTGCTGCATGAAACTGACAACATAGTGACCTCAAAACGGGTATTCATATATCAGGCAATTAAATAATTTGGATTGGTGCCACATTACTTCTATAAAAATGAGCCTTCCGATTTACATATATGCAGTCAAATTCATGTCGAGTTTATAGCGAACACCCGTACAATCCTAAATCAGATAATTATTGACGGGAAGTAACTTTCAAATAGGGAAGCAGTGTGCATTCGACAGTACAAATATCATTACTACTACGTAACATTGTCCTATAATCGGTAAATAATTACGCACATCATCCAATAGCGTATTTTTCTGTCTGTCATAGACAGAATCACGTGATTACTGACAATGTTGAGTGTTTATGGAAAAAGTTCAAGGCAATCGTAAAATGCGTTTTAGACAGGTACGTGCCGAGTAAAACTGTGAGGGACGGGAAAAACCCACCGTGGCACAACAACAAAGTTAGGAAACTACTGCGAAAGTAAAGAGAGCTTCACTCCAAGTTTAAACGCAGCCAAAACCTCTCAGACAAACAGAAGCTAAACGATGTCAAAGTTAGCGTAAGGAGGGCTATGCGTGAAGCGTTCAGTGAATTCGAAAGTAAAATTCTATGTACCGACTTGACAGAAAATCCTAGGAAGGTCTGGTCTTACGTTAAATCAGTAAGTGGCTCGAAACAGCATATCCAAACACTCCGGGATGATGATGGCATTGAAACAGAGGATGACACGCGTAAAGCTGAAATACTAAACACCTTTTTCCGAAGCTGTTTCACAGAGGAAGACCGCACTGCAGTTCCTTCTCTAAATCCTCGCACAAACGAAAAAATGGCTGACATCGAAATAAGTGTCCAAGGAATAGAAAAGCAACTGGAATCACTTAACAGAGGAAAGTCCACTGGACCTGACGGGATACCAATTCTATTCTACACAGAGTACGCGAAAGAACTTGCCCCCCTTCTAACAGCCGTGTACCGCATGTCTCTAGAGGAACGTAGGGTTCCAAATGATTGGAAAAGAGCACAGGTAGTCCCAGTCTTCAAGAAGGGTCGTCGAGCAGATGCGCAAAACTATAGACCTATATCTCTGACGTCGATCTGTTGTAGAATTTTAGAACATGTTTTTTGCTCGAGTATCATGTCGTTTTTGGAAACCCAGAATCTACTATGTAGGAATCAACATGGATTCCGGAAACAGCGATCGTGTGAGACCCAACTCGCTTTATTTGTTCATGAGACCCAGAAAATATTAGATACAGGCTCCCATATAGATGCCATTTTCGTCGACTTCCGGAAGGCGTTCGATACAGTTCCGCACTGTCGCCTGATAAACAAAGTAAGAGGTTACGGAATATCAGACCAGCTGTGTCGCTGGATTGAAGAGTTTTTAGCAAACAGAACACAGCATATTGTTTTCAATGGAGAGACGTCTACAGACGTTAAAGTAGCCTTTGGCGTGCCACAGGGGAGTGTTATGGGACCATTGCTTTTCACAATATATATAAATGACCTAGTAGATAGTGTCAGAAGTTCCATGCAGCTCTTCGCGGATGATGCTGTAGTATACAGAAAAGTTGCAGCACTAGAAAATTGCAGGTAAATGCAGGGAGATCTGCAGCGGATAGACACTTGGTGCAGGGAGTGGCAACTGACTCTTAACATAGACAAATGTAATGTATTGCGAATACATAGAAAGAAGGATCCTTTATTGTATGATTATATGATAGCGGAACAAACACTGGTAGCAGTTACCTCTGTAAAATATCTGGGAGTATGCGTGCGGAACGATTTGAAGTGGAATGATCATATAAAATTAATTGTTGGTAAGGCAGGTACCAGGTTGAGATTCATTGGGAGAGTCCTTACAAAATGTAGTCCATCAACAGAGGAGGTGGCTTACAAAACACTCGTTCGACCTATACTTGAGTATTGCTCATCAGTGTGGGATCCGCACCAGATCGGTTTGACGGAGGAGATAGAGAAGATCCAAAGAAGAGCGGCGCGTTTCGTCACAGGGTTATTTGGTAACCGTGATAGCGTTACGGAGATGTTTAATAAACTCAAGTGGCAGACTCTGCAAGAGAGACGCTTTGCATCGCGGTGTAGATTGCTCGCCAGGTTTCGAGAGCGTGCGTTTCTGGATGAGGTATCGAATATATTGCTTCCCCCTACTTATACCTCCCGAGGAGATCCCGAATGTAAAATTAGAAAGATTAGAGCGCGCACGGAGGCTTTCAGACAGTCGTTCTTCCCGCGAACCATACGCGACTGGAACAGGAAAGGGAGGTAATGACAGTGGCACGTAAAGTGCCCTCCGCCACACACCGTTGGGTGGCTTGCGGAGTATAAATGTAGATGTAGATGTAGAACTGCATTGAAACGGGTTATGTGTGTACACTATCTAACTGGGGATACAAGGGAGCGTAAAGCATTAATTTTCTACCTCAATTTCAGGCACAGAGAGTGACACTTCTTTTTCACAGTTTCCATTAACGATACTCTCTAACGATTATATTTATATTTATATATATATATATATATATATATATATATATATATATATATATATATATATATATATAAAGTTATAAGACACAGCAGTGTTTTACACTTAACGGCATACACATTGGACGGCATTCCTGCTTACTGTAGCTTATTATATTATTATGTCTGAAATCGCAGATTCATCTAGTACAAATGTTGTAATTCGATACACATCGCTAACAATATTATCACAGAAGTAATCTGTGATGGAGGAGAGGAAATATGAAACAGCTCTGAGCACACTCTGGTAGTCTATAAGCCGCTTAATGAAACAAAGAAACTCATTTCCCGGTGCTGGTTAGAACAGCAGAAACAGAAGAGCACCCAGAAACTAAAAGACGGCAATAAAATGAGAAATTTGAGAATGAGCTTATTTAATTAGCTTCTTGAAATGAAATTACTCCCTTGAGTAAGCACTCGAGTTATTAATACGGACGAACAACATTCAAGTTAAGCTGCTTTCGATAATCAGGGATCCGTAAATGACGCCAGGAAAATGAACAACTAATTTCTGTAGTTCGATTTATACACAATTTCCAGGTAGAACTCAGTCTACAAATGTCTGTCGGTGGACTTACAGACCAAACGAGACGACTCCAGCAAGCAAGAAGCCACGTAAAGTACAGCACAGTCTATAGGAAAACGACGCAACGCGCTTGGAGGCAGTACACAGTATACGACTTCAACATACACAAAACTATTCAAGTTTTGTGTTGTCTTGTGCTACAGATATTTCTAAAGATTGAAATTTCTTGAGGGGTTCTGCAATTTTAAATGCCTCCATTTACCTCAAAAACATACGCATATCTGCAGCCAGATTATAACACCGGAATCTGTGTAACTGACATATAATCGCTGCCGTTGGATGTCAAATTCAGCAGCGTGAAGGAAATTTGAACACAAATTTTTGCACTCACAAGTCCCTCAGGAATGTAAATTGTTTTCCGCAGTAGTGTCACAAGCCATTGCATGTTCCTATTTGACTGTCCGATTGCTCCAAATGACCCTTATCCTAACTCACGTGTCGTCCTTGTACAGAAAATCACTTTCCTTCTACTCACACGCTGCGATATCGTCGAGAGTAAAACAATGATCCAAAAAGCGTAGAATAAATATCTTTTATTTTCGTCTATAATCACAAAACATTTTGATTCTTAGACTAGCGGTTTCCATCAACGATAACCGTGTTCATAACTGCATCAAAACATGGGAAAACTTAATACGAGTATTGGAGAATCTAAATCTTAAAACAACAAAATATACCATAACGAGAAATATTCTTTCATTCACGTGAAAAACATTAACTTAAAATATGACGAAGCATATCTGTTTTGAAACGTATCCCAGTATAATGAGGCCATAATGTTATCGTCTAAAGATACAAACAAAATCAGCTTAGCATCGTCGCATATTTAACATTTGATGTAAAGTAACTTTTGAGATCCTATAATCTCAATAGTTTTTTACCCAGTGTACTTCTCACTTTATTTAATATTGTTCAGTTGTACAGCTCACGAATGTATGTAGGCCTACAATAGCGACATCTAACGAGCTTAAGCCACAAACATAACCGCGTGGTTTCAGGCGCCTTGCCACGGTTCGCGCGGCTCCCCCCATTGGCGGTTCGAGTCCTCCCTCGGGCATGGGTATGTGTGTGTGTGTGTGTGTGTGTGTGTGTGTGTGTGTGTGTGTGTGTGTGTGTGTGTGTGTGTGTTTCGTCTTTAGCGTAAGTTAGTCTAAGTTAGATTAAGTAGTGTGTAAGCCTAGGGACCGATGACCTCAGCAGTTTGGTCCCATAGGAACTTACCACAAATTTTCAAATTTCCTCAAACATACTTTGGGGCTGTACTTCAGTTTGTTACGAACAATATCATTGTCAACAGGGTGACTCCGCCGACACTGTGGCCTAGTTAACACCGCATTTTAAATTTTTGTGACGATGCTAAGCTGTTTTTGTTTGTATTTTTAGACGATGCCACTATGGCTTCATTATATTAGGTCATCACTGAAAACGGGTAGCCCTCGTCATATTTTAAGGCCTACTTCCCACGTGTAGGAAAGTAAATTTTTCATAATATTATATTTTATTGTTTTAAGGTCTACTGTCCAGATTGACTAGATTATCACAAGTTTTGCTGGAGATCTGAAGACGGTCAGCGCTCACCGAAACCGGTAGACTGAGGACCAAAAAGTTTTGTGAGCATAGATGGAAACAAAAGAAATTTATCCTACAAAGAATATTACCATGCTGCCTCAACATAGACGGACATGTGCATAAGGTGAGACACGTTATAAATCCTAAGGAAAAGATTGCACGAGGGTGGCCAGGTGTGGACTAATCCGTGGTGCCCACGTGTTGCCTACGTTGTTCCCAACTACGCTGGGAAGTCCTTGCACATCCTTCATACAGGCCCTAATCACTTTTTTTAACCCCGAAGAAAGATATTCGCGGCCATCGATTTGCTTCGGCCGAAGAGGTGCACCTTATACATAAATTTTGGGTAAGCTAGTCTGTCTTTTTTGTACAGAATCCCTTTGAGAAGCAAGTAGGTAATACAAAAATAGGTAACACCATAAGGCGGGAACAAGTTGCCGCAAACTCAGTGTAGTTATACTGTATGTTCCAGGAGGAATGGTTCGTGTTCAGGGATATGACAGGAACGACCATTCGAAGCAGAGAAGTCTAGTACTCATTGGTTCTAAAACAAATATCTTAAGAGCTATGAGCACTTCATCTTCGATACTACGAAACAAATATCTTCTACTGCAAGGCCTTTGCTTTCCGCGTTTTGAGAAGAGGTAGCATAGACCAAAACAAGAATAGAAGTCTGATAAAAACGGACTCTAAAATGCATACCGTGAAACTATGAGCACTTGTTCAGTAGAAGAGACGTGTTTCACAGTAGCGAAGATGACCAAGTGCTCATAGCTCTTAATGTATGCATTTTAGAGCCGATGTTTGCCAGAGCTTTTTCCTTGGAATGGCGTTCCTGTCCTGTCGCTGGATATCTATTATTCCTCCTTGGACACTGTTATGTCCTCTTTTCGTCCTAGGGGTGCCGGTAATTTCTCTTTTCCGTGAAACAAAAGACTTAATTCCATATGACATGAAATAAGACAGTCCTGACTTCGATTAGAACTACTGAAAGTCATACAAAAAACAGGACGCTAGAACAGAAAGCTCTAGCCCAGATAACTTGAATCCTTTTCAAAAGCGACGATAATCAAGCCTTCCCGGAAAAGAGAAATAACCAGCACCCCCTAAGACGAAAAGAGCACATACAGAGTGCCCAAGGAGGACTGGTAGATATTCAGGGATATGACAGGAAAAAGCTCTAGCAAACATGGGCTCTGAAGTGCATACCTTAAAATGTTTGTTTACGTCTAATATCGTCTGCTTTCTCTTCACATACCAGCTACCTATGTAAATATATCTCTTTGATAAATATGTAGGACAGAACTTGATAATGTGAAACGCGCGGAGCATCATTCAAACTAATGGTTTAATAACTGTGAGCAAAATTTATAAAGAAAGTATATTGCGTATCTGTCAGATAAGATACATAGGCGAACACACAAATCCGCGTGTCACCAGAATAATACAGCAGCTCCTACATGGTAAACATCATATTTGAGATGCCACAAAAATGGTTCAAATGGCTCTGAGCACTATGGGACTTAACATCTATGGTCATCAGTCCCCTAGAACTTAGAACTACTTAAACCTAACTAACCTAAGGACAGCACACAACACCCAGCCATCACGAGGCAGAGAAAATCCCTGACCCCGCCGGGAATCGAACCCGGGAACCCGGGCGTGGGAAGCGAGAACGCTACCGCACGACCACGAGATGCGGTGAGATGCCACAATACACGAAAAACACACTTCATATTGGGTATTACTTCCCGAAAGGCGCCGTGCGAGTAATAAATACAGAAAAAATGCGTTGTATTGTAAACAAACCGATATGATGGCGTACTAGCAGGCAATTAGTACCACTCAACATGACGTTGCAAAACACGGCGGCTAAGTTTCGAATTAGTTTCGAGTATGGAAACGCCTGGTAAGTTTATGTTGCTTACACAGGGCGTCCCAGGAGGAATGGACACCATTCAGAGATATGACAGGAACGCTCGCGTGGTTTATAAAATTTCGCTGTATTCCGAACGGTTTCCGAGAACACATTTAATGCACATTTGTTTTTGGCTTAGTGGCGTGCACACACTTCTCTTTACCTACCACATTCTTTGACGTTTTATTCTAGCCATACCCGCCAGATTGCGTTCAACCACTTTGCTCGAGATATGTTTCTACCATTACACTAGCCCGTTGAACGCGAAGTTGTCCACGACGTGCTGAGAGTGACATATACTTGGTCGCTTCATGGACGCTGTTGCCGTCATTAAGAAACGTGCGGAGCCACTCAGACAATCTACTCAACATAGTCTGCCAAGAGTGCACAAATGCATTGAAACTGACGGTGAAATATTCGAACGTTTATTGTGTGAACTATACAGCAGTTGTAAAGGGACTGTACCATATACTGAGAGGTGAATATGTTAATAACACGTTTTTTTGGATTTATACAGTGCTTTGTAAAACGATTGTTGTAATGTTTACTAATGTACATGTGTACCCGTGCGAACCTGACAATGTACTGAATTTCAGAGAAAATGAATAACAATGTACATTAATTGTATTCTATCTCAGAAACCATTCGGAATAGAGGATAAGTCCATATGAAGATTTTTTGCTTCAGATGATCGTTCCTCTGATATCCCTGAGTACTGACCATTCCTCCAGGGACACCCGGCAAAGTCGTTTCTTCAGTTACACTTCGACGTTTGGATACACTTCCCTCTGTCTTATTTCTGGTCGGATGCACAGTTGTCGTTTGCCAGTCGCAGTTCTGCTTTCACTGTATGTTGCGGCAGTTGTGGGTGAGAGATCTGCACGCTTTTGGCTTAAGCGACACACTGCAATTACGATCAGCTGCACTCGTTTAGGACGAATACATTTTTTCTGATTTCACATTTACGTACAGTAAATCTTTCAGTTTTCAATGGTATCATGATTGAAACCAGAACCTAGTTTGTGTGAATGGGTTTGAGAGGTGTGCCCACATGAACCGAAATATCCACGCATTATAGGCTTCCAAGCTCCTTCCTTCCCCCTCCCCCCTCCCCCTCCCCGCCTCCTCCCTTCATTTGGTAACAAACCAGTCCAACTTCTTGACACATTTTATATATCCTGTAAAGTGACTTATTTTTTGTACTTCGTTTGGATTTCAGTGTTGGTTAGTGACCTTCGATACCCATCCGCTTGCTCTGTAAAAGGAACAGTTTTTCTAATAGAGCAGGTTATTAGCAAATCTGGAGTCCATATTGTTGCGATGGGTTGTCACAAATGAAGGGGTCCTGAACAGGTGATAAATGACAAGATTAGTACGCGCATAAACTGTAAGAATCGCAAAATATTAACAGTTAAAATTAACACGTATCTTTTGTTATTCAACTTCTTATTTACTCTGACTGAGGGTCAGAGCGTAGGTACATCTATAAACATTGATGAACCAGTCTAACAGTTGTGTTGGAATAGAGTTTCCACCAAACAATATCTCCGTAAATGAAGGGCAAGGAAAATTGATAGATATTGGTTCAATTAATTGGTCACTACAATTGATATAGTGGTGAGAGGGGGGGGGAGGCTCTTCGAATAACCTGAAGCAGCTTGTGAATACCGAAAATGACACAACTGAGCTATTTCCAGTCTTTTTTCAATCAGTTTAATAAATTAGTCAATTAATTTGATACCAGAAGTGGTGCCAGGTTTCTGAGAGGGGGAGGAGGAGGGGGGAATGGTAATCTAACAATAAGTTACGGACAGATTATCCACAGGGGATGATAATCCTCTTAGCAGAACAATAGGTTAAGGACTTGTCAATCAAGAGAGAACAATAAGTTTGCCCCTGAACATATATTTACCCCTGACGTAGGCAACCCGCAATGTACGCTAATTGCCATCCTCATCCTACTTCCTCGAAGCACCGTTCGTTCAGTAGAAACTTTCTCGTGGCACTGTTCAAAGACATAGTGCACACACATAGGCAAGGACTAGGAGAGTAATTGATTGTCTCTAACTCTGTTGTCGCCGGACACGGTACTCACCCGCTTACTTACTGTGGATTAGACGTTGGTTGGAATGCAGCCTGATGTCGGACTGCTCGCGTCTGTGCATCGGTCTGTTTCGACACAGGCCACCGATGGTTGCGCGGAGAATTTCTGTGGTGCGTCTTGCTTCTTCCGTCTCACTGGCTTGGCCAGCGACGCTCCGAAGCACCGTTATTGAGTCGATAGCAAGCGCCAGCACTACACTTATCGACTACACCGAAATTTTCTTTGTTTTCCCCTCAACCACGTGCTTATGTAAGACCACGGTCTGCAGAAGGCCATATTATGAATCCATGCACTACCTACAAATATTTTGCATATTCTGCAACGTTACGAGTATGCTATGATTTTCCGCATTTTCAGGAAAGTAATCAAACGGGACACTAATGGTAAATGCAACAGCACAGCCAGCACTCCCTACCGATCGACTCTCATTAAATTCTCACGTTAATAATGTTTTTGTATTCGGAAATTGTTTGTGTGCCACCGGAATGCCCAGAGTTTTTACACATTATCCAGAATGAACGATCATATGCATGAGAGGACACTGACGATTAACTATAATTTTATCTCAATTACACTAAGAGTTCATAATACATGCGCTCCATAGTTCACATTTCTTTTTGTGGGACTAAATAACCATTCTCATGATCAATCTTTTATTTCTGATACTCAAGATGGTGTTTCCCATTGCGCCTGCGAAAATTAACTGTTGTCGCCACGTAAATTTTAGTCAGATGAAAATTTACATGGGCTTGCCAGAAAAACGGTTGCAAACAACTTGCAAATAATATTAATCTAAGCGAAATTAAAAGGACAGAAGTTGCCTTTCTACCGCTGAACGTTCGAGACTTTAACCAGAATCGACACAGTTGGATTGTCGAAATTGTTTTATCAACCGATAATTAAAACATTTCCAGGGCCCACCTAGTGAAACAGTTACGTGCAATTAATGTTTCCATCGAATCATACACACATTAAATTGTGCAGCTTATCAAATAGCAGGGTGCGCATGTCATGTTACCGAACGCCATCAATTCATCTGATTCCACAAGGAGAACACAGAGCTGATATATCTGATAATACAGCGAAACTGAGAACCTAAACATCCTATAATCTGGAATATTATCCATGGACAAAAATCAAGATGTTTCCACTAACTCCGTTCTAAGGTAAGCAGCCAAATCTGTAGTTAAAAACTGATGTTATCACCTGTTTCTCTATGACGAACTAGTAAGGACGTGGAGACATTAAGAAGGGAAAGTGAAATGTTTCTAGAATGGCCACGACAGACTGTGTATTATAGGTCAAAATACTCTTACCATTCTATGTAGCTCCTTTCTGACCAGCGAACTTTGTTCAGGATTGCTCCAATGAATGTATTCTATCCCGAAAGTGCAATTCTGAAAATAATTACCTATTGATGCAATAATCTTTTGGGTGCTGGATTCAAAATCTCACATTCCACATTCCATCAAATGTAGAAATAGGTGGAAATCATAATGTACCAAATATGGCGGATAGGATGAATACCCCAACAATATATATATATATATATATATATATATATATATATATATATATATATATATATATATGTGGGTTCGAGCTTAAATAGTGACAACTATTTATTCACAACCGATACAAAAGAGTCATGTTTGCACCTGTTACTGTCCTTCAAAGTAGTCACTAGCGTTGTGTAGAATCCGTTGCCAGCGATGTGGAAGGTGTAGTTTACCGTTAGCAGAGCCTTTTCTGTTGATGGTGTGAATGGAGCGGTCTGCTGTGCTTCCTGTCGAATCTCTGGAACAGTTCTGAAGCGAATGCCGCGAAGTGGTTCCTTCATCTTCGGAATCAAATCAAAGTGCGGAGAACATGGTGGATGCTACAACTTCCCAGTTCCATCGACCGAACAGAGCAGTCACAGCTTGCGCTGTATGCGCCCGCGCATTGTCGTGCAAAATGATGGATGGGTTGCGCAGAAAGTGTCGCTGCTTCTTTAGCAAAGCTGGTCGCAGGTGATGCTCCAAAAACGAACAGTCATACTGTGCACTGACGATCTGCCGTGGATTAACGTAATACGTTAGGATAAACCATCACAGTCGTACACGAGAATCAGCATAACTTTCACCATACTGGGGCTCTGACGTACTTTCGATTTTCGCTGCGACCCATATGACGCCATTCGTTGGATTGGCGTTTCAGTTTTGGCTTCGTGGCATTCGCTTCAGAACTGTTCCAGAGATTCGACAGGCAGTAGACCGCTCTACTCGCACCATCAACAGAACAGGCTCTGCTAATGGTAAATCTACGCCTTCCACATAGCTGGCAACGGGTTCTACACAACGCTAGTGACTACTTTGAAGGAGAGTAACAGGTGCAAACATGTAACTCTTTTGTATCAGCTGTGAATAAATAGTTGCCCTTGTTTAAGTTCCAATTATCGTATATAATATATATCTCCTTTTCTTTAAACAAGACCCTTCTCACATTTATTTTCATTCGGTTTGTCTAGAAGACATTATGCTATTCCCAAATTATTCTCACACCATTTAAGATGTAATCGATGATCATAGTTCCTTTAGATTCCCAGAAAACGAAGGTCATAACCCGTCCGACTGCTGAGAGATTTAGCCGTTTTTGTTGCGGGGCAGCTGGTCTGATTATTGTTTTATTTCTGGCGTGAAGTGGTGGATCCATATCTCAAACACAGCAACTCATGGATGCACATCATCCGATGCATTCTCTTTAAAGCGATCCAAACATTCTTTTTCCATTTGCTTTTGGTCAGCATTCGGCAATTGCTGCACAAATGTTGCATAGGGCTTCTCTCGCTTTATTACTCTGCTAAACGTAATTTAGTCTTAGTTTCGTGATTCGTCTGTGGTGATTTTACCGATTTTACTATATCATTTTCTGCTCTTTGTAATCTTTCCATCCATGGATGCAGTTTTGGGCCGTTCTTCATGTGGATCCTGAGAATCACGCTCACGTTTTAAGAGGAGTTCGAAACCTTAAATGCGAAGGCTTTACCGTGACTTATTGACATTAAATGAAACAACAAGTTTTTTGTTACCAGTCACTGGTAGAAGGGAAAAAAATTTCTTTAACATTTTCGGATTTTTATCTCATTATAAAATTTGCAACTAACATGAGAAGTATTTTATTTTATTTTTGCCGGCTGTTGTAGCCAAGCGGTTCTAGGCGCTTCAGTCTGGAACAGCGCGACCGCTATGGTCGCAGGTTCGAATCCTGCCTTGGGCATGGACGTGTGTGATGTCCTTAAGTTAGTTAGGTTTAAGTAGTTCTAATTTCTAGGGGACTTATGACCTCAGATGTTAAGTCCGATAGTGCTCAGAGCCAATTGAACCATTTTTTTTTACTTTTTTTTACATATAATCTACACTGGTTGAAAGTGTTACAATTTTTACGTGCATTTCTTCAAGATCTAATAAAATCGGTAATTTTTTATATAAAAGGATGTGGGTTGCTGTGTTTATAAGGGTTAAATTACGTGTTTGTATTGATAGCACTGTCAGAAATAGCATCGTATCGTGTCGTAGTATAAACTCACGTTGTATGTCGAAGTGCTAACGTTTTTCCGAGGAAAAGTGACGAATAGATTGGTAAATCTCTCAAAAAGTAAAGTATGACGCCAAAACGAAGTGTTTCCGTGAAATGTGTGTTTCATGGTAACAGATTTTCGAATAAATGGAAACATTGTGTTCAACATGTGGCGTGTGAAGTTACAGACAATGAAATACAGGCAAACTCGTCAGTATCTAGAGAAACACCCAGTAGTACTTCGAATATTAAAATAAAACTTTGTGATACACAGTTTTCTCAAAACGAAAGTGATGTAAATGATAGGTCAGGATATATTCTGATAGATTTACACATACTAACGAGGGTGTTAAGTGAATGTGTGTTGTAAAACATGTGGAGGGCAAGTTAGTTTACATGAAGACAGAGAGATATCAAATGGACTAGCCAGGAAACTTATCATTAATTGTGCCAGTTGTGAACATACTCATTCATAATGGAATTCTGATAAGTGTTAAGATAATTATTTTGAAGTAAATGATAAGTGGCTTTATGGATTGAGAGCTATTGGCAAAGGACACAATGCAGCAGAAACAATGTGTGCCGTGATTAATTATGCCACGCCCACCTTGTAAAATCGACAAGTATGCAGGATCTATTGGAGCTGTTGTGGAATCTGTTGCATGTGAGTCAATGAGGGGTGCTGCAAACGAAGCTGTTGAAATAAATGTTGGTATGACTGACATTCCAGTAGCTTTTGATGGCTCTTGGCAGAAGCACGGCTACAGTTCTAAGAATTCTGTTGCTACTGTGACCAGTGTGGATACTGCAAAGGTAACAGGTTTCCAGATTTTAACCAAACATTGTTATAAGTGCAAATCAGGGAATGAAGAAGGGCATATCTGTGACAGAAATTATGAAGGAACAAGTGGTAATATGGAGGCCTCCGCAGCTACTGAAATTTTTAGACGATATATGAACGAAAGGGGAGTGTGTTACAATAAGTTCTTAGGTAATGGAGACTCAAAAGCATATAGCAGTGTAGTAGCCGATCCTCCTTATGGTGAGAAGATCATCACAAAACTGGAATGTGTTGGTCATTTCCAGAAGAGGATGGGCACCAGGTTGAGGAAGTTGAAACAAAGTTTGAGAGACAAGAAACTTTCTGATGGTAAAACCACAAGAGGCGGGCTGACAGACAAAATGATTGAGGAACTACACCAGTACTATGGGATGTCCATTAGAAATAATACTGAGGATTTATTGAAACTGAAGCAGGCAGGCTACTTTCTTCCACTGACTGTCAACTGATGTAAAACCAGTATACCACCTTTGCCTTCCTGGGCCTGTTTCATGGTGCAATTACTACAATGCGCAACACTCAAACAGTTCATAAAGCATAAACATTCCATCCCAGCAGCAGTCATGGATATCATAAAACCTATTCAGAGACCTGACAAATCCTGAATTACAGAAGAAGTGTCTGCATGGTCAGACTCAAAATCCCACTGAGTCGTTCAATAATCTTATATGAACTAGCTTACTAAAAATTGTTTTTGTTGGAATGAAGACACTAAAGTGTGGGGTCAGTGATGTTATTATTGCTTTTAATGTTGGCAACATTGGAACGGTAAAAGTGCTACAGCATATGGGAATTAATCCTGGAGCAATCTACATCAGAGAACTTGAACGGTTGGACAAGGTTCCCATTGATAAAGCAGAGCATGCAGCACAGTTGGCCACTAAGGAGTACAGAAAGAAGAAAAGAAGAAAACCCTTGGAAAAAGATAAGAGGATGATATACAGTACGGTGCAGGGTGCTTCTGAACGAATAAAAAAAAAATGACGCATATATTTAGTGAGTTACAGTCTTTTGAAGCATTAGAAGCCGTTCCTGAAAATTTGTATTTTCTGTTGCATTTTTCCCGAAATCTCAGAAACTACTTCACGTAGAGTATTCATATTTTCAGGGAGTAAATACGTACATATCCTGAGTGTACTGAACTAAAGAAGAACATGATTTTACGTTTAATTAAAATTATTTACGATAACGTACAAAAAGGTACACAAAAATGTTGACCGTGTAATTAAAAAATTGTATTTCCGAAAGCAGTGACTGAAATGCAATTATTGTAGTTCAGTAGACTCAAAACATACAGTTTAATGTCCTGTAAAAGTTTCATATCAATGGCTACAGTGGTTCCTGTAATGCAGGAACGCCAAGTCACTAAAATTAACATTGTCAGGGTAGGGCGTTCCAACTCCCCTCAGTTCACCAATATGTTATAAGTTACTGTTGAATATGGGTACGTAGACTCTTTATCTGGTTTAAACAGTTTGAAAGAATTTCCGGGACACTAAGTTAAATGAAACAAAATTTCTATAAAATCATAGCTTTGTAAATTATTCATTTGAATGAAACGCACAAGACTTAACTTCTATTAACAGTCATCGCACAATGAGGTGACAAGTCGTGGAATACCTGCTAACATCGTGTCGGACCTCCTTCTGGCCAGCGTTGGGCAGCAACGCGAAATGACACTGACTGAACGAGTCGTTGGAAGCACCTGCAGAAATATTGAGCCATGCTGTTTTTACGGTCGTCGACAACAGCGAAAGTGTTGCCAGTGTGGATCTTGTGCACGAACTGACCCCTCGATTATGTCCCATAAATGTTCGATGGGCTTCACATCAGTTGATCTCGGTGGCCAAATCGTTTGGTCGAACTGTCCAGAATGTCCTTCAAACCAATTGTGAACAGCTGCGGCCCCGTTGATGTGGCTCACTGCCATCCATAAAAATTCCATCGTTTTTTTGGGAACGTGAGGTCCATAAATGACCGCAAATGGTCTCCAAGTAACCAAACATAAACATTTCCAGTCAATGATCGATTCAATTGGACCTGAGGACTTAGTCCAATCCATGTAAACGCAGCTCACACCATTATGGACCCACCGTCAGCTTACACAGTGCGTTATTAACGACTTCGGTCCAAAGCTTTGTTGGATCTGCGTCACACTCGAACCCCAACTGAAATTGGGACTCATCTTACCAAGCCAACGCTTTTCAGTCGTCTAGCGTCCAACTGATATGGTCACGAACGCAATAGAGATGCCGCAGACGATATCACGCTGTTAACAAAGGCACTCACATGGGTCGTCTGCTGCCACAGCCCATTAACGCCATATTTCGCTGCACTGTCGTAATGGGTACGTTCGTTGTACGTCCCTCACTGATTTCTGCGGTTATTCACGCAGTGTTGCTTGTCTGTTAGCACTGTCAACTCTACGTAAACGCCGCTGTCCTCGATCGTCAAGTGAATGCCACTGTCTTGTCCATGGTGAGGAGAAATGCCTGCGATTTGGTATTCCTGGCACATCTTGACATTACGGATATCGGAATACTGAACTCCGTAACGATTTCCAAAATGGCATATCGCAGACGTCTAGCTCCATCTACCATTCTGCGTTGGAAGTCTGTTAATTCCCCTCGTGCGGCTATAATCACGTCTGAAACCTTTTCACATTAATCACCTTACTACAAATGAGAGCTCCGCGAATACACTGCCCTTTTATAGCTTGTGTACGTGATCCTACCGCCACCTGTATAAGTGCATATCCCTTTCCCACGACTTTCGTCATCTCAGTGTAACAAAACTGTTCTGTGGATGAAACTCGTATTTCATCTTCGCTAGGGTGAAACACATGCAATGTGTAACAACGTAACAAAGTTTTGTTGATATGAAAATCATGTTGGTAGTATGCCATGAACTTCTTCGTATTAGCTTAATATTAATGTCCCCCCCGAAGTGCAGTATTTGCTGGAGTGAACTCGAAACGGTAGTGGTGGAGACAGGTCGCCTTCGGCGTCCCGTGCACCTGGCGCGTGAATAGCACTGACCTAGAACCAAGCTGCGGGAAGCCGCAGGTAGGTCGCCATGGTAACCGCGGCGTGATGGCTCTGGTGGGCCGCGCCGATGCTGCGCCCCACAGCCGCCATCGATCGCCGGCCGGCTGCAGCCTCGGACGCCACGTTATGTCGCGTCCACCGGCGCGGTCTCGTAATATAAACAACAGACTACTGCCGGCTGCAAAATCCCCACATCGAGCTCTCATTTTCCTACACATTATAGTAGCGTAATCTGCACCCACCACTCGACATATCCAAACAAAAAGTACCTCATATTTTTACAGAACTAGTTATAACTAGAGAAAAACTTGGCCAGGTGCGAGTAGGACTGGCTCTTTGGCGCCTTCGTACAAACATAATTGTATAGAGTATCCCAAAAAGTACCAACAAGCCTTAGGGACAGGTTCCTTAGACCAAAATAAGAAAAAAATAGTAAACATGGGCTCTAAAACGCATACCTGAAGATCTATAAGCATTTGTTCAGTGGATAGATCTTAAAGTATGCATTTCAGACTGCATGTTTATCGGTTTTTTTCCCTTACTGACACCTCCCAAAATATGGAAAGCAAAGTCTTTGCAGTAGAAGAGATGTTTTTCATAGAATCGTAAATGAACAAATGCTCATGGCTCTTAAAGTTCGCATTTTACAGCTCATGTTTACTAGACACATTATTTCTTGTTTATTTATTTTTGTAAGGAACCTGCCACTAGAGCTTGTCCGAATTTTTTTTTGTTTTTTTTTTTATACAGGCTATTCATCCATTCAGTGAATCGAGAATCTCGACGATTTTTGTGTGTTATTTTCATTAATACTCTCGAGATATCAGACCAGGGGATCACAAGACTTTTCGAGAACACTTTAATTTTACGTTTGAAGTCAGATAAGTGACAAAAGAAATATTTTTGGTGTAATATACTTACAAACTACAAACTTTCTGATTATTTCCTTTACTTGTACCGTCAGACCTTGCTTCTTGCCCAATTTCTTGATTCTATGTCAACATGAAGTACCCTACAGATTTTGATGAGTGAGTTTACGAGTACCAAAATACGTGAGATAAATGGCCGTATCTTTTTGTTGCATTGACCTAGAAGCTTAACATTTTTATATTGTCGAGAGCAACAGATCTTAATGTGTGACATAAATTTCAGTTTGATACGTCTATCCGTTCATGAGAAAAAGGGGTCTTAATAGAAGGACAGACAGTCGAACGACAGATTAAAAAGAGACTTTTTTTCAAGAGACATCATTACAAATTAACACTTCTCGGATGTTTTCCTTTAGTTGTACTGTGACATCTTGCTTCTTGTCAAATTTAATGATTCCATATCAACAGGAAGAACTGTGTACTGTATTATTGGAAGTACTGTTTAAGTTTTGATGTGCCAGTTTGCGAGTATCAAAATATGTGCCACATATGGCCGTAACTTTCGATTGCCTTGACTCAGAAGCTTCAAATTTTTTACGCTCCTACGGGACCATAGACCCTAGTATTTGGCATGAATTCGGCTTGATACACTTACCAGTTTCTGAGGAAAAGGGTTTTTAATAGTCGGACGGACAAGAGAGTGATAATATAAGGGTTCCGTCTTCACCTATTGAGCTACGGAACAGTAAAAATTATCCGGAAACGAGATGGAATGTGGTCCAGTTTATTTTGTGGAGAACGGTCAGCCCTCGGTGGTGTAGGATGTCCTCGTGTTGATGCCTGTCGATCATATTTAGTGGTTGCTTTTGTCTCTATAGTTAATCCTATGACTGTGATGCTGTTCCCCTTATAGCACTTACACCTTTCACCAATTGCATCAGAACAATATGAGTGATTCTGTGGATTATGAACAACGGGAACATTTTACTGTAGTCGGGAAATGGCGTAGCATGGGCCTGTGCTAAGTCCAGGTGAAATTCAACGACCAGCATTAACTGCTCGGAATCGCTTCACGGCATGTTTCAGTATTCAAGGTAAACATTTTGAGCAGTTGCCGTGACAGCTAGAAAAACAAAAGGGCGAACCGGAACAGAGTTAGCTATTTGCTTACTTTTGAAACAGCAGGGTAGACTTTTATAGGACCTCCTCTTTTGACAGGGAGGGGGAAGGGGGGGAGGAGGTGTTGCAGCGCTGTTATTTTGTAACCAACAGTATTTGAAGAGTAGAAAGGAAAACGTCTTAAGTACCTTTTTTTTCAGAAACGCATTTTCAGCGCCATTGTCTTCTCGGTATTCTGTTATAAGTCTCTAGACTGGTTCCAAGTGGCAAATCATGGAAAAAGTCTCTCAGATATGTCTTAGTATACACGGTGATTCAGCTGTCGTTTTATGTAACCCGCTGTTCTGCATCTGGCCTTCAAAAACCACACGCGAGATTTTCATATTCTCCTGCTCGTTACGTGCAAACTATTAGTCCTACAGACAAAAAATGTACAGTACCTTTTTGTAGGAAATTTAATGTAGGCCCTAGTTAAATTATGTACTGGGATTCGCTCGAGGCCACTGTTTTCGAGTTAATCAAGAAAAACGTACAAAAGTGACCTACAAATGCACCTTCATCCCCACACTCATCCCTCACCAGTCACGATTTGCCGTATGTTGGTCATGGCACTTTCTCCTTCCACTGTCCAAAAATTTATGCCTACACGAACTATTACCGAAATTCGGCATTGTTTTGGTCACTATTGATCGGGCTGCTAAGCCGCCAGCATGGTCTACCATTTCGTTAATATTGTTGATTGAAACGTGCCCATTAGGGTAATGAAACAAACACGACTTTTGTAAACGTTACACTAAAACCAAATACATCGACAGTTCAATCCACAGTTTCATAGTAAGAAGACCTAACGAATAAAACGAAGTGATTGTTTATTTTATGCTGTACAAATTCACAAAAATGTTGGCTAAAATTTACACAAATATCAGTTTCTCAATCTGTAGGTGCTCCTCTAAGTCTGTGGCTCCATCTTAGTGTAGATGAGAGACGCAAGGCGAATCACATACAGTCTTCGCGAGAGTTTGTATGTGTATTCACCGATTATGAACCATGTTCAGGGTGCTCTATTCAGAATAAACAAGAGGACAGATTAGAGATGCGCATAGACAGCGATGATTTGGACTTCATTAGAAACAAGTTATGAGAATTTAGTACTACCTGATCATGCAAACAGCTTGTCTTTTTACTGCCCAGACTTCTTCCTTCACGTCTGTGTCTGCATCAGAGTCTGTCTTATATTCAGATCTAGAAATTGCAACATAATAACGTGATAATTATTCAAATGAAAAATATGTCAAAAGACATTCTACATCTATTGCAATGACTACCGTATTGCCTACAACGTTAGATTCTGCAGCACCAGCACCTTCTTTACGTTATCACACAGCCATCTATATCATACAGCCATCTGTAACCACATGTTGGTTAGCGAATTAGCAAATCATGACAATATTTTGTGATTAGTTATAGTTTTTCCCGTAGCTCTTGTCAACATCTGTAGAGAGAGACTAATCCAACGTGATTGTTGTAATTACTGAATTTGAAACCAACTAACTGATATGTTAACAATGGCCATAACTTAGAAACACAGTAACTGTTAATGTTTCACGTTATGTACTTGGTGCCTTTCCTGGCACTTGTGGTTGTCATCCCGAATGAATAAAACTACTACTACTACTACTACTACTACTACTACTACTACTATTATTATTATTACTATTGCTGCTGCATCGTTTAGCGCTGGATGAAACTCCAGACACTGTTCTCTCTGCACTTTCTGTAAACTGTAAAACTCTGTAAGACAAAATTATTAATACTTTATTCGCAACCAGCTTAACACCCTAAGTAACAGGTTGCTACACACCATTTGCGTAGTTCGAGTAAGGCTGTTCTTTTGAGACTTTTATAATAAAAAAATATTGGAATTTTGAGAGAGATTTCAGTGTTTCTTCTCCTTTTGCATACCACTGAATCTTATGTTCAATACTTCTAAAAAAAAAGTCTAAACACTCTAATGACTCTCCCTTGGCCACTAGAAAAATTAAGTATTCCTGGTGCTGCAAAATTAATAGTAACTACTGTTCCCTACTTGGATGCCTTTCGACCAATATCTGTTGAGGATTGCCTTTTCAAATCCTTCATTAGTGTTACATGTTTCTATGGCATCAATACACCACGAGCTTGCTTCTCCTTGTACGAACCCTGCCACGAAACTTATCTTTTGTGCATTCGACCATTCTCTTGGAAGTACACCATGGAATACACGAATAAAGGCAATTGGGTTTACTGTTTTCTTCTCCGGCACAAAGATCTGAAATTGCCTGTATTTAAGTAACTTCTCCTCCATAAGCATCTGAGCATATACGTTTGATGATGGAGTATTCGCAAAATTTGGGTCCATCACAACATGTGCACTTTTAGCATATGTTCTTGAACTGCCCGTAATAGTTGTTGTGCTAGTCGTATTCGGTATTTCTTCGTTCGAGAACACAACATGGGTGTCAGAAGCACCTACTTGAATGTTCCTTATACTCTGATCGCATTTATCAACCCACTTGACTATCTCATCTCTCCATTTTGCAAGATCAGAGCCTATGTTCTCGAGAACAAGCTTAATTTCGTTTTCTAGTTCGGTTCGGTCATTCATTCGAACAGTATGGACGGCTTGTTGCCGTTAAGATACTGTTTCCTCTGACGTTTACAGAGCCAGATGAATCTTCATTGACCTTTCCGACTGAAGAACCTACCGTTGTTTGCATAGATTTCTGTCTACAATTAATGTCTTTCTCGTCATTCTGTATTTGCGAAATATCATTGCGAATTCTTTCCTGAGCTAATTTCAAATTTGCCGTAGCGAGATCTACTTGATGTACATTTTTCACTATTAAGTCTCTCACAGTGGCAGAAATGTTGGACTGCTCTGCAACTAAGCTATACTGCTTATCAGATAAGTTTCCTTGGGCTTCAACTAAGCTATCTTGCTGAGCTGAAAGACTCACTTGTTCTACAGCAACTGTGTGCATAATTGCTGCTGCTTTCTCCTGTTCAGTGATCAGTTTAGCCTGCTCATTAACTAAAGCATCTTGTTTGTTAACCATGCTATCCTGCTTAGTAAATACCTCTTGTATGGTTAAACGTAACTGCTGGATACTTTGGGTTATGCTAACCATAAAGTCTTGTAAACTTATTCCCACAGAACTAACAGTAGTGGTGGGAACTGTAGCTGACACTTCAGCTGATACTGTTAGATTCCATCTTAGACATATTACGTGTAATTACCATTAAAATATTCACAGTACAATAACCTATCAGATCACACTTAACACTAGGGCATAAACAAGAGTACACATATAAATCCGCGCGACCGCTACGGTCGCAGGTTCGAATCCTGCCTCGTGCATGGATGTATGTGATGTCCTTAGGATAGTTAGGTTTAAGTAGTTCTAAGTTCTAGGGGACTGATGACCACAGCAGTTGAGTCCCATAGTGCTCAGAGCCATTTGAACCATTTGAACCACATATAAATAAAAACACATCATTACTAATAGTTTAAGGAAAAGACGACAGTAAGAAGATTGAGTGTCACAGATCCGAAATGGCTGCAGTTGCTTGTCTGTATTCTGTAGAGTTGACAGCAGTTTTCATTACTGAAATCAGTCAGCATATAGATTGGCCTCTCAGCATACAGCTGGTCGCACAACTCGTCCAGTCGATGTACATACAACAGAAGAAATACACAAAATGTTACAGCACAGATCACATAAATACAATACATACATTCATATTATCATTCTTGCCCTATCAAAGAGGTCCTGATATGTCAGTCGCCAATTTTTCTGAACACCCTTACTTGGCCACTAGAACAATTGATAAGTATTCCTGATAAGAGCAAAAAGAACAATCAGACAGGCAGCTTCGAAACTTTCCGCTGCAAAATTAATTGTAACTACAGTTCCCTACTCTTACCAGGTCCTCTTTCCTTCCTAGTATTAAATGATTTAAATAAATCTGTCCTTTGGTGTTAGTTTTTAATTTGAAAACTGAAATTGACCTTTTCATCTAAACTAAAATTTTCTGTGCTGTGGACCTAAATTACTGTCTTCTTGGCTGAAAAAGAGTAAATTATTAATTTTTCAGTAATGCGTGTCGTCTCCGGAGTGCAATCGAGCGCACTCAGGGTTAAATTTCTTCTTAGCAGCCAGTGTAAGAAACAGCTTTTCAAGATCTGCGTCGTAATGTAGCTCTGAAAAATTCTTGACGCTGTTACTGAAGAGCAAGTCAGACGGATACGATTCTGAACAACTACGATACTCTGTGTCTTTTGGGCAAGTCCCACAAAATCTCGCCTTTCACAAAAGAGAAACTTCATTCCAAAAGACCGTGGTATTAAACAGGGATCGCACAGTACTACCTAACATCCAAAATCTTAAGTCTTCTGCTTGCTTGCACTTTGTATCGTAATTACTAGGAGAGGAAAGATGAGCATAATATTCACTTAAAAAATTGGAAAAAAATTTACCTTTTAAGATAACTATTATTGCATAAAAACCTTCTTCTCAGTGCTTAACTGTTACAGCATATATCCAGCTTCTTACAAGAGTGTATACTGACAAAAATTAATATTTTCTTATATCTCGCAGCAATGGCAGCTGTCGTTTCTTTCCGTAGTCAAGTCTACTATCAGGCAAAAATCATTAGTAAAGTCACGGAATACACAAGTGTGTTAAAAATCACGGAACGCTAACAAGCCAACGATGTCATTTACAGTGCTGCGCTCTCGCAAGGAAAAGCGATAATTAAGGTTATGAAGTGATACTATAACATTAATGTGGTTCAACTTCTTCTCTTTGCGACAAGCCCATAATAGTACGTCGAACTGGGTTGTGGTTATGTTGGGGAGTTCCCACAGTCGACCAGAAATCTCTTTACAATGTATCAAGCGGTAGGTTTGACAGAATTTTGGGCATAATGATGAGCAACTCTTAGCTGCCTCGTGTTAAGCATATCTTAGAATAAAATGGTTTGCAGTATCTTCGTATTCACACACTGCTAGTTGCACAAATCTTAGACAGGATTTATTTTCCTCTTCTGCCTGCGCATGTAGAGGGTGTTTCATAATTCGTGTTACACACTTGTAAAAGGGACTTAATAGATGAAGTTTTACATAGGAACCCTTGTCCGAAAATGCCCTTCAACGACGCTACAGAACGTCAAAGTTGCTATTGTTGCTAAGAATGTAGTATAAGCAACTTTCAGAAGTGTTGGTATGGACATGTCTAATAAACATGGGCTCTGAAATGCATACCTGAGGAGCTATGCGCACATGTTCGACGGAAGAGATGTGTTTCACCGTACCAACAGTGAACACGTGCTCATAGCTCCTCAGGTATCCATCATGTTTATTAGATATTTTTCTTGTTTTGGTCCGTAATACCACCCCTGAAACTTGTCTGTCATACAATCTTAGCAACAACAGTGCCGGAACGTGTATTCCACTGTCAGAGGTATCAAAACGGTTTTCGCTTATAACTTTCGACTCGTTCGTTCCCGTTGCAGCCACTTTTACCTCAAATTGATACATTTATCCTGCTCCATCATCCTTGAAAGTTTGTAACGTCATCTCGGAATCACCCTGTATTTACATTTACAGGCGTCGGCGCCTACAACTTTGACGCTTTGTAGCGTCGTTGCATGACATTTCCGGATAGTGGTTCCTATGTTCAAAAATGTTCAAATGTGTGTGCATTCCTAAGGGACCAAACTACTGAGGTCATCAGTCCCTAGACTTACACACTACTTAAACTAATTTAAATTAACTTATGCTAATAACAATACGCACACCCATGCCCGAGGGAGGACTCAAACCTCCGGCGGGAGGGGCTACGCAGTCCGTGACATGGCGCCTCAAATGGTTCCTATGTAAAACTTCATATATTAAGTTGCGTCTACAACCTTTAGAAGTTTGCAACATTAACTGTAAAACACCCTTTAGATACGGTTGATAAGACACGGAAGCCTATTATTAGCATTATTCGTCAAACAGGTATTAATGGACTTCATGGCTTTTGGAGCTCTACCATCATAGATTACTGGGGTCAAATTTATAAGCTGAGCTGAAGTTTCACTACTGTTAAGAGAGTGACTTGCACCCTAGTGAGCCGTGCTAACACGTTTCCGTCAATCGAGATCAGAGAGGTTTACCGCGAATACGTAGAAGCGCTGGTGATCTGTGATCGAGGCAGAAATCGAGCAGCATTGGCTGGTGCGCGGCCTGTCATTAGCCTGCCTGCAAACGAGAAAAGACACGTTTCGCGGCAGTGCCTTGATCAGAGCGGTCGACCTGTGCACCGAAGTTGTGGCCGCGACCGTTGAGCAAGGAGGGCGGTCTGTATGTTTGCCTGCCCCTTCCCGGTGTCATGCACGGAGGACGGGGGCGTATGGATTTTGTTGAGCATCAGGCGCCGCGACCCGAAGACTGCACCTAGACGGACGCTGTGGGTTCACCAGTAAAGGGTGTAATCTGTCAGCTTGCCATTTTATCGCTGCTGTGTGTCTGCAGTTCGGCGCCCAAGCAAAGGTGCTGGTGCTCAGCTGAGCTTGCTATTGATCGATCATGTGCGTGAACGACATTGTTCCGTCGAACATCATGCTTTATGCACTGGACTGCCGTACGCAAGTAGTATCTTGCACTTAGCCATTCATGCAAGCATTGTGGACAGTGCACCCACGTTATGGTGCTATAGTGGGACTTATGTGGATAGCTTGATAGTGGACTAAAGTCCAAAACTGGACGCCATTTAAATAAAAACTAATTTCTTTGCAACTTTGACGTTTCGTAATTTCATTTCGTAAGATTGTTCGCGTAGGTTCATTTGAATCAGCAGTCTCAGGACGAACCTCGTAACCAGTCTATCCATTCCCACCGTGCTCCTAACAGCTAAAAAACTTATAATGAACCACTGAAACGTGCACTTGGGAATCCAAATATTCGAGGAGAGAAGATGGTCAATCGTTCGTAACAGAGGGCTTCGGGTTCCACTTCGGGTTGGGCTCCTGTAGCAGACGCTAAATTTCCAGTAGTGCGCATATCGAAAAGAACGTATGCTGCTGAACATCACCCGTGATACCATGGGCAACAGACTGTTGCTCCATACCTCGCACATTGTTCGTTCGCTTATGGCTCGATCTCTCCGTCTAAGACTTGGAATGGCGGAGACGCTCTCCAGAAGCGTTTCACCGGTGAGTCGATGCAGGAAATCCGGTTGGAAAGTTCTGGATTGGAGGTAGTGATGGTAGCCATCTTCTCCACAATCCCAAGCATGGCCTTTTGCATATTCTGGAGCAGCAGCAATAACTGGGTAGTCAAAAATATACAAAACACACACACACACACACACACACACACACACACACACACACACACACACACACACACACACACACACACACACACAGCATGCACGCACTAACACATGACCACTGCCTCTGGTAGCTGAAGCCAAACTGCAAGCACCAGCTCATAATGGGAGAGGAAACCGGGTGGTGGCGGTAAGGAGGAGGCTGGGACGGTGAGGGAGAGAGAGTAGGGTAGGGGTGGGGGAAGGTAAAGTGCTGCTTATGGGAGCATACAGGGACAAGATGGAGAGAGGATAGGGCAGCTAAATGCAGTTGGAAGCTTAGACAGAGGGTTTTGAACAAGTTGTAATGGAAAATGACAACAAACGTGTTCGTTTATGATGAATACGGCGGGATGGGATGGACTCGAAGACCTTACTAAACACGGAGATGAGGGAGATGGGCCGAAAGGAAGAGGTGTAAAGGGGGGTTTATTGCATTTAGGAAACAGCAGGACATGTGAAGTCTTCCACAGGACGTGGTGAAAGCCAGTGGAGAGGAGAACGTACAGGGCGGCAAGGGCAGCCAGGAAGGATGGGGTCGGCGGGGGAGGGGGGAGGGGGGATTCTTCAAGATGGCAGTAGGTGACACCGTCGTGACCAGGAGCGGTGTTGCATTACGAGCTGAGGATGAGTGTGATATTGTGTGCTGTGATGGGAGGGTTTAAATTGGAGGGGGGGGGGGGGGGTGGGTAAGTGATCCAGTGATCAAAGTACCGGAAACTAGGGGCGAGCATTGGGACAGAGGTATTGATGCGTACAAGGACGTTTGGGAAGAGGGAGTAATCAAAATGGGGATCGTCAGGAATGGGAAGCAAAATCGTTGGCATTACTAAGGTTGTGAGGGAAGAGGCTGTTGTCACATGCAAACACTGTCTATTGGGAGTGCAGACGCAAGTGAAAAAGTATGTACATAGAAAAATACCTCGTCGCTTCTAGTTTTATGAGAACACAGCCCAGGTAAACAATGTAGAACAGATTTATTAGAAAGTAATTGAACTAAAGCTCCTCCTTGGAGAAAGTTAGTTATGGGAACTGTTTGCAATACTTTGGGATAAACACTGAATTTAGAAAAGTACCTAAGCGGGCAGATGGCCTCAATGAGGGACAAATCAAAACTCTAAGATTCACTTCAAAAGTAGAGCAATGCAATGAAAGACAAGGTCAATGGAAAGCGTCAAAGTCCCTTGCGGTTTCTGGCTGGCGATGCCTGAGCTAGTCACTGGCTTGGCGTCTCCCACGGGCAGCGGTGATTGGCGAACGGCATGTCATCGGAGGGTGCAAAGGTTCCCCGCTAGAGCTCTGAATGATGGACTGCGGGTATAGTCGGCTCCCGGCCCAGAACACTCGAGGGAAAGTGTGCCTTCAGCGACTCTGTGCTGGACTAAATATCCTGGCGACGCCAGGATACAGCAGGAACTATTTGCGATCACGTGACCCCAGAAGAAGGCTGGTCTGTGCGTCTAGTAATCTCTGGTGGCGTTCACGCTGCCGCCTGTCGGTTCGGTACACATGCACGATAGTTGAGTTGTCTTCTGCTCGTGTAGCCCCTACCAGGACAGACCACTGACATTTAGCAGTGTGAGAGGGGCTGCCGCTTGATAGGACGAATGACCTGTACATAGTAATTATGCCCCAGAAAACACGACATTGCAGTGCCTGTGTTATTCTGAATTGCGTTAGGTACTGCGGTGACTACAGCCGTTATAAAAAATATTAAATGTATTAGCAATTTTGAATATGGACAACTGTCAGCTGTATAATGGAATGACTACTATGGAAATTTGTGCCCCACTGGGACTCGAACCGGGATTTTTCGCTTACCGCGAGCGGTCGCCTTACCGGTTGGCTATCCGGGCACGAGTTACAACTCAGCCGCCGACACAGGCCAACATTCAGGTAAAGTGTCTCACCTGTATGGGAATATTATCGAATATACATAGTGGATGTAAGAGTTTAAGGTTGTAGACTCATGATTGATGACGTATGGAACTTCTGATCTGGCTGGGAGTCGTGCAAGGGTAACCAGATGGTACGGCGACCGCACGCGATGAGCGTTCCCGGTTCAGCACAAATTTTCATTGTCGTCAATCCATTCCACAGTTGATTGTTGTCTATATTCGTAATTGCGAATACATTTAATACAACCCAGGAAACAATTTGGAAATGCATAACCCATAAATTTTAATAAAAATAGTCACGCGCGCGAGCACGCACACGCACACGCACACACACACACACACACACACACACACACACACACACACACACACACACACACACACACACACCCTTACATAACAAGCGAGACTGGAAATGTTCGTGGCATAGCTACTGATCAGTGAATAATGATTCAGCAAGAAAGGCACCAAGAATTGGTGTTTGCCTTTTTCTTCTATCGTCCAGCAGAGCGAATGAGAATGATTCCTCAGTTCTGTAATCACTAACTTCAAGCATAAAACAATAACTAAGATATCAAAATCACTACAAAACATGTGAATATCATTTCCACATAACATACAGTAATGTGTACGATGATCCCACAATACGTTCAGCGAGTAACGATCGTCCGAATTGCTCTCGTTGACCTACATTGTCTGCATCTGTAACTTGATAACAAGCAAAGAGAAACACTTATTACCATTTTTTGCGATTGCGGTTCTGTCTGTGGTCCCTTATATACCAGAGTATTTATGGGCCGTGAATCGAATCCACGGGTTACAAGATGTCGTTCATGCAACATGGCACAGTGTTAAACATAAATGAGAGAGAAACGACATGTTTTGGGAGGAAATAATTCTGAAAGAATTTCATTAGTAAATACATGTGTTATTACTAAGGGGAATGAATTTATTTACAAGTTAACACGGAATAGATATAAAACTCCATTTCACAATAATTGATCGAAATATTAGAATCACAGTACGCACTTTAGAGTTGCAGTATCTTTTCATACTACAGGAGAGGATAATAACTTTGAATATACAGCACCACGCATTGCAAAGATAATGTGTATCGGTATAATTTCGTTCCATTTAATCAAGCTTGAGCAACCTACGAATTCCCATTTTTACCACGCTGTAGGGTAATCGCTGAGTGACAGTGAGCAAGTAGTGCCGAAATAAGCTAACCATTTGGCGTAAGCTTCACCACGGAAAATAAATGAAATGACCTCATTTGATTCTTTCGTCATTGTAAAATCTCCACACCAACACAGATCTCCACCAGACAAAGAGAGTCTTCCTCCCAAGCCAGATTACAGAAGCTCCGTGTCAGAAAAGAGGAAAGAACTAGAACTAGAACAGCGAATGCTAATTCAAACAAAGACGGCCTCATGGGTTCTAACCGCTGAAGGCTTCCCATTGTTTGAAAGGAAAACTGACTCCCCCAAGACGCGAAATGGCCTTAGTGACCATGGGAAGAGGTTGCTCGAAGAGCTCGTACCGCCCAGTCGAAGCTGAGTATGGCACAAACACAGGCAACTTTCAGTATTGAAAATGGAGTATTTAAGGGAAGTATTTTCTTTATTTTGAGCTCCAAATGGCTCCTAAACATATTTCAAACAAAAGCATTATTCTATCTTTAACTGTACGCTACAGGCAGCTGAATATCAATAACCTGTCGCAGCTTCTGTAGCACTTTTTTTAGTGCTGTAAAAGGTATTGTACCAGTTATTTCGTCAAAAACAGATCTCTATTCGCCTTTACGGAGACAGTTTATAATTATTGCTATGATCATAAATCTGGTCAAATTTTGTACATATTCTATTTTGAATTAATTGAATTTGACCATTGATGTCAAGCTTTCAAAATGGTTAAAATGGCTCTGAGCACTGTGGGACTTAACTGCTGTGGTCATCAGTCCCCTATAACTTGGAACTATTTAAACGTAACTAACCTAAGGACATCACACCCATCCATGACCGAGGCAGGATTCGAAGCTGCTACCGTAGCGGTCGCACGGTTCCAGACTGTAGCGCCTAGAACAGCTCGGCCACTCCGGCCGGAGTCAAGCTTTCACCAAGTTTCTTTTTGTTTGGTAGTTTCCTAATAAGGGTAGCCAGTCCACTGAAACAAACTGTAAAATTAATAAATTAAACTAGTGGAAGAAGATGATTATCATTTTATTAAGAGGTTAATAATTCTACCAGGTAACAAAACATTTGCTCTTTTAGTAATTGCATAAAATGCCTGACAGCAAGGCTAAATTTGAAAGTAAGCTTAGATTTTTCTGGACAACTGTCATTCCATAGGATATTTTTTCGAAGTTTGAAGATAATAAAAGTAAAGCTGTCCACAACACGTCGTTTGCTTTGAACATCGCACGGTTTTGCTGGGCTTGTTATTGTAGGTGGCATGACGTTTCTGTGTGGGAGTTAGCAATAACTGTTTTCAGACTGTGTTCATTAGTGGTCTTCAAGTTGTTTACTTGTTCGTGTGTTTACGAGAACTCTATTATGTTTCCACCAGACGTGGCGCCAGGCAAGAGACGCTTCCCGCACAGACACGGAGGGACGGACACCAGAGATCGCTAAATGAGGAAGACGAGGCACTCTGACGACGCCACACAACGAATGAGACAGAGACGACGGCAGACGTCCAGATACAATAGGCGTCTGCCGCTTGACCCGCAAGAGCCGGCCTGCTCACTGACACAGACGCCACAGAAAGCCGTCTCCCCTGCCCCCCCCCCCCCCCCACCCGCCCCTCTCACTCTGCCACGACCGAGGCTCCTATTGCGTGTCCAGAAAGGGGCCAACAGGATGTGGGTCCAACGAGTATTGTTGGGTCCCAACAAAAGCAGCCATGTGACGATATAAAAGCACTTTTCGAAGACAGATAACAAAAGGATAGATCCAGAGGATTGAATACATTTGCAAGTATTGGAGAAAACGCCACATTTTACAACGGAAAAGTATCTTCACGAGCGGGTGTGGTCTTTTCAGAAAGGGGTATACAGGGGGAAACATAAGAACTGTGACAGTTGTCGTAAAATATTTCTGTAAACGAGAAGAAGAACATGACCTTGTCAATCCAATATATGTGCATACTCACAGAAATCTCCGCAGAACGCTGTGACAGAGATAATCCTAGTGAGGGACTTCACTTCAGGAATGCAGAGTGGAGTCTTCACTGCTAGACTTCAGAGAAGAGACTTCGAAACTAGCCTTGGTGGTACACACGTCGCTACAGCGCAAAAGTCTCTCACGATATTGTTTCTACTCGCGGTATCAGACACTACGGCTCAGTGCCACTAACGCTGGAACTCCACACCAGCCAGGATCGCCAGCAGACACGTCGTCGCCACTGCCAGCAACTTTCCCGCTCCCTGTTCGGCAACATGCTCTAGTTTCGAGTTCGCAGATTCATGAATCCTTAACTCTAGCACACCTACCCTCCGATACAATAATACGCTCCCGTCATAGTCCATCTGTAAAAATTCCATTATCACTAATTATCGATAACTGAATCTATTTCTACGTCTAAATCTATACTCCGCAAACCACGATATGATGTGCGGTTGAGGGTCCTTCGCATACTATTGTCATTTCTCCCCTTTCTTGTTGCCGTTGCGAATGGTGCTAGAGAAAAAGGACTGCTGGTAATCCTCCACGTGAACTCGAATCTCTTTAATTTTACGTTAATGGTCTATTCGCGAGATATACGTAAGGGGAAGAAATCTATTGATTGTTTCTTCCAGGAACGTACGCTCTGGGGATTTCAACAGTGACCACACAATGATGCACAATGCTCCTCTTATAACGTCAGCCACTGGAGGTACAGAAGAATCCTCGTGTCACTTTCGCGTTTGCCAGACAACCCACTGACAAAATGTGCTGCTCTTCTTTGGAAATTGGAACTCTTCAAGGAAACAGGAGGGTAGAGGTTGCAAATTCCTGGAATGCTGATGCTGTCGTCGACGATTCCATGAATGCTGATTCTGACATCCGTGATTTTTTGCTCGCAACCGGCAGTGGCCTTCTACTAATCTGTCATTTCCTTTCGTACTTTTCAGTTTTCCAAATCATTGTGCCTATTTTACAGCACATGCATGTATGTCTGAAGGACATTGTATTGTGAAGATATAGGCACTATATAAAAACAGACATTATAATCATCAATTGGTGTATCCATGCCCTGACGAGCTAAAATCACAATATCGTATTTGCCTTCCTGTGTGAGAATCACGAATTGTGCGACCATAAGCGTTGTGACTACACGACATATGGAAGGCGCCTCGGATAGTCAAAGTACTTAAGGCAACCACTCGCGATAGGCGGGAAAACGGTGTTCAAATTCCTATCTGGTACAAATTTTCATGTGTCACAAACAAGTCACCGCATACTTGCAGGAAACGACACCATTTCGTAAGGTAAACACAAGCAAGCGCTCACGGTCGCGCACGGCTGGGCACAGCAGACGTCCTCGCCCCACCGCTGCCGAAAGCAGACAGATCGTTAGGTATGACATTCCGTCGCGCTGACCACTCAGCTACCAGGGGCCGACTCACGTACAGTGAACAAGAAGTAAAGGAAACCAAGGTGAAATTCGGAGAAGACATACAAAGTCAGGGATAAGAAATGAAAACTTTGAGATTACCGATGACACTGTAATTTTGTCAGAGACAGCAAGGGACCTGGAACAGCAACTGAACGAAATATACAGTATCTTGAAAAGAGGCTATAAGATGAAAATAAAGAAAAGTGAAACAAGGGTAATGGTATATAGTGAATTAAATTAGGCGTTACCGAAAGAATTAGATTAGGAAATAAGACACTAAAATTAACAGATGGATGCTGCTATTTGGGCAGCAAAATACCTGATGATGAACTAAGTATAGACGGTACAATATGCAGACTAGCAATAGCAAGAATCTGTTAATCTCGAATATAAATTTAAGTCATAGTAAGTCTTTTCCGAAGTTATTTTTCTGGAATGTAGCCTTGTACTGAAGCGAAACGTGGAAGATAAGCGGTTCAGACAAGAAGAGCATAGTAGCTTCTGAATGGTGGTGCTATAAGAGTTAGATGGGTACACCGAATAACTAATGAGGAGGTACTGAATCGAACTGGAGAGAGAAGAAATTCATGGCACAGCTTGATGAAAAAAAAAAACGAATCGTTTGACAGGACACACCTTGGGGCTTCAAGGAATAGTTAGTTTGGTAAAAGAGGGACGTGTGTGTATGAAGGGAGGGGGGGGGAGGGATAAAAATTGTAGAGGAGATCTAGGCATGAGTACAGTAAGCAGGTTCAGATTCTTATGGATGTAGCTTGCAGTAAATTATTCAAAATGGCGTTCTTCCTTTCGCCTCTCCCGAAAGGACTCAACCACACTGTGTCGTCTCCGCATTGGCCATACCAGGCTGACCCATGGTTTTCTTTTGCGTGATGAGCCACCCCCGCTGTGTGGTTGTGGAGCCTTCCAGTCAGTGGCCCACATTTTAGTTGAATGCCCCCTTCTTTTGGCTCTGCGTGCTAAGTACAGACTCCCCCACACTTTACCTTTGATGTTGGCTGACGGTTCCCGGATGGTCTCTCTGGTTCTCGGTTTCCTCCGGGAGAGTGGTTTTTATTCTCAGTTTTAAGATTTTTAATCTCTCTCTGGTGTTGGGGCAGGGCGGTGAGTGTTTGGGTGTCTCCCACTGTAGGCAGTGTTCAGAGATTCCCGATTCACCTCCCTGACCGGAATCCTCTTTTCTTCCCCTTTTACTCTGTTTTTACCCTTTTTTTTAAGGCTTGGTTAGTCTTTCTATTCCCATACGTACTTTCTGCTTTATAGCAGTTGTACCTTTTAAGTCACAGGTGGTCTTGCCTATGCTGCTTCAGCATAGTGTTGTGTTCGTTCTCTTGCCGACTTCCCTCATTTTGTTTTTTGTTTTTTTTTACCAATGACAACGTGACTGCCCTTTTACGTTTTTCCCTTTTTCCGTTTTATTGTTCTGACTTTTCTGAGATGTCCCATTAGCAGAATGGAGTATATTTGAAACAAGGGACTGGTGACCTTGCTGTTTGGTCCCTTAAACCTCAAACAACCAACCAACCAACCAACCAACCAAATTATTCAAAGATGAAGAAGCTTGCATAGGATAGACTAGTGGGTGTGAGGTGGGGTGGGGCGGGAGGAGGGGGAGGGGGAATGCTCCATCATACTAGTCTGCGGACTGAGGACCAAACACTACAGCAAGAACAACAATCTGCACCTGTGATTGCTAGAAAGCACTAGCAAGTTTGTTTTTGTAGTAACAAAAATAGTGTTAGTAACTGTTTATTTTTTTCTTCCAGTGTAGCCTATGTGTTTTCAGTTTCCATTTGAGTTCATGAAGCATCTCCTTAACACTTACGTGTTGTTCGAACCCACCGGTAACAAATATAGCAGCCCTCTAATGAATTGCTTCGATGTCTACCTTCAATCCGAACTGGTACGCATCCCAAACACTCAAACAGTACTCAAGACTAGGTCGCACCAGCGTCCTACACTCAGGCGCCAAAGAAACTGGTATAGGCACGGTAGAGATATGTAAACAGACAGAATACGACGATGCTGTCGACGATGCTTATATAAGATAACAAGAGTCTGGCGCAGTTGTCAGATCGGTTACCACTGCTACAATGGCAGGTTATCAAGATTTAAGTGAGTCTGAACGTGGTGCTACAGTTGGCGCATGAGCGATGGGACACAGCATCTCCGAGGTAGCTATGAAGTGGGGATTTTCCCGTACGACCATTTCACGAGTGTGCTGTGAATATCAGGAATCCGGTAAAACATCAAATCTCCGACATCGCAGCGGCCGGAAAAAAATCCTGCAAGAACGGGACCAACGACGACTGAAGAGAATCGTTCAACGTGAAATAATTTGCAACCCATCCGCAAATTGCTGCACATTTCAATGCTGAGCCATCAACAAGTGTCAGCGTGAGAACCATTCAACGAAACGTCATCGATATGGGCTTTCGTAGCCGAAGGTCCACTCGTGTACCCTTGGTAATTGCACGACACAAAGCTTTACACCTCGCCTGGGCCCGTCAACACCGAAGTTGGACTGTTGATGACTGGAAACATGTTGCCTGGCCGGACGAGTCTCGTTCCAAATTGTACCGAGCGGATGGATGTGTACGGGTATGAAGACAACCTCGTGAATCCATGGACCCTGCATGTCAGCACGGGACTGTTCACGCTGGTGGAGCCTCTGTAATGGTTTGGAGAGTGTGCAGCTGGAGTGATGTGGGACCCCTGATACGTCTAGATACGACTCTTGACAGGTGACACGTAAGTAAGCATCCTGTCTGATCACCTGCATCCATTCATGTCCATTGTGCATTCCAACGGACTTGGGCAATTGCAGCAGGACAATGCGAACCCCACACGACCAGAATTGCTGCAGACTGCTATAGAGTGGCTCCAGAAACACACTCCTGAGTTTAGAAACTTCCGCTGGCCACCAAACTCCCCAGACATATACATCACTGAGCACATCTGGGATGCCTTGCGACGTGCTGTTCAGAAGAGCTCTTCATCCCCTCGTGCTATTACGGATTTATGGACAGCCCTGCAGGATTCATGGTGTCAGTTCACTCCAGCACTGCTTCAGACATTAGTCAAGTCCATGCCATGTCGTGTTGCGATACTTCTGCGTGCTCGTGAGTGCTCTACACGATGTTAGTCAGATGTATCAGTTTCTTTGGCTCTTCAGTGAATATGCGGTCTCCTTTACATGTGAACCACTCTTTCCAAAGATTCTCCCAATAAACAGGTCAACCATTTGCCTCCCCGACCACGGTTCTCACATGCTCTTCACATCTCATATCTCTTTGCAGCGTTATGTCCAGATATTTAAATGTCTTGATTGTATCAAGCAGGACACTATGAATACTGTATCCGATCGTTACAGGTTTGATTTTCCTACTCATTCACATTACCTTACATTTTTCCACATTTAGGGCTAGCTGCCATTCATCACACCATCTGAAAATATTGTCTAAGTCCTCTTGTATCTTCCTACAGTGACTTTACTTCGACACCTTACCGTACACCACGGCATCATCAGTAAACAATCTCAGTTTGGTGCCCACCCTGTCCACCAAATAATTTATGTATATAGATAACAACAGCGGTCCTATCACACTTCCCTGGGGCACTCCTAACGAATTCTTTTTCTCTTATAAACACTCGCCGTTGAGAGCAACATACTGGATTGCACAATGTAAAAGTCTTCAAGCCACTCACATGTCTCTGAACCTGTTCCATATGCCCGTACCTTCATCAGCAGCCTGTAGTGGGGCACCGTGTCAAACGATTTCTCGAAATCTAGAATTATAGAATCTGCCTGTTGCCCTTCGTCTATAGTTCACAATATATAATGTGGGCAAGCTGAGTTTTGCCCGAGCAATTACTTCTAAAACCATGCTGATTCATGGAAAAAAAACTTCTCAGTCTCAAGAAAATTTATTATATTCAAACTGAGAATACATTCAAGGATTCTGCAGCAAACAGAAGTTAGGGATAATTGTCTGGAATTTTGCGGATCCGTCCTTTTCCCCTTATTATATACTTTTTCCAATCGCTTTGGACTTTGTGCTGGGCGGCAGAATCACGATAAATGCAAGATATATAGGGGGCCAATTCCATAGAGTACTCTTTGTAAAATCGAACTGGGTTCCATGGGACCTGCTGATTTTTTAGTTTCAAATCTTTTAGTTGTTTCTCTAAGCCACGGATACTTATTACTATGTCGTCCATATGGGAGTTTGTGCGATGGTCAAATGACTGTATATTTGTAAGACTCTCCCGTGTGAACGATTTCTTGAACGCGTAGTTTAAAACTTCGGCTTTCGTTTTGCTACCTTCAACTGCCGCACGAGACTGGGCAACAAGGGACTGAACGGAAGTCTTAGACCCGCTTAGAGATTTTAAATAAGACGAGAATTTCCTCTGCCTTTCTGCCAGATGTTCTGTTAAGATGTGACGGTGGTAGTCATTGTATGCTTCACCCATAGATCTTTTCACAGATGCCCAAATCTCTACTTACCTTCGCTTGTCGTCATTTGTGTTTTTCCTTTTGAACCGAGAGCGCAACAGTCTCTGCTTCCTCAGCAGCCTCCGCATTTCGTTATTAAACCACGGTGGGTCTTTTCCATCCTTTATCCACTTACTAGGCACATAACTCTCCAGACAACGATTTACTGTCTGCTTTAACTTTGCCCATAATTCCTCTACATCCACCTTACTAGAACTAAGGGCCATTCTCTATCTATGCAAGCCTTTATTTCCTTATTCGTTGTGGCTCTTGGGCCTAGTGTCTCCTTCGCCTTCTCATATTCGCCCTTTTTGAGCCAATACTGTGCACATCTCTTTCTTACGACTAGGTCGGGCTGTAGCAAGCCTAGTATCACCATTATTGCCTCAGTCGGTGATGTTGTATATACACGCGCCCGTCAAGTGCAGTGGTACGCTTTTCTGTGGTAGCCGTGGAGCCTGTAGTGTCCTTACCTTTCTGGTTCTATGAGCCCAAACGCTCGTCCCGTAGTCCAAAATAGCAATTAATATTGCTTTTGGGTACGTTTCTACTGCACTTAGTGGCAGCTGAAAACTTCTTTGTCCAATGTTTACTGTTTTGTTCACGATTTTAATGCCTCTCTGGCAGACTATTTCTACATGTGCATGAAAGTTTTGCTTTTTGTAGATGTTTATATCAAGGAGCCTGAGTCCTGCCGCGTTTCGATAGTGTTTTGTATTTTGTCATAATGTATTTTTGTATTTTGTCAGAATCAATTTTGCTGTGTATTTTCAGGTGTACTCGCTCATCCCATGGGCGCTCGAGTGGTGCTGGAAGTGGGCTACCAAGAAAGAACAGCTACGCTACGAACTTCTTATTCGTGGGTAGTACAAGGAAGGGGATGTCACGCAGGTGTGCGAGCGGCTGCGCGGAGCGACGGGAAGTCCGGTATAGGTGACCGCGGCCCGAATTGTCCAGGTAAGTGCTGCTGTTGAGTACAGCGTAGCTCCCCTTTCCGACTTAGAGAAAAATATAAAATGTTCAAATATGTGTGAAATCTTATGGGATTTAACTGCTAAGGTCATCAGCCCCTAAGCTTACACACTACTTAACCTAAATTATCCTAAGGACAAACACACACCCATGCCCGAGGGAGGACTCGAACCTCCGTGAGACCAGCCGAGAAAAATATAGGCTTCCTGCAAGATAGTATCCCATCCGATGGGCAGGTCTATTGTGTTCAGGCTAAGATTGCTCATTGGATTAAATGTATCGAGGATTTGGATTTGATAGTATCTGAATCGAAAGTGAAGTCGATTGAATTACGGGCCTAGCTGATGCAGTTTCAGCTCATGTTAAGTGCCTTAGTGTGGGGCAATAAGCCATAAGTCAGGGGTGAGTGGGGAGAGAAGCCCTCTCATCTTGGTAGTTTTACCGGTGCTAGAAGTAGCAGTTCGAATAATCTGTTCTCCGGGTTTGCTAAATTACCTAACCCTCTTTTGACCGTCTTTCAGGGAATACAGTTAGTTGCTATTAACACCTTGCAATAGCTACTGAAAGGCAGGTCAGAATATTTGAGATGTCTCAGGAAATTATTTTGCAACTTTTACATCCATTTTGTCGCTGACCATTAGCCAAGGATGGTCAGCGTCATTCTGTGGTGCAGGGATATTTGCAGAAGTTGCGTGCCAGAGTTTTGAGACAGCGAGAGTCAGCTAGGGTTAGAAGCGACTCAATGAATCAGAATTTATTTCGTGTGCAACAAGCATAAGAGTCTTGACTGAGTATGGCAGTAAGGCATGTAAGTCGGCAATTGCGTTAGACTTGAATCTGCCTGAATCTGAGGTGGTTTCTAATATCTTAAAAGAGGTAAAGCCGGAGGATCGTTCCATGTCTTTTTCTCGGAGAAACCGATCAGTTGGTCAGTAGTGTGGAAGTGGTCAAACAGGTTAATCAAAGGCAAGAACGCCAGGTGCGACTGCCGGATCGGTATAATGAGAGTGAGGGTTCAGTCAGAAATATCGGTAGTGCTAAGAGACATTGTTGTCGTTGTGGGGTCCCGGGTATTTTCGCCCGCCAGTGTCGGTCTTCCCGGAAGAAGAGTTTGGGCAGTTGACGCCAGAGGGGAAAGACTGGATGCCTAGTGTTCGCCTTGTCGTATGCGTACAATAGGATGAGGCGGTGACTGGTGATTCGTCCCCCTCCGTCTGTGTAAGCATCAATAGTGAGTCCCTAGGTGACCTGTTGGAGTCTGGCAGTAGCATTTCCTTTCTAAGCCGCGAGTGGCATTCTTAGCACTGACATATCTTGAAATTTCCAGATATCATACCTCTGGCTAAAACTTATAGACTGGTGAATGTTCAAGTGCTTCCCTTGGTGGGATTGTTGACAGTGTACTGTAAGATTTAAAAAATTTTGTGACCTATTGATGTTTTCGTGGAGGAGAGTTTGAGTACTGATCTTTCGTTGGGGTGTGATTTTGTAAAAATTTCATGGTTAATTTTAGCTTATTCTCGGGGAAGTTCAAATTATTCAGGCAGTCAGGTGCTAAGGCGTGTGTAGGACAGAAGTCGACTCCGGTGAATCTGAAGCAGAGCATTTGTCGTCAGGTGAAGTACAAGGTTTACTTAGAGTGTTGTGGGAGTTTCCTGAAGTATTACCTAATAAGCTAGCTGTCACCAACAGGATGCAATATATTATGCACTCCGATCAGGTGCATGTTAGACCATCACCCTACCGATTGTCCCCACCAAAGACGAAGATGAAGCCGGGATCGGTAGAGAATATGTTAAGGGATGAGGTTATCAGGCCATCGACATCACCATACGCATCCTCCATTTTTTAGGTTACCAAGTGTAATGGGGGTGATCATAGACCAGTTTTAGATCACCGAACTCCCCTCCTTGACTTACACAATTGTTTTTCCTTGTTTGTAGGGGCCCAGTATTTCATTCTACTCTATCTCAACCAGGGGTATTACCAAATTCCATTAGCTGAAGAGTCGCGTGCAGTTATCGCGTTCACTACGGATTAGAACTTACATGATGCCCTTTGGATTATCCGTTGGGGCAGCGGTGTTGTCTAGGTTTCTCTATTCAGTACATGGAGATATTAAGTTTAAATACATCTACAGCTACCTCGATGACGTAGTAATACATATATCAAGTCATCTTCCGAAGACCCGGAACATTTGCGAGAGGTGCTGGCGCGATTGAGGGAAGCAAGTCTGATCGTCATTCGTTGAAGGTGAATTTGGCGCGTCGGGAAATCTCCTTTTCCGGCCACAGAGCCACAGCTCATGGAGTCAGGGTAGACCAGTCTCGGACCAGGACCATATACAACTTCCGCCCGCCGAATTTTTCCGAGATAGCAGCGCTCTTGAACCAATTGCACAAGAATGGGGAACCGTTTAAATAGACCGAAAGCCAGCAAGCAGTGTTTGGTGTCTAAATCTCTAATCAACACTCTTGTTTTGACAATCTCTGATTTCGAGCAGCATTTCATTGTCTACACAGAGGCCTCTAATTCAGGTGTAGAGGATAGTCTTGCTCAAAGAACAGTACGGGGAGCGAAGGCCCTTAGTGTATGCGTCTAGGTGCTTGTCTCCCACGAAAAAGAAATATTCGACTTATGAGTTGGCTGTGCTCTTCGCCATTGAAAAATTCAAGTATTATCTAGAACAGCGACACTTTACCCTGGAGACGGTTAACCGTGCACTTAGTTGGGTTCTGGTGGGACCACATGAGACTGGACACACTGCAGCTGGGCTGTTCAGATCTCGGCTTTTCGTTTCTCTTCCATGTAAGAGGACGGGATAACGTTGTAGCTGACACCCTTAGCCGAATGTTAGAGGAGGAAGAAGAGGGCTGTTCCTCTAACTAGGAAGTGGCAGAGGCCGCAGGTGCACTTCTCACGGAGGTGCCAGCTCTGTTCGGGAACATGAAGAAATAGCAGGACTTAGATCTAGAGTTAGGTCCTACCAGGTACCGGCTTAGGTAGGTTGAGGAGGTAACAGGATATGAACTCTGCAAGGGGTTCCTTTGTTGTCGCATGTGCCAGGACGGGGAAGTGAACATCTGTCTCCCAACAACCATCTTCAGGTTTTACCACGGCTCAGTGATTGTCACCTCGGAATCTACAAAACTATTCACAAAATCAGAGAGTCTCTGACCTGGCCATCGCTGTACCATGACGAGAGGAGGATGGTCAACCAGTGTCCTATAAAGTGGCAAAACCCAGTCTGAATAGGCGTAGGGGTTTGCTTCAATCCACTTGGGCTGACAAACGCATGGATCGCTTTTTCGTCGTATAGGTGGGACCCCTGCGTCAACACCCAAGGCTGACTCCAGTACATCCTCATTCCAGTGGATGGCTTCTCGTTGTTCCCGTTGTTTGTGCCTAGGAGAGGAGTGTCAGTGAGCGAAGCATCTGGCATCTCACTAAGGTATTTTCCTTTTTTGGTCCTCCGAAGATGATTACTGACAACGCTCTTACCTTTGCGTCGAGGGAATTCCGGAAGTTCTGCTTCCAGAATGGGGTCAAACATGCCGCCTTCCTTCACGGAGCAGATTAATAGGAATTTGAAATGCACTTTAATCATTTTTCACGCAAAGGGTCAGTGGAAGTGGGACCCTCGCTTACCATGGTTAAACCTCATATTTAACACCACTAACCACGAAACACATAAGACAGTCCCAGCTTCTCTATTTTTTGCGTATCCTCTCAAATTCCCATTATCCAAGATTTTCTGCCTGAGAAGATTACCCCTGAGTCCCTGAAGGACAACTGTCATAGGGCTAGGACCAGTATAGAAGAGGCACATAAAAGGCAAGCAGCGCAGTGTGGCTATGACAGGAGACCTGACAATTTTAAAGGTGGGGACGTAGTATTCATCACACATTTTGGTGGATGAGGTCGTACTAGGCAGGGGCTCTGCAACATGCTTCAGCCGCCCATCCCAGTGATGCTCTGGGTCCACCATGAAGAGACTGGGTGTGATTATCGCGTACATCAGAGTCAGGGTGAACCTGACCATGGAGAGCTTGAGATTCTCTGGGGAGCTACGTCCTGGTTCAGTACCTTGCGTCAAGCTCCAGAACTGATTTTCTTTAGCACGAGGGAGTGGGTACGAGGCCTGGCCCATAATGAAGACGGGAATGGCCTGGGACGTGAGGGCGCTTGGAGTAAGGATGAAGGAAAGATGATGGAGCGTAACGCTCGGGTTGGTCAGTGTTTTGATCACGTGGGCCCGTTTGGTGGATCCCAAGGTTTGTTGCCTGGTATGTAGCACGAGCATGTGAGGCGTTGTTTGGTGGCAGTTAGTAAAGGCAACGTAAACGAATCGAGGCGGAACCATCTCGCTAGTAGGAAGACATTGGTGGTTAATCTCCGTGGGATTCTTCCACCAGACATTGCATTGGGGAGCAGTTCCATTATATGTGGTATTATGCTGGGTGCTGCGGGCTTCTTCATCCCCGCCATGATCTGTCTGTATTATGCTGGACGAACAACGTAAAGAACGTTCCTCGTTGTTGATGCTTCTTACTCACCAGGAAAAAGCCCATGATAGTCGTTGTGAGCGTGTGTGCCCGTTTTTTCTGAGACCGCTTGCACTACGGTTAGTCCACCTGATTTCGATTTTTGCTTGGAACTATTAATTTCCTACCACCGATGAACTTATTAATGATTAGATCGCTATCACTGCTCAGTCTTCCTAGCTACCAATGCCACGTTTCTGAAGTGTGTTTAATTTTAATATTCTTCTTTAAAAAAACGCTGTCGTGCGGAATGTGCTCTTTTTGACTCAGTATTTCAAGGTATGCTTCCTTAATGCTTTAGGTCTTGAAGAAATTTTGCTGGTATTTTATTCTTTTGGTAATGAGCTCCATGAACACGCTTGTATACTGACTGTGAATTGCATGTGGCTGCACGAGTGTTATTTAATCACGCTGGAGCCCCAAATTACTGTCACCACCTTTTCGTCGTGTTTAGCACTGTTAGACGATTGTGTACGAAGTATTTATTGGGCTCTTCAAGGTATGTGAGAGAATCATTACACTGTGCTGCCTTGTCTATTAACCAGCTGTTATACCAGTATTTAGGACTGTAAGTTCCAGCAGGAATTTAATATCATCGCTTATCCCTAGAGTATATCCACGTGTGTTTAAGTTTTTCAGGAGTACTGGGATAGTGTTTTGTATCAATTAATCATCATTTGTATGACCTTGTTACTTGGCCACATGCTGTGCTTATCTTTTATGTGACGGGCATTCACCCATGTTTAAGTCCTGCCATTCATTTAGTACGTTTTGTTTTGCTTAGCTTCGAAAGGTTACTGTACCTCCCTGGTGTTTCAAGACATTTATTACTGTATGTACTCTTGTTTGTGAGGACGCATGACGCCAACACTGTAATTGCGGTTTTCCGTGATGCTTTATCACTGTAGCTCCCTTCTAAAACTACTTAGCGCTGCTATGCCACGAATAAGTACAGGCATGGATTTGGAAAATTCTTGTAAATCTCGTGCAGCTATGGCTGGAAGGCGGTAGTTAAGGAATCGATTGGCACATCGGATGGCAGGCGCGGGCGATGTTGATATTTTGCAAACGATTCTGCTCAAATGGCTCTGAGCACTATGGGAGTTAACATCTGAGGTCATGAGTCCCCTAGAACTTAGGTCTACTTAAACCTATCTACATCTACATAGATACTCTGCAAATCACATTTAAGTGCCTGGCAGAGGGTTCATCGAGCCACCTTCACAATTCTCTATTATTCCAGTCTCGTATAGTACGCGGAAAGAATGAACACCTATATCTTTCCGTACGAGCTCTGATTTTCCTTATTTTATTTTGGTGATCGTTCCTCCCTATGTAAGTCAGTGTCAACAAAATATTGTCGCATTCGGAGGAGAGAGTTGGTGATTGGAATTTCGTGAGAAGATTCCGTTTCAACGAAAAACGCCTTTCTTTTAATGATGTCCATTCCAAATCCTGTATCATTTCTGTGACACTCGCTCCCATATTTCGCGATAATACAAAACATACTGCCTTTCTTTGAACTTTCTCGATGTACTCCGTCAGTCCTATCTTTTAAAGATCTCACACCGCGCAGTAGTATTCTAAAAGGGGACGGACAATTGTAGTGTAGGCAGTCTCCTTTGCAGGTCTGTTACATTTTCTAAGTGTCCTGTCAGTAAAACGGAGTCTTTGGTTATCTCTCCCGACAACATTTTATAAGTGTTCCTTACAATTTAAGTAGTTCGTAATTGTAATACCTAGGCATTTAGTTGAATTTACGGCTTTTAGATTAGACTGATTTATCGTGTAACCGAAGTTTAAAGAGTTCCTTTTAGCACTCATGTGGATGACCTCACACCTTTCGTTATTTATGGTCAACTGCCACTTTTCGCACCACTCGGATATTTCTCTAAATCGTTTTTCAGTTTGTTTTGGTCTTCTGATGACTTTATTAGTCGATAAACGACAGCGTCATCTGCAAATAACCGAAGACGGCTGCTCAGATTGTCTCCCAAATCGTTTATATAGATAAGGAACAGCAAAGGGCCTATAACCCTACCTTGGGGAACGCCAGAAATCACTTCTGTTTTACTCGATGACTTTCCGTCAGTTATTACGAACTGTGACCTCTCTGACAGGAAATCACAAATCCAGTCACATAACTGAGACGATATTCCATAAACACGCAATTTCACTACGAGCCACTTGAGTGGTGCTGTGTCAAAAGCCTTCCGGAAATACAGAAATACGGAATCGATCTGAAATCCCTTGTCAATAGCACTCCTAACCTAAGGACATCACACACATCCATGCGCGAGGCAGGACTCGAACCTGCGACCGTAGCAGTCACGATTCTGCGAGTCAGGTTTACGGCACCGCTTGCAGGCTAGAAAGAACGGTCCGGCAGGCACTGTATACAAATGTGCAGTAGCCAGGGTAGCAAAGAGCACCGACATGCTGCGAAGAAACTATACGTTGCACTTACAACGGCGCCTAGTGACCTGCGTTTGGGAGACGAAACGGGCTGAGGAAGTAGTTATCAAAGAGTCCTCCAGAGAGGAACTACGTCAGACGCGTAGAGGAAAGACGTCTAAATAAGCGAGCCCGGGGACTCAAAGCAAGAAGTCGTGTCGCCATTTTGTCCGCGTCTAGAACCGGGGAGAATGACGATTGTTTTAAGTTGCAGGCCAACCACGACGACGTGAAGCTACCTCCAACCTCCGCTGCACGGACACGTCATTGCTGTGGCGAGGCACGTCACACTTTGGAGATACACAGGTGCGACAAGCGAGAGGGCTCCTAGGCCCCACTCTCTGGGCGGCGTCGTCAGACGGACTGCAAGCTGCCGTCTGCTGGGGAGAGGCCGGGGCGCAAACTCCCGGCCTCCCGAATGCAGAAAATTCTTTGTATACTGAACGGGCTGCGCGGGCGGACGGCTGGAGCTACTAAGGCTCACTACAACAACGGCGGTCGGCTGCTTCCTTTCGGCGCTCTACTTGGGGTTCACGAGTCGCGCTTGAGGGAGCAGTCATCCATGTTCCGGGCCACGGGCAAAGTTAATACACGTGGCGGTCATTTAGCAGTGGTGCGTGCAGGATTGCTACGTCCTCAAGGCTGGGCAACCGGACGCCCGCGCTGCAGATTCCGGAATTCGCGCTGGCGCTGACCCATGCGCGCTGCACAGCGAGTTTAGCGCAAGGCCGGCCGTGTACCTCCGATGTAAAAAAGTCAGTGACAAACTTTCCTGTGTTTCTCTGCACTCTTCGGCATCAGTCACCCTCTCTCCCGAACGACACCTCTCGGTCTTTCTGACTCATTGCAATCTCTGAGCTAGGGGAGTTGTAACAATTTGGTGTCAGGAAGTAGTCCTTTCGCTTTCCAACACATTACGTTGAGTCGGAAAGTGTCTGTGCACTTTCAAAACTACTTTTTGGTGAGAGGGTAGGTATTGGTGAGTGGTGAATGAAGCTATGCCACTTGGCGAATGTAACAGCTCAGCACAATGTGGTGCGCTGAATCTAAGTCTTTTTTATATTGTTTTTTGTGTTAGCTCTCGTTGTCAGAGTTAATTGTATGAGCTAGGGTACAAGATAGAATCCGTAAGCTAAACGCAAAGACATATATGCAGACCCAGGATGCAGGAACTAATAGGGCACTGTTACAGGAGGCAGAGATAGAGCGATGGACTTTTTTTTTGCATAATATACCCGCTGAAATGCCACGGAGCGTACGGATGGAGAATCCAGAAGACTTGGAGTAAGCTCTTAGGCTCGCAATACTTATAGAGGAGGTGGATATAGCCACAAAGCAAGTAGAGGATCATCGCGTTTTGTTTCTGTGGTCAAGTGTTATAGATGTGGTCGGGAGGGGCATATAAGAAATCAGTGTAAGCAACCAGAGTGCAATGCATGTGGCATAGAGGGCCACTGGTCATTTGAGTGTAGAAGTGTGGAAAGCGCAGGCAAGGTAAGTAGCCATTAAACGCAAACGGGATTGCTTTAATAGCCAGAAGGCAGTCCCGATAAATCGTAACACGGCACGCGTTAGTGCACAGATTTAATGTAGCTCGGTGGTCACTGAAGCTTAGTGAATTCGAGTCCGACGTAAGACATAAGCCAGAGAGATGACACACAGAGGCAGATTCGTTAAGCCACGGGGCAGTAATGTTAAGTACGCTAGAGAAGAGCATTGAAGAGTGGAAGCAGGGACAGGCAAGAGATAAGGAGCGCCAGACATTTATATCACAACCACATTTCGTTATGCACGAGGTTTTGTTGTGTAGAACGACGAGGTGGAGACCACGTGTGGTGTTCCAAAGGGTTTTCCGAAAGAAGTTTTGCAGTGAGCTCACGACCGTATGTTGTCAGATCATGGTGGGCAAGATGCTAAGGACAGACGTGTAGCAGAGCAGTATGTCAAGGACTGTGTGCCACGTGTGCAAAGGGTCAAAATGGTTCAAATGGTTCAAAATGGCTCTGATTACTATGGGACTTCACTGCTATGGTCATCAGTCCCCTAGAACTTAGAAGAACTTAAACCTAACTAACCTAAGGACAGCAAACACATCCATGCCCGAGGCAGGATTCGAACCTGCGACCGTAGCGGTCGCGCGGTTCCAAACTGAAGCGCCTAGAACCGCTCGGCCACACCAGCCGGCGCAAAGGGTCAACGTTATGCCTTTGCAAAGGTTACCAGAGCCACCCAGTCCATTTTCTGCGATAGGGTTGGATATCTTTGGGCCATTTAATAAAACACCCACAGAAAATATGTATGTTATCACGCTCATCGATCGTTTTTCTCGATCTTTGGCAGTGGTACCGATGCCAGACCAGCGCGCTAATACTGTAGCACAGGCGTTAGTAAACAACCGGATATTAAAGTTTGGGGTGCCTGAGGCCGTAATTACGGGCCGAAATATGAATTTTGTCTAAGATTTAATGAAGCAGACATGTCGCGTGTTGCGTACAAGGAAGTTACGGATGAGTCTGTTACATCCGCAGACTAATGGGAGAATGGATGCATACACAAGAAAATTCCAAAGATGTTGGCTATTACGTATGCTCCAGACACGAAGATTGGGACGCCTCTTTATCCTATATACAGTGCTCCTATAGTTAGAAGGTTCATACTGCAACGGGCTTGTCACCATTGGAGGTGGTGTACAGCATGAAATGCCTTCTCCCTTTGACTTTTTGATTCCTAAATTAGTGCTGGATGGCGAGATGGTGAGGAAGTCTGCCAGAAGAATTAGGGAAGTTTGGAAGAATGTGCAAAAGGCAAACACGAAGGCGCTAGAACTTCAGGAACAACCATGCAGCCCATGGGCAAATTGCCGCAATACCGCGTGGAGCAGTGGGTAATGGTCACTAGTCCCTATTAGTCAAAAGGAAAAACGAAGAAATTTTTAACAAAATAACAGGCACCATGTCAGGTCGTCGAAATTACTTCACCGGTCAACGTGAACATACAGTTCCCCACAAAATGTCTGTTATACACGTCAGTCACATAAAACCGTTTAGAGGAAAGGTAGAGACGACATCACGCTTATCGACAGCCAATCAGGTGGTGAAAGTTACAAAGGGTAAAAAGAAGGAGCCTGGAATGTCGTAACTGCTGATATTGTCGTTTTTTTTCTTTTTTTGTAGATTGAACGTTTTCGGAAAAAGAGAGGCGGTGATAGAGTAATTTGTGATCTGTCCACGTGACCGAGTACGAGCTGATATTCGGCCATATGTAGCGAGTTTGTTTCCGGGGGAAGTAAATGGGACGAGTTGTGGGAAGGAGCTTCTTCCAGCCCGAATGTACTTTCTGAGACTGGCTACTCATTGGCTATAATCCGTATTCGCGCCGGAAAATGAAGTGCTACGAAGGAGGCAGACGGGTAGGGTTGAAAAAACTTGAGCCTTGCCAGCCGGTGTGGCCGAGCGGTTCTAGGCGTTTTAGTCTGGTACCGCGCGACCGCTACGGTCGCAGGTTCGAATCCTGCATCGGGCATGGATGTGTGTGATGTCTTTAGGTTAGTTGGGTTTAAGTAGTTCTAAGTTCTAGGGGACTGATGACCTCAGATGTTAAGTCCCATAGTGCTCAGAGCGATTTGAACCAAAAAACTTGAGTCTGGAAAGTGGAATGATCATTAATGGCACGACTTGTGAGGCAGTCAAGATGAATTTTTGGGTTTCCGCTAAGCTTACAGGCTCAACTGTTATGACGCAGAGTACGTAGTATTGGCCCGTCGGACATGTTTGGGAACCACGATTCTCAGTCCGAGTCCAGCTATTCGACACAAGACCCCATCCTGTAGGCAAAACTGCCGTTATGTCGCATATCTTTTGCTGTTTGCACCTGAAGCCTGTGTCTTGAATGAATGACCTCAAAGTCCATTTCGCAGAGTCATAGGAACCAACGCTCCAAACGACTTGATGGGTCTTTTAGCCCGAGTAATCACTTGAGAGCACATGGTCCGTGATTATCTTGAAATATTTTACACCATAGATGGCACTCGGTAACTCCATTTCCGTTGTTGAGTAATTCTTTTCTGCCATGTTTGTCTGGATCCTTGGGCTACTGGATGTTGTGCACTGTTAATGTTTTGACCCAAAATTGCTCCAATAGCAGGACAGTGTGCATTTGTTGCTGAAATCTGGATAGATTAATACAGGACTGTGCGTTAATTTGTATTTCAAAGTTTCAAATGTTGACGGATGTGAAAATTACCGAACTATCAGTTTAATAAGTCACAGCTGCAAAATACTAACACGAATTCTTTACAGACGAATGGACAAACTGGTAGAAGCCGACCTCGGCGAAGATCAGTTTGGATTCCGCAGAAATGTGGGAACACGTGAGGCAATACTGACCTTACGACTTATCTTAGAAAATAGATTAAGGAAAGGCAAACCTACATTTCTAGCATTTGCAGACTTAGAGAAAGCTTTTGACAATGTTGACTGGAATACTCTCTTTCAAATTCTAAAGGTGGCAGGGGCAAAATACAGGGAGCGAAAGGCTATTTACAGTTTGTACAGAAACCAGATGGCAGTTATAAGAGTCGAGGGACATGAAAGGGAAGCAGTGGTTGGGAAGGGAGTGAGACAGGGTTGTAGCCTGTCCCCGATGTTATTCAATCTGTATATTGAGCAAACAGTAAAGGAAACAAAAGAAAAATTCGGAGTAGATATTAAAATCCATGGAGAACAAATAAAAACTTTGAGGTTCGCTGATGACATTGTAATTCTGTCAGAGACAGCAAAGGACTTGGAAGAGCAGTTGAACGGAATGGGCAGTGACTTGAAAGGAGGGTATAAGATGAACATCAACAAAAGCAAAACGAGGATAATGGAATGTAGTCGAATTAAGTCGGGTGATGCTGAAGGAATTAGATTAGGAAAGGAGACACTTAAAGTAGTAAAGGAGTTTTGCTATTTGGGGAGCAAAATAACTTATGATGGTCGAAGTAGAGAGGATATAAAATGTAGACTGGCAATGGCAAGGTAAGCATTTCTGAAGAAGAGAAATTTGTTAATATCGAGTATATATTTAAGTGTCAGGAAGTCGTTTCTGAAAGTATTTGTATGGAGTGTAGCCATGTATGGAAGTGAAACATGGACGATAAATAGTTTGGACAAGAAGAGAACAGAAGCTTTCAAAATGTGGTGCTACAGAAGAATGCTGAAGATTAGATGGGTAGATCACATAACTAATGAGGAGGTATTGAATAGAATTGGGGAGAAGAGGAGTTTGTGGCACAACTTGACAAGAAGAAGGGACAGGTTGGTAGAACATGTTCTGAGGCATCAAGGGATCACAAATTTAGCATTGGAGGGCAGCGTGGAGGGTAAAAATCGTAGAGGCAGACCAAGAGATGAATACGCTAAGCAGATTCAGAAGGATGTAGGTTGCAGTAAGTACTGGGAGATGAAGAAGCTTGCACAGGATAGAGTAGCATGGAGAGCTGCATCAAACCAGTCTCAGGACTGACGACAACGTCGCATTCTGTTGTCCAGTGAACTTAAGTACCCTTTTTCAGTAAGTGCGTGAGAGGTCGTACTATTTCTGCATGGTCTTTTACAAATTTTTGGTAATAATTTGAGGGTCCTGGAAATTGCTGTACTTCCTTGGTATATTGCGGTGTTGGAAAATCTTTAACTGCGGTTATTAGCCGTGGATCGGCTTTCATTCCATATTCGCCTATAACATAGCCCAAATATGTTACTTCCTTTAATGCGAAGTGACACTTTTCCAAATTTAATGTTAATTTAGCGTCCCTGAGACGTTGGAAAACTTCTCGAAAGCGAATCGCATGCTCTTTGATGTCTTATAAAAATACGATTACGTCATCGAGGTTTTAATCCACTTGACACACCATCTAGCACGCTTTGGAATGTTGTGGAGGCATTCTTTAATCCGAAAGACATACTTATCAATTGCCAATGACCTGAAGATGTGGGAAAATCTGTTTTATGTCTGTCCTCTGGTGCAACTTCTATTTGATGGTACCCGCTCCTCAAGTCAATTGGGGAGAAATATTTACTGTTGACGAAATGGTCAATAGTATCTACGATATTCGGTAGTGGATATACGTCCGAAATTGTTTTGCTATTTAAATGCCTGTAATCGCAACAGAATATATATCGTTTTGCACCATCTGCGGATTACTTAGGCACAATCGAGACATTTGCACTGTATGGCGAATCCGAACACTCTATTATACTATCATTTAATTGCTGATTTATGAATTCATCAAATAACAGTTGTAATTGTGAGGAACTCTTTATGGTCTCCTATAAGTTGGGGTGTTATGTCTTGTTGGAATCCTGTGTTGTGTGATGTTTGTTGCTGGTACGATCCCTGTAAATTAAGTAGATCCTGGAACTCGCCCAACACTGCTTCCAACATACTCCGTTCGTTTCCTTTTAAGTTATATTTTCTGGCACAATGTAGTTTTGTAGACGGCTGGTTTGTCGCTATTGTTTACGTTTGACCTATCAAAATCATCCCCCTCTAAGGCACTTAAATTAGCTGTTAACTTTGCCTTTCGTAACTCCTTGTCTTCTGTCCCAAAATTATCTATATGCAACGGTACCTTCTGCGCTCCATCAATTGTTGTGGCACAAACTGTACTCCTGCGCACAAAACAATGTGCTGTGTCTAATTCATCACTTTCCTCTAGCGGTTCCACTATGCACAATTTGTTTGTGGGTAAAGCATCATTAATGTCCACCCAAAGTAGCTTTCCTGTACCGCATGGTATTTTATCTCGAGAATCTACCTTTAAGGACATTGCTCGCAGTTTAGTTGATTCCTCTTTCCAGGAAGAGGGATCTTGCGGTAATGCGTCCGTGGCAGCTGTGTTACCTAACCGAAACAATGTTTCGATAATGTCCATTGTTTGCTACCCGATGTTGATTATGGCCTGATGTTTAGTCAGGAAATCTAACCCTAGGATAGCATCATTTTCGCCACTTACCCTTGATACGACTTCCACAACCTCATGGAATCTAGCAATCTTTGGAATGTTGTGGGGGTGTTCTTTAATCCGAAAGACATCCTTATGAATTTCCAACGACCTGAAGGAGTGGGGAAAGCAGTTTTATCTCTGTCCTCTGGGGCAATGTCTATTTGATGGTGAAAGCTCAATGACGTACAGCCTGCTAAACGTATATCACTCTCACCTATACCACTTAACTTACATCTTGGAGGGTCATATCTCTTGATGTCAGTGCACTGTTTAATTACGACTGACACATGAACCTCAGTGTTAACTAGTAGTTTGTGTTTTACCATCAATAGTACCTGGTATCCAGCACTCCACCCTTGCATGCGCTCTAATAGCATGGAATTTTAATAGGAACGCCTGGCGGCGGGTCCAGGTTCCCGTTTCTGTTTAACGGACCCCTGTTTCCAAATTCCCCTGTACTGCCACACTTACGATATGTGCGGCCCACCCTTTGACAAATAGTACACTATGGTTGGCAACAGTTTTTCGTGATGTGTCCCTGCCGATCGCATCTGAAACAACGAATCTATGTGGAAAATACATATTTTCTTTCCTTATACCGCGTCGCGGCGTCTATTTTCTCTAATGCTGTAGCAATGTTCACTGCATCAGTTAAATTCTTCGGAAAGTCTGCACTAACACGACGCGATGTTTCTGGTGGCAATCCTCGCAAAAAGATATCTAAGGCCCTATTCTCCGCTTCTTGTAGGAGATACTTATTGACTGACAATTGGTAAGCGTTGCTATTCACTTTTCGTATTCTATCCACAAAGCTTTCTATTGTTTAGTTTTACCTTTGGGACATGGTGTTTAACTGCTCCCTATAAAAACGGCAACTGTTCCGCTTTTTAAACATTTTGAGCATACCTTGTTTCAATCCTTCAAAAGTTAATGCATTTCGTAATTCCTCATGATATATTACGTGCACATTAGCTTCCCCGATTAAACATAATTTTGTCATTTGCAACAACTGTTCATCTGACCGGGAACCAAGTTTAACGGCTGCCAACAAATCAGCAAAAAATGCTTCTATACACGCGCTTGGCTTGCCAGAGAAGAGAGTCGCAGGGATGGCTGGTGATGAATCTGGTATGGGAGGGGTTGCGCTAGATGTCCACCTATACTCGGATAAGCGTGTCAGACCTGAATTGGGCTAACTGATTAAGTAGGCTCTGAATAGTCTTGTGGGTGGAAACTCCTTGTGTCTTACTGTCGGTCATTATAATGCTTTCCTGATTAACAAATGGTTATTCCCATAAATATAATTCCCAAGGTCACAAGAACATGGACTCAGCCATATAACAAGTAACATTAGAAATTGAATTACAATTTAGATTAAAATAACACGAACATCTAACACCATCTGAAAAGAAATTCTCTAGTATCAAATTTATTTGAAAGAATGAGAGCAGTACATTGTTTTCTACACCGCGAAAGTGATACTTGAAAAGGGAAAACATCTGGAACCAATTTGCACTTAGCGATGTACTGAAATACTGTCCGCTGGCTGCAGGTTGTCGCTGTCTGTGAGTTGTTCGCGGCCCGTCGCTGGCGAAGCTGTTATGAATTTCTTGTACCACGAATTCCCTACCACGTGCACTTCAAAATAGATCCAAGGTTATCTGACACCAAAAGTAGGGTCGGAGTTTAGTGACAGTAGAAACAGAGCGTCATTGACGGAGGGGAGCAAAGGTCATTATTTTGTCAGGGATGGCGGGAGGGAAAACGACACTTTGTGGAACTGGTTCCTTACTTGGCTCAGTGGGTGAGGTGTGACTGAAACATTGGTGGTTCCACTAACAGTTATTTATTGAGACACAAGACACTTTAAACAAACAGAGTGATACTATGTGTTTTAACTCGATCAGTTCCTGGTGGGCACGCCGACAGTGTATTCTTCCCTCTGTACCATGCCCGTGAGACTCTGCGGCGGCGTGGACTTCTCCTCGTGAATTTGCTCGTTGCGTTATTAACAAGCGGCTACGGCGAGGCGCGGAGGGCTCCGTCCCGGAATCGAACCAGCGACCCTCAGGTTCGGCGTCTTCTGGCGGAGTTCGCAGGTGACCCAATGGTGAGGCCGCAGTTAGGTACCGCACGAGTTTCTTCTGTTAATATCTGAGATGGCATTTTCTGCATTGACCTATTGGAGCAGTACCGACATCTTTTTCTGTCTAGCAGCGGCTAAGTCGTTGTAGCCAAGTACGACTGACTAACCGTCGGTCCATCCGTCCAGGCGACGTTTCTTCGTGTTTCCTTTCTCCCCTCGAAGAACTTCCTCCAAGGAACACCTCACGACCATTTGTCGGAGGTATTTATTTGGTGTTTCTGCCAATGTTGCGAAGTTTCTAGGGTGGCACTGACTCTTCGGCCGTTGATCTACGCTTCTCATTTTGGGCAGAAACGTGACCAATGCCGATACTCATTCCGGCTTTCTATTGTTTTGCCTCTATGCTGGTACGATCGGGCATTGCCTTTTCGTCCTCCTCCGCATCACCAGATACGCCACGCATGTGACAGTTCCTGGTGGATTGGCCACTGATGTGCGAGCAGCGCTGGTCGTTGTTCTCCTTGGAAGCATTGCCGGCCTGCTTGGTCACTGATCTGTCGAAGTGCTGACTTCTTCTGTGCGAGCTCCGCTGGTCATCGGCTTTCTGAGGTTGGACATAAATGTCGACACACTTGCCGGCCTTCCTTGTTCGACTGCTTCCACTTCCGAATATTGTCGTTTAACATATAAAAGTCTCTAAAATGTTCACTTAACCCATAATAGGTCTTCAAGTATTTTTCTGCTTTGAACAACCATAAATAACGTACAATTGGCTCTGGGCACAATGGGACTTAACTGCTGTGGTCATCAGTCCCCTAGAACTTAGAACTACTTAAACCTAACAAACCTAAGGACATCACACACATCCATCCCCGAGGCAGGATTCAAACCTGCGACCGTAACGGTCACACTGTTCCAGACTGAAGCGCCTAGAACCGCACGGCCACACCGGCCGGCAACATATAATTATTATATCCTTACACGTGGGTAGTCAATTGTTTTGTGGTCATGCAAAACAGACCACCCGAGCCAGGAACTGTCTCAGGCATGCAAATGGCGCAGCAGCACAGGGCCCCACACTTCTAGGGCCCCTGGCAAAGAATTATAAGGTAATTTGAAAACTATCACCTGAAATGTTTGTATTATTGATAAATTGAAACAATAAAGGAAGATGTTTCTGAAAGAACTTTTCATTTTAATTCGAATGTAATCTAACTGACGTGACTACATGGCTACTGGTTTACGTCACAAAAAAAAAAACTACCGCTGCATCGGAGTTGAGGGGACCAAGAACTGGCAGGGGTACGCGATAGTAATGTCTGTTGTTAACATATGGTTATTGCTCATGCAAAAATTAAGAGATACGCGATTCATTCTATCTCAGCGCCCCTTCACTCCCTTGCAACTCGCTGTTGTGGCTAACAATCAAGATTACATTCATCAATCAGGGAGTGTCTCTCTCAGAATAATTTGTTCATTATCGTGAGTTTAAATTACATTTCCCGATCACAACGTCTCATGTGTCGTGAGTGGGATCTGTATTAAGATATAGTGTTTTCCTAAGCTGTGAAGTTTAAAATACCGACAGGAAAATGTCTCGTGTGAGGGAAACATTTAGGAAAAACGATTCAGATGCTCAAAATAACAAGAAAAATATACTTCATGAAGAATTTTTGAACTCAAGAAACTGTGATTTCGAGAAGTTTCTTAAATTAACTTCTTCACAAATTCAGAGCAAACTGAAATATTCTTAAACGGCTATGGCATTGACAGTAGCCTCCGATCATGTGATGCTTTAGATAAAAATGAAGACGAAGTATTTGGATGCGATCCTTCTGCTATCCCATACTCAATCAGGCCTTCTCGTAGCGACTGTGAAAAAATCACAAATCTGGACCCCGGGCACTTAGCATCATCCATGATAGATGAAATTTTACAGAAAGGTCCCACTAAAATTGTGAATTTTGATTATCCTTTAAATGATAACAGAGGAAACTTTCAGCTCATTTTAGAACTATGACCAATGGAGAAAAAAGTGACCGAAAATGGCTTGCGTATTCGAAATCTGCCGGTAAAGATTTTTGTAAACTATTTGCATCTCGTTCAAACAAGCTGTCAAGTGATGGACTCTGTGATTGGGTTCATTTAGGAAATCGGCTTCAAGAGTATGAACAATCATTTAACCACACAGAGTGTACAAAAACGGTTAGAATATGAGATACAGTAGACACAAAAAGTGCTATTGATCGATCTGACCTTGAACTGCTGGTAAAAGAGAAGGAGAATTTGCGTCAGCGTCTAAAGAGAATTATAATCGCCGTCAGGTACGTCGCTCAGCATAAGATGTCCTTAAGAGGAACCAGCGACAAGCTCTATCGAAATAATAATGGTAATTTTCTTGGTTTGATTGAAATGATAGCAGAATTTAACCCTGCTTTGCAGGAACATTTACGACGGGTAAAAACTCAAGAAATTGATGACCATTAGGCCTATATTGGAAAAATATTCAAAATGAACTCATAAATTTGCTATCTAATAAAGTAAGAAACAGCATCTTTATTTTGTAAAAGAAAGCAAATATTTTTCAGTCATACTTGATTTTACTCCTGCTACAAGCCACATTGAACAAATTACATTGATTGTAAGGTTTGTAAACTTATCAGAAGATGCAGTGACTGAAGAGGAACGCTACCTCTACTTTATTAACTTCACTTCAACAATAGGAGGAAGTTTAATTGAAACCCTTTTGTTGAAACTAGATCGACTAGGTCTTGATATTCGTGACTGAACAGGCCAAAATTACTATGTCGCGCAAACATGAATGGTAATCGAAGTGGTGCTAATGCCCGAATCCTAAAGTGTAGCCTAATCCAACAGAATTTTATATGCCTTGAGCTAGCCACAGTCTTAATCTTGTGTCATAAAAAAAATGGCGCTGAGCACTATGGGACTCAACTTCTGAGGTCATTAGTCCCCTAGAAGTTAGAACTAGTTAAATCTAACCTAAGGATTCGAACCTGCGATCGTAGCGGTCTCGCGGTTCCAGACTGCAGCGCCTAGAACCGCACGGCCACTTCGGCCGGCTCTTGTGTCATCATATGCAGCAAAATCTACAGCAAAAGCAATCGTATTTTTTGGTAGGAAATCTTATTGAACAGATACGAACTTTAACAGTGAAGAAGTTTTCAGATACTCGATGGGAAAGTGGAGTGGAGAGTGTCAAAGCTATAAGGTAGCAGAAGAGAAGTAAGATATGCCCGTCTTGAAGTGAGCAATAGCACTGATGAATCGAAAACATAAGAACGAAGCACACTCGCTTACTGTGAACGAATTAGAAAAATTCGAATTTGTTGTAGATTATAACACCACCTTTCCTCTCCAGGTGGTTGACTAACTAAAGAATTACCGTGTTGTTGATGGTTTGATATTCATTTGGGATAACGCATTGAATCCGAAATGAATGAATTACCCGGAAGAAGTCAGGTGCTGTCATAACTTGATTGTTATTATGCGATTTACATCGCTCAGTAACTATCGCAAAAACAAAAAATGCACAAAATAACGTGGAAACTAGCTAGTGGAATTTTGGTCCGAAATGATGAACTAATTTTGACTCTGTTTGGAAATTACTGTAAATCAAAGGTCGCCAGCTCACTTAGTATGAGCGAAATCAGTTAAAACTCTTGACTTTGAAATTAAATTACCTTAATATTGTAGCATGTTGGCAGGCGTGAACAGTCGCAAAGGCCCTGACTCGCTCTCATTATCAAAACACAGTGATCGCCCACAAAAATTTCAGTCATGGGCAAAAGCAAAGTTGCAACTACGTCATGAAATTAATTACTAGTTCTGTACACTACCAGTCAGGTAACAACTGAACTGCGTTTCTCACCATAATGCTAACTGCTATTAAACTGTTTTGCAAAAGATAAACTTTTCGAAAAGAATAATTTCAGTACTTAAATTGACTGTTCTACAGTAATAACTGGTTTTCAAATTGATTACAGAGTTCGCTACTTTGACTTAATTGTTACGTAAATTAGTTCTCATCAAAACTGCCTGAACATGAAGTATTGTTAAATATACTGTTTTGTCAAATTACTTATCAATAATCAGCACTTCATTAGCAAATCTAAAAAGAAATGAAATGACCATATGGCATTGTTGGCCGGAAGGCCTCATCCGGGAAGTTCGGCAGGCAAGTATGAGTCTTCATTCGGCCCCACAATGGGCGACTCGTGGGCCGGTGATGAGGATGAAATGACACCCAGTCCACGAGCGGAGAAAATCTCCATCCCCGCCGGGAATCGAACCCGAGCCGGCTGCATTGGAGGCAAGCACATTTAGCTAAGCAGTCGGACATACTTTCAGTTCATTAATGACAAACCCGGTTAGTTCTGGATACGGAGAGGATTCTGTCAGGTAGTTGTTTCCACTGGTTATCTTGCGCACAGAAAATTATTAAAACCTGTTAACATCACAATAATATATACAACATACCGGTATTTATAGACTTCATTTAAATGCACATAGTTAATATAGCAGGAAAAAATTTACATGTGGGCACTGTGTTGTTCTGTTACAATTCGTTGTCATATGTATCTTTAATGTTATCGCAGCAAGTAAAGCACTTCAAGCAAAAAACATGCACGTGAAAAAGCAACTAAATCTCTCGAAAGTTTAGTGAAGTTTATGAAGAATTCCCGTGAAGAAGGTTTTCTTAACGCGCAGATAACTGCGAAAGTAGCAGCTAAAAGTTTACAGACTGAACAAAAACGTCAAGGAAACAGACTTTCCAAGAAGATAAATCAATTTAGTTATGAAAGTGACAACATGGTTTACAGAACACAACTTCCACACGAGAAATGCAGAACTGATTTTTTCTCCTCTGTCGTTTACACAGCATTAAGAAGTCCGAAAGAAAGGTTTGGGCAACTGGCTAAGTCTTCCGAAAGCTCTTTAGAAAACTTCAGGTCTATAAAATACGAAGAACTGAAAATGCTATGTGAAAAACTTGAGAAACAGCTAAGCGTTAACATAAATGGCGGATGTTCAACAGACATTGTTGCATCAGAACTATTGACAAAAATCAAGGCGCTCAGAGAAATGGCGCACAAGGATATGAAAACTCCCGTGTTAACATTGAAATACTTAAATGAAATTGGAATTCCATTCTCCAACATTTATGTTGCCTACAAAACTTGGCTAACAGCGTCAGTGACCGTCGCCTCCTCTGAAAGGAGATTTTCACGTTTGAAGCTGATGAAGAATTATTTCAGGAGCAGCATCTGACAAGAACCCCTGTCTTCTCTTGCCATGTTTTCAGTTAAACACGACGTGGTTTCAAAACTGAATTTTGTGATATTGTTGATGAATTTTCTCGTCAAAAAGCAAGGACAATGTTTTGCGTAAAGTGTGAAAAGCAGAAAACCCTTATTGTCCATAACTTACAAAGCTAAATGTCATGTGAATATAGAGTACGGTAGTGTTGAATACATTTAAGAGTGTATCGCGCACAATATCTGTGAACCTTATTTGAATTTCATTAAATTGGAAGGATTCTCATAAGTAAGTTAGTTTTTATTACTAACATTTTATTAATTACCATACTCACAAAGATTCTTTCTCCTATGAATTATTCTCCAATCACAGCAGTAGGTCTGCTGTAGTAACAGTCTCTTGATCTATCGGTACTAAGTCAACGACAAACCTCACAATTCTTTTAAAGGTGGCAAAGGTGTATCATCTGTGTGTATCGTCGCTCGGCTAAGGCTGCATTCACAGTGTCGCCAACAACTGTCGCCAGACAGTCGCAAGAGGTCGGCCGATAGCGTGGTCATAGTGTCTCCAGTTTCCTTCGTCAGTTTTTGGCAAGGTCAAAGGAGGTCAGTTTACGTTAGCATCTATTCTACGTACGAAGTAGGTAAGATTTTGACCTCTTAGGGTGGGATGGATACCTTGACCCCTCTGTGTTTGGATACGAGTGGTGCATAGCCACTTCTGGTATTAAACAGACGCCAAATGCATGTGAATGGGCTTTCCTGTTTAGTAAAGAACGTGGCGAGTACTATGCACTCTGCCCTCAGTTATCGGAATAATCAGATAAGTTTTATGAATATATGAGATGACGAGAGAAACGTTCTGTTACACTCGAGATAATTCGTGGTGACCTTGAAAAGCAGGTTATAAACGTCTGTTTAGCTGTATTTGCTTAAAGTTGTGCAGACGTACGTCTATTAACCTTCAATGACTGTCGTTTACCACACGAGTGAAAGACAAGCATAAAGTGTAGCACCAGATACTCTGATAACCTGCAGCACTTAAAAGGGGAAATACGTACTGGTACCGTACCAAATTTGCAAACCACTTCATATTAACAGAATCACTACCCTACTGGTATAAAACGCCAGTAAGCAGTAATAATAATTCGTAGACAACTGATGATGACCTACCACATAAAAGATCCTTTACAGTAGCTATAAGCATGTAAGGCACGCCACCCGCTTCACTTGATGAAATTATTTTTTGAAGTTATGACCTATGCCTAAAGTTTCCAGTAAAGATTTTGCCTGCTTGAGGTTTTGAATAAACCTGCGATTTCAGTCCATAGATTTCGAAATATATCCCGATTATGATAATGTCATCCTTGGGATACCATAAATTCGCTCCTTCTTGGACTAAACTTTCCAGTTTCTCACGCGAACGCCGGTCGATTTGACCGAAGGAAACGAATTGATCTGAGTTTCACCGATTGTCGTCAGGAGTCTTACGATCGGGAGATAAGATCGGCTAGCAGTAGCAGTAGCAGTAGTAGTAGTAGTAGTAGCAGTAGTTTATTCATCCAGAGACAATTTACATTGCATGGATTTCGTCAAAAAATACATAGTATATATATATACACACACACACACACACACACACACATAGGGTGAACAATACTATACAAAATACAGATGTGCATAGTAGACTACATAACATCAAACCACATTGAAATAGCATGTACAACTTTGATTATTTACATTGATCTATGAGAAAGACTTTTTACATGGAATGCACAGTTGATATTTAGATATAACACATACAATTCAAGCACTTTTGTACATATTATTTATTTAGATCATAGCAACAGTCAGATAAAAATTACTGTTGGCACAGAGTACATAAATATAATTGTTTAGTATAAAGCTATTCCAGGTATTCTTTTACACTATAATAGCAGTTGGTCATTAAAAATTTGAATACTGCTTCTTTAAATGAAGACAATTTTTTTATTTCTTTTATCTTTACCAGTAGTTTGTTATACAATCTGCTTCCTTGTATGTTTGTTTGTTTCTGCGCCAAAGCCTTGTTAGCTCTTTTTATATGAATGTCATTGCACTTTCTTGTGTTGTAAGTATGTAGATCCGAGTTGGATTGGAAATTGTTAATATTTCGTTTTACATTAATTACGCTTTTCTGTATATAGAGGCACAGTAGCGGTAGAATATTCAGCTGTTTAAATAATTGCTTTGAAGGAGTTAGCCTTGAACTGTTGGTAATTATTCTAACAGCTCGTTTTTGTAGAGTGAAGATGGTTTTGAGATTTTTCTTACTATGACCCCAGAAGATGAGGCCATAGGTAATAGCAGAATGTATATAAGCAAAGTAAACAGCTCTGCTACATTCCCTACTACATACAAAGCTAATAACGCGTAAAGCAAAGCAAGCAGAGCTTAACTTATGCGAGAGATACAGGATATGGGATTTCCAGTCTAAATTTTCATCTATATGTACACCTAAGAATTTTGTGGTAGCAACTCTCACAATTTCTTTATTTTGTATTCTGAGATCTATATCAGAGTGTGACTTTGCTTTCCTGTAATGGATATAATTAGTTTTCGAGATATTTATGGTTAATTTGTTCACTTCAGACCAATTTTGCAAATATTGTATAACTCTGGTTGCAGATGTTGGCAATACCCGGTTTATGTCAGTTACTACAATGTTTGTGTCATCCGCAAACAGGGTTATATGAGTACCATTTACTGTAATCTTGATATCATTTATGTAAAGAAGAAATAGTAGAGGTCCTAGAACACTCCCCTGCAGTACCCCTATTGGCACAGTCTGAATATCCGATCTGTAAACAATACTTTGGTTTTTACTGTTTGTTGTTGCAATTTCTACTACCTGTTTCCTATTATGGAGATACGACTGAAACCACTTTTTAGTTACTCCTCGTATACCGACATATTCTAATTTGTCTAGCAGGATATCATGTTGGACAGTATCGAATGCCTTTGAGAGGTCCAAATTTATTCCTATTGTACTGTTGTTCTTATCTAGCCCCGTTACAATATTTTCAATGAATTGGGTGATGACTGACTCTGTACTCATTCCTTTGCGAAAGCCGTGTTGGTTTACAGACAATAGATTGAATTTCTCGAGGTAATTTGTAATTCTGTTTTTCATGACTGTCTCTATTACTTTTGAAAATACTGATAATAAAGCTATTGGTCTATAGTTTCCCACTTCATGTATATTGCCCTTTTTATACAATGGTTTTACTTTTGCAATTTTTAATCGTTGTGGAAAGACACCTTCTGAAATTGATAAGTTTATGATGTGTGAGAGTGGGTCTGATATGACACTAGCACATCTCATCATGACTGAGCAAGGTATCTCGTCAATCCCTGAGGACATTTTATTCTTCATTGTTTTCATTATTCGATTAACTTCCAATTTGTTTGTGGGAGGTAGCAATAATGAATTAACACTTTGCTCTTCTGGGATTGATGTTCTACTAATCTTAGAACAATTTTTATGCAGATTGATTGGACTATTTATGAAGTAGTCATTAATGTAATTTGCTAAAGTACGATTTCTGACTAGCACACCTTGTTCATCTTTTAAAACAATGTCATCTGGATTTCTAACATTTTTGCTTGGGCCTATTTCTTTTTTTACTACATTCCATATAGCTTTCGATTTGTTTGCTGACCCAGCAATTACACTGTCATTGTGCACTGTCTTGGCTTTTTTATCACCTTCCTGTAAATTTTCTTGTATGTCTTAACATAATCTGTGAAGTGTTCATGTTCGTTATCTTTTTTGAGTTGACTGATATGTTTTAGTGTTTGACTAGATACTCTAATAGCAGGTGTTATCCACTGGCTTGTGTTCCTAGGCATGACATTGATCTTTGTGAGCTTTTTTGGGAAACACATCTCAAACAGGGACACGAATGTACTACAAAAAGCATTGAAAGATTCCTCGGTTGTTGTTTGTGCAAAGACATCTTCCCAGGTTTCATTAGCTAACAACTGGATGAAAGTATTTACTTTTTCTGTATAGAAGTGCCTTTTGTATCCCCACTTATAATTTACTGCCTTGGGGATAGAGTAATTTATGTATGTTAATAGTGTATTGTGATCCGAAAGACCTAAGTTTACGTTTAGTGCCTCAGTGATACCATTCTCCATATTTGAGAAAATATTGTCTAAAAGAGAAGATGACAGTTCTGTTATTCTGGTGGCATTTGTAAAGAGTGGTTTCATGTGGAAGCTGCTGAGTATACTCAAAAGCTGTCTTTTTTCATCACTTTCAATTAACAGTTTAATATTAAAATCTCCACATAAAAATAATTTCACTTCATTACTATAAAAAGTGTTTAATGCTGCTTCTATTTTTTTGAAGAATATGTTTTTGTCACCCAGTGGAGATCTATATACTGTAATGACAACTAGTTTTTCACTCTTCTCCTCAGTTTTTAACTCTATGGCACATGATTCAAAATGTTTTTCTATATTTAGATGGTCCAATTCTGTTTTCACTTTGAACTGCAGTCCTACTCTAGAGTAAATGCATACCCCACCATTTTTAAAAACACTTCGGCAATAATGTGTTGCTAAATTAAACTTGCTTATATTTATGAGACTTAATTCACTAGCCTTGCACCAGTGTTCAGATAAACAAATACAAGAGACATCAGCAAGATTATTTAAAGCTACTTCTAGATCTAGTGCTTTGTTTCTGAGGCATTGAATATTCTGACACATTATCCTGACCGTTTTGCAATTATTTTTTCTTTTATCATTGCCTGGTAATGTGCTGCTTTTTCCATAGTAGTTGTGACTTATCTGCAAATTTTCTTGCTTATTTGTCACAATCTTTTCCATTTCTTTGTCTGAAGCCATAAAAAATCCTTATTTAATGATGTAGATGTACATTGTGTTTGACTCCTCCTTAGGCAGTGTTGTGTTGCTGCAACTGTTGTTGATGGTTTTGTTGCTGCTGCTACTGTTGTTGTTGGTTCACTTGCTGCTGCTGCTGTTGTTGCTGCTGCTGCTGTTGTTGCTGCTGGTGCATCTGTGGCCGGAGGTGGTGCTGGTGGTAGTGGATGTGGTGGTGGTGCTGACAGGATTCTTCGTGCTGTTGCTGCCTTTGATTCTTTTATTGGCACTATTTCTGTTGGTGGTGGATCTGTTGTTGTAGTATCTGTTAGTTTTGCCCTGTAATTGATGATGCCTGTGGTTTCCTTCCTCTTTTTTGCCAGTGACTGTAGTGGAACTGCTACAGTTGTTGACACCATTTCTGCTTCTGTTGCTTGTGCTGCTGCTGTTATTGGTCATGTTGCTTGAGCTGGTTCAGATGTTGCTGGTTTTGCTGGTGCTGCAGTTGTTACTGAATTTGATCGTGATGCTGTAGCAATTTGTGGTTCTGCAGCTGCTTTAGTTGTTGTCTCCAAGACAGATTCACTTCCTCCATGGTTGCTTCCAGTAATGTATTGGTAGTTCATTACAATGGCTGGTACTGGCTCATAGATACTTTGTTTTTTATATGGTTCTAACGTTTCGTAAATTGCTTTGCACAGAGATGACTTGCCTCTTCTATTCAGGTGCATGCCATGTTTTGTAAAGCTGCATCTATCCAAGAAATCGATTGATAGAAATCTTATGTTTGGGTACACTTTACACGCTGTTTGTATCTGTTTATTTGCTTCCTTAATTTCGGCGTTCACACATGAAGCAGATATGAGGTCATGCCTATGTGGTATACCAATAACAGTTACTTATTGGTTTTCTATCGAACTGAGGTCACTTTTGAGACTGATAATAGCGTTAGCTAATTCTTTACAATACACATCATTTGCTCCTCCAATTAATACAACATGACGATTTTTGTTGTCTTGTTTGTCCAGTAAAACGTCCCTAATAATTTCCCGCATTGGTGCTCCTGGTTTCACAAGACTGCATACTTTCAGATCGTAATGGTTTCGTAGTACTTCTGCCAGTCCGCGTCCGTGGCTATCTGAGTAGATATTTAACTCAGAGATTTCGTGAAGATTTATTATTTATTCTTGGAGACAAATATTTCACTTGGGCACAGATTTTCGCTTCGCTGGTATGCATTTTCTGTTGAAATTCCTCGATCTCTGCGTGTTTTCGATGTGAGGCCTGTCTTTGTAGTTCGTTAGTTAATGAACTTCTTATTATTTTTGCTTCTTGCAGTTCGCTTTTATATTTTAATATATCAGGCTGTAGGTCTTCTTGTGTTAAGGCCTCATATTTACGTTTTAAAATGCCGATCTCAGTTAGCAACGTTGCAATAACTTCACTTTCGCATTCTGCACTGATCAATTTTTTTTCAATGTCGTCTACATAACATTCCCGACAAGCCCGGAATTTTTGTTTCGGATTAGCACTTGCACAACTGTAATGGTGTAAAGTTTTGCATTTAACACACATAATACCTTTCGCCGCTCGCTTGTTGCAGTAGCATTTGTCTGAGTATACACGATAATGTTCACCACGAGGTTGACCGGAAGACGATGTGGACGCTATACTCGCGATTGCGTTAACGAAATTTGTCGATTTTCCCATCCTTTCTTCTGATATTTTTACAATCATATGGCATGTAACAAATTTCTCTTCACTGTAAATGTTTTGTTTTTTACATTTTGCACACTTTTTACCACTGTTTTTGTTCACATTTGCGGAGCTAACACACACTATATCTTCACTTATAGTGCGACTGCGCACGTAGTAATTACTGATTTGAAAAGGTCGACCGTCTCCGGCTGATGTCGGTCGTAGGCGGAATCCACCGATATCGGAGCGAATGTGATCACATCCTAACAAGCCTATACATGTAAGATCTGTTGGACTGTCGGCTGATCAATTGGTGCGCGAGTGGGGCCCTTGTGTTGCGAAAAAAAAATCCTATTCTGTACTTCCGAATGCTCACTCAATAGATATTCCTACTCTATGGATTGATTACATTTTCTTACTGGAATATGCCAATGTGGAACAAAAAACTCTCAGATTACATGTGTGTAAATATCTGACTGTCTATAATAATGATTGTTCTGTTGCGGGCCAATGGAAGAGGATGAATGTCGGATTTTACAAAAAACGGTCAAGGAACAAAATATTTGTATACTATTGGAATTGCAACAACCAGCACCAACTAAATAGGAATATATTAGACTATTCAGCGTTACTAAGTGATGCAGCAGTCCCGCATGAAGACAAACGAGACGCAACTAGCACAGCAACTCAAAATATGCCAGGTAAATAAATGTCGTCACTAGAAAATAAAACTTACAGACACTTATACCAGTGAACAGAACAATCCGTGGCTGAAATGTGTGTGTGTGTGTGTTTAATCTGCGATGAACCCAATCACCACCCGTGCAGAATTTTCCAGGGAAAACTGAACAATTGAAGATTTTAGAAGGGCACGCAGCTATCAAAGTGGTCGACAACTAACGGCAATAATCGTTAACAGGAAACCAAAGGAAAAGGACAGTTCTCAGTAGGACATAGAGGTGAGAATCAGAACTATTAGTTTTGTAGCTACCCCTTACTGTTTGTGTAATACCGGTAATCGTGCTGTTGTCAAATGTAAAAAGGTAAACTGAATTAATTGAAACGGATAAGTATCGGCATCGTATTTAAGTACAGGAAGAAAGCTGAGTATTAAGGGTAGGCCTAACAGTGTGATTCCAAGGCAGACCATTCACATGGTACCATGTTGGAATAAAGTGTTCGGTCTGTGTCACAGCAGGGAGAAGGAAATATTGGTGCCGGTAGTATTTTATATGGAGCGAACGTGGAAATATACAATGAGAAATTGGAAAGAGGACAGAAAAAAGTTTGTGTTACTGTAGTACAAGCGTTGAGAAAAAGTAACCAGAAATTTAATATTATGCGAATTAGTTCACTACCTTACGGTACTACAACCGTTACTTTGCATTCTCATTTTTTGCCTTTCTCATCTCACAACCATAACTTATGCTGTTCGCTACACTACAGATCAGTCTTGTCTCACCAATCAGTATTGGGGGGAGAGTGGGGTTGGCGGCTGTCACACTTTAGCCATGTATCACAGAAGTGGAAAGCAACTCACATATTTGATAACTGAGTTTAGTCAAAGTACAGGTCAACTTGAACAGCAATTTCTACAGTTTGAAAATAGAATGCAATCTCTAAAAGATATCTGAAAATGAGATGTCAGAATGCCGGAAAATGAGTGTGATAATTAAATGCAGTTATTCAAAGAGCACTGTAAAACACAAATAAAGAAAGTATGCACTGATTGTCAAATTAACTGTTCAAAACTGGGCAAGCAGTGCAGCCTGTAGAGACGAGTAAAGTACTTAAAGAACATTTAAACTGGGTCCAGCAGAAGGGTAACTGACGTGAAGTTAAACCATTTGTTTAGAAATATTACTGTAAAAGTGCCTTTCTTAATTTGAGGTTTTAGCCACATGCCTCAGTGTACATTGGGGAATTTTTGGAAGTTTATTGGGACATCCTACAGATGCCTTAGAACGAAAAGGGGTAGCAATCCATGTTTAATTTTGGGGGGGGGGGGGGGGGGGTGCCTGATGCAGGTGTTATAGAGGCAGTATATGAGCATTCAGCCAAATCTGGGATTCTGAATAAATCATTTGGACAACCTGTTGGAAGCCAAAAACTACTATTTTGGGTTTAGAGAACACGCTACAAAACTATGTGTGACAATAGTTTTTAATGGCCAAAACCTAAAATAATATCAGGAATGTTAGAATATCACCAATTTTTACTAGGTAACATGAGTTAATGGTTTATGAAGGAGTTAAATTGTCCGTGCAGAAAAGACTGTTACAGGAAGCATTCATCTTCGGTAATATATATCATGGTGTTTCAAAAGATTCTCAGCAACTTTTCACATAATGCTACAGGCTTCATACCATGTGAGTTAATTTTAGAGAAAATACTGAGCAATGTAGTTAAGGATGAGGTGGAGTTTGTGATTGTAAGAAAACAACAGATTGGCAAAGGAAAGGATGGAATAAAAATCTGAAGAGCAGAAGAAGAGGTATAACAACTAGGCCAAAATTACTAGTTTTCAATTAGTGAAGCAAATATCAGTAAAGACAAAGGATAAATTGTGGGGATTGTCTGTTCAGTGAAGAAATAGTGATTAGCGTATAGGCATTGTAGTCACTAAATCTCATCATAATGCATTTAGGTTTGGTGTATCTTCAGTCTAAGAAGGTTAGTGAAGATAATTGATTTGAAGCCATATTTAACTGGTAGTGAACAGAACAATTATTGTTTAGGGTCCACCACATTATGATATTTGGACAAATGCATAACAAGTATTGGAAGGTCACTGGTGACATTAGTGCTGCTTATGTTTTCCCATTTGTAGTGTCCATGCCTTCTGCTGCTCTATGTATAGGCATCCAGAAGGTGTGTGGCAGGCAAGAGAGGGCACTTCCCCCTCGCCCCTTGTAACTTGGAGTACGAGTTTTTATTCATGCACTTTTAGAAGTGATTTCTCATGTTTCTGATAAACATGTCATTTTGTCAGTTGTAGTATGTACCAATACAGTTTAGTTCTTGTAGAGTGACACATATAAAAACTGACAAATTCATTTACGTAAAAAAATGGCAAATTTGAGTCTTGCGCCAGCCCCCCTCCCATTACCACCACAACCACACCCTCCCTCCTCCGGATAAATTTTTACAGGTGCCCATGATCATGTGGTAAGCAATAATGAGCTAATTGATCTGGGGAATAGGTAAAAAGGTTTCATGTTACTTTATGATTTATGAGTCATTGTGTCCAACTTTGTATCTTATGTTAGTTGGGAATAAGTATTACAATGAATAGACAGGTGGAGTAGGAAGTATAGTTTACGGAGGGTAATTTTATGTATTATGCTGATTTGAATCAGGGTGGGCTTTACAGTGAAACCCAACATGGTATCAGAAAAGGGAGATGGGTATTGAAATTTTCAAACAGGAAATCTGCATACCGTCTGACCATGTATGTTTGTGCAATTTGGGGAGTGTACTTTTTTCCTGTTGAACAATTCAGCTCAAAATGATGTGCTAGGGATTTATTGTTATTTGCAAGAAAAAGGCTGTCGAGGAAAATGGTGAGTAATCGTTACCAGTTCTCAACTTAAATGTATATGAGCCCAAGGAAGTACAGTATGAGGGGTACTGCACTATGCCTGGCACATGATACCAAAGAGGCCGTGAGAGAATTTGTGTATATTGTTGTACAGTATTAGTAGAGAGTTTGAAGAGACTACGCATAACTAAATGGTGTCTCTCTACTGATAAAGATATCAATATATACCTTGTGCATGGAGATTTATATTTCAAAAGTTCATGTCTACCATGGAAAAAGCACAGTGGAAAGAAGGTGAGATTCTAAGAGCATACACGGAACTGCTGTATCCTAGAGGGTTTCAGTGTGAATATATAGAGTGGCAGATTTTGTATTTGTGAGTTGTGGAAATGGCTGTTGGATTAGGCTGTGAATTAAAATTATTTTGTTCTGAAGTTGGAGACTTTTTTCTTCCTCGCCCTCTGTTTCTCTGTTAATGAATGACAGTGACTGTGTAAATATTTTTAGCTGAGAATATTGTGGTCATTATGGTAATTAGCTGAGTAGCATGAATTTTATTTCACCAGGTTTTTCTGGGGTGGATTTTGTTCCTCACACTGTGTTGTAAGAGTGATAGGCTCCGTGCCATTTCTAAATATGTCAGGTGTTATCACTGGCTTGCTTATTTTTTGTCTGATGTTCAGCCATGATTAAGATACTTGGTGATCCCCTTAATATATTTGGGTTTAGAATTTGTGATTGTCCCAGCATGATTCGATCTCCCACTTCAGAAACCAACTAGAGCTTTCATGTTGTGTATTGATTATAGTATAACAGGTAATTCTTTGGTGTAGTGTACTATTAGATTATATGTAATTTTTTTTGTTCCATTGTGAGGAGAAGCTCCAGGATGTAGAATATGTCACAAAACAAGAATATATAATATATCTTTATTTATTTAAAAAATGAGAGAGAGAGAGACACTAATGTCCCTTCCTAAGTGAAATTTATTTATTTTATTCATCTGGTGATGAACTTACAATGATTCTGGATTTTTCACCATAATATAGTGACAATAAATGGCTTAAAATAAAACCATGAAAAGCTAAAATCAGGATGACTGGACAAAGAAAACACCATCCTCATGAATATATCAGCATCTTAAAAACTGCACTGTCTCATCTGGTTGATCCCTATTCACTTTCTTTTTATTTTACCACAGTTTTGCACACAAAGACACCATCTGATGAATCTGGAACCATGAGCTTGATGCTCTGCCCTTGCCATTAAATTCATTCCTTTTGGAAAGCTACTCCAGATCTGGAAACATGCCACTATTTTCCGTACATATCTTCATGCCCTCCCCTCATTCCAAAACTGAGCCAGTGCTATCATGCACTGTAGATCTTGGCTCAAGATTTTCATGCAAAAGGATTATAGTACTGTAATATGACAAGGCCTTAAATTATCCCCTTTTATTATTAACCACTTTTCTGAATCTTTTAAGTAATATTTAATTATGTAGTGTGCATATTGATAAATATTGTTTTAGCTACGTATTTAAACATACATATTTTACTCAGTAATCTTTTTCATATCCTTGGGTAATTTATTATACAATTTTATTCCAACCGCACATACACAGACACAAGCAGAAAATAACTGCTTGTGTCTGTGTATGTGCGGTTGGATATGGGTGTGTGTGCGAGTGTATACCTGTCCTTTATTACCCCTAAGGTAAATCTTTCCACTCCCGGGATTGGAATGACTCCTTACCCTCTCCCTTAAAAGCCACTTCCTTTTGTCTTTCCCTCTCCTTCCCTCTTTCCTGATGAAGCAACCGTTGGTTGCGAAAGCTTGAATTTTGTGTGTATGTTTGTGTTTGTTTGTGTGTCTATCGACCTGCCAGCACTTTTCGTTTGGTAAGTCACATCATCTTTTGTTTGTGTATCTATCGACCTGCCAGCGCTTTCGTTTGGTAAGTCACATCATCTTTGTTTTTAGATATATTTTCCCCATGTGGAATGTTTCCCTCTATTATATATATATCTAAAAACAAAGATGATGTGACTTACCAAACGAAAGCACTGGCAGGTTGACAGACACACAAACACACACAAAATTCAAGCTTTCGTGAAAGAGGGAAGGAGAGGGAAAGACGAAAGGATGTGGCTTTTAAGGGAGAGGGTAAGGAGTCATTCCAATTCCAGGAGCGGAAAGACTTACCTTAGGGGGAAAAAAGGACAGGTATACACTCGCACACAGACACAAGCAGACATTTGCCTTTACAAATGTCTGTGTATGTGTAGATGGATATGTGTGTGTGTGTGTGCAAGTGTATACCTGTCCTTTTTTCCTCCTAAGGTAAGTCTTTCTGCTCCCGGGATTGGAATGACTCCTTACCCTCTCCCTTAAAACCCACATCCTTTTGTCTTTCCCTCTCCTTCCCTCTTTCCTGATGAAGCAACCGTTGGTTGCAAAAGCTTGAATTTTGTGTGTCTATCAACCTGCCAGCACTTTCGTTTGGTAAGTCGCAACTTCTTTGTTTTATATATATATATATATATATATCACTTTGCCACGAAGAAAAATGATCCTAATCCTACTCCTAATGATCCAACTCCCCAGGACACTATCCAAATTGAACCCTGCCTGGAACAGTTCCATCCTCCGTTGCAGCGGGACCCACCTCCCCTTCCTCAAAATCACCCTCTCCAAACCTTCCAGGAATTTCTGACTTCCAGCCTTGCATCTCAATCCTTCTTGAAAAACCTTAATCCTACTCCCAACATCACCACTGCTGAAGCCCAGGCTATCCGTGATCTGAAGGCTGACCGAACCATCGTCATTCTTCCGGCGGACAAGGGTTCCACGACCGTGGTACTTGATCGTCGGGAGTATGTGGCTGAGGGACTGCGTCAGCTTTCAGACAACACCACATACAAAGTTTGCCAAGGTAATCCCATTCCCGATGTCCAGGTGGAGCTTCAAGGAATCCTCAGAACCTTAGGCCCCCTGCAAAACATTTCACCTGACTCCATCAACCTCCTGACCCCACCGACACCCCGCACCCCTACCTTCTACCTTCTTCCCAAAATTCACAAACCCAATCATCCCGGCCGCCCCATTGTAGCTGGTTACCAAGCCCCCACAGAACGTATCTCTGCTTACGTAGATCAACACCTTCAACCCATTACATGCAGTCTCCCATCCTTCATCAAAGACGCCAACCACTTTCTCGAACGCCTGGAATCCTTACCCAATCTGTTACCCCCGGAAACCATCCTTGTAACCATTGATGCCACTTGCATATACACAAATATTCCGCACGTCGAGGGCCTCACTGCGATGGAGCATTTCCTTTCACGCCGATCACCTGCCACCCTACCTAAAACCTCTTTCCTCATTACCTTAGCCAGCTTCATCCTGACCCACAACTTCTTCACTTTTGAAGGCCAGACATACCAACAATTAAAGGGAACAGCCATGGGTACCAGGATGGCCCCCTCGTACGCCAACCTATTCATGGGTCTCCTAGAGGAAGCCTTCTTGGTTACCCAGGCCTGCCAACCCAAAGTTTGGTACAGATTTATTGATGACATCTTCATGATCTGGACTCACAGTGAAGAAGAACTCCAGAATTTCCTCTCCAACCTCAACTCCTTTGGTTCCTTCAGATTCACCTGGTCCTACTCCAAATCCCATGCCACTTTCCTTGACGTTGACCTCCATCTGTCCAATGGCCAGCTTCACACGTCCGTCCACATCAAACCCACCAACAAGCAACAGTACGTGCATTATGACAGCTGCCACCCATTCCACATCAAACGGTTCCTTCCCTACAGCCTAGGTCTTCGTGGCAAACAAATCTGCTCCAGTTCGGAATCCCTGAACCATTACACCAACAACCTGACAACAGCTTTTGCATCCCGTAACTACCCTCCCGATTTGGTACAGAAGCAAATAACCAGAGCCACTTCCTCATCCCCTCAATCCCAGAACCTCCCACAGAAGAACCACAAAAGTGCCCCACTTGTGACAGGATACTTTCCGGGACTGGACCAGACACTGAATGTGGCTCTCCAGCAGGGATACGACTTCCTCAAATCCTGCCCTGAAATGAGATCCATCCTTCATGAAATCTTCCCCACTCGACCAAGAGTGTCTTTCCGCCGTCCACCTAACCTTTGTAACCTGTTAGTTCATCCCTATGAAATCCCCAAACCACCTTCCCTACCCTTTGGCTCCTATCCTTGTAACCGCCCCCGGTGTAAAACCTGTCCCACGCACCCTCCCACCACCACCTACTCCAGTCCTGTAACCCGGAAGATGTACACGATCAAAGGCAGAGCCACGTGTGAAAGCACCCACGTGGTTTACCAACTGACCTGCCTACACTGTGATGCATTCTATGTGGGAATGACCAGCAACAAACTGTCCATTCGCATGAATGGACACAGGCAGACAGTGTTTGTTGGTAATGAGGATCACCCTGTGGCTAAACATGCCTTGGTGCACGGCCAGCACATCTTGGCACAGTGTTACACCGTCCAGGTTATCTGGATACTTCCCACCAACACCAACCTATCCAAACTCTGGAGATGGGAACTTGCTCTTCAATATATCCTCTCTTCCCGTTACCCACCAGGCCTCAATCTCCGCTAATTTCAAGTTGCCGCCACTCATACCTCACCTGTCATTCAACAACATCTTTGCCTCTGCACTTCCGCCTCGACTGACGTCTCTGCCCAAACTCTTTGTCTTTAAATATGTCTGCTTGTGACTGTATATGTGTGGATGGATATGTGTGTGTGTGTGTGCGAGTGTATGGAAGTGGGTTTTAAGGGAGAGGGTAAGGAGTCATTCCAATCCCGGGAGCAGAAAGACTTATCTTAGGGGGAAAAAGGGACGGGTATACACTCGCGCACACACACACATATCCATCCACACATCTACAGACACAAGCAGACATATTTAAAGACAAAGAGTTTGGGCAGAGATGTCACTCGAGGCGGAAGTGCAGAGGCAAAGATGATGTTGAATGACAGGTGAGGTATGAGTGGCGGCAACTTGAAATTAGCGGAGATTGAGGCCTGGTGGGTAACGGGAAGAGAGGATATATTGAAGAGCAAGTTCCCATCTCCGGAGTTCGGATGGTTGGTGTTGGTGGGAAGTATCCAGATAACCTGGACGGTGTAACACTGTGCACCAAGGCATATTTAGCCACAGGGTGATCCTCATTACCAACAAACACTGACTGCCTGTATATATATTTTTCTGTGTTCCCATGCCCATTACAATTTGCGTAGCTTGAATGTGAGTAAGTATGCCTCCAACATGTTTACATAATGACAGGTCTATGTTCTGTGATGCACTATACTATTAATGAAACACTTCTTACAGTTATCTCTGATATGCACAACAGATTGATAGGTGTACTCACTTGGTACAGTAAAGATACCCAGTTTTTTAAATAGCTCTTTACAATGAGCCTGACTAATACTTTTATGTATTATCTACAAAGGGCCAGTTAGAGAACATTTTCATGCAAGCAACTTACCATTTGATGCCTTCCTCTCCTCCCATTTTCCCTCGTATACTTCTACCCATGTCATTTTTTCTACTAATTTTGATACATCCAGCATATAAATTTTGCATTTGGGCAACCCTGGCGCCCCTCTAAGCTTGGCACCCGAAGGGACCTTACAGGTGTGATACCCCTCTCAGCAAGGCACCCGAAGTGGCAGCTTGTCACTTGTGCCTTAAATCAGCCCTGTTTCTGCAGTTACAATGAGCCTGACTACTACTTCCGGCCCTATTCTACTGTTTAGAAACTGTATCCATGTTTTGTGCTTCTGATCCCCAGAAAAAAATATCATTGCTGAAAACTAGTCGAAATATTATGTAGCTGCAAAACATTGTCTGTTACACCAGTATCTTTGTTCATTCCATGTTAATGGACAATCAATATTCATCCCTAAAAACTCTGTTTTGTTACGCAGTTTATAAATTCATCATCCATGCTTAATCTGACAGAATTGTGTTCCCTCTTTATGACGAAATGCAGAGTGCTTATTTTTTTCTGTGCAATGTTAATTTATTTCATACTGTCAAATTGTAAACACCTTCAAAAGTTTCAATGCAGAAACAAACAGCTTTGATTGCAGGATTCCTGTTATTATTTATATACCGATGATGCCTTTCACCTGATTCAGGCATCTTCAGATTTGCCTACACAAAAAATATAAATTTCATTAGAAATGGTGTGACCTTATTCTGTAAACATGGACTTACTAGCTAGAGATTGTAACACAACTTACTGATGGTGTTGGGCACATGGGATACTGAGCATACAATACATCCCAGCAAATTATTACCCTTGTTAAATATTCAGAAACATTTTTTGGTGTTCTATAAGTAAATGGAACGGAATATAGCTGAAAAATAGTCAAACTCGGTGACTGGCTTTGTCTTAAAAATATTTTACACACCATAAAATAGAAAAGCAAAAAACAACAGATTTCCTTGTTGAGGCAAGTAATGTGGTACAAGGAACACAAAACAGAGTGAGACCTACGTAGACCTGTCATCATGTAAACATGTTGGAGGTGTAGTTGCTCATATTTGAGCTACACAAATAGTACTGAACATGGGAACACGGAAAAATGTGTGCCAAATGTATGCAACTCGTAGAAGTCGGTGTCAGTGAGCTGTGAGTTATGAAATATTATTTAATTTATGGATATAGGAAATCATTAATTAGCAAATAATGAGAGCTATTGTGAGTCTTGTATACAACTGATATGAAACTAATCATATTAAAAAATGTGAGTACTCTCTTTACGGATGGTGGTCAAAATAACAAGATAAAAAGAAATAAATAAAATTCTGTGCTGTAGTCCATAGATGTGAAAATGCATAAAGGACCCCCAAATGGTAGTGACAGTTATTAACGATGGACACAAGAGTTAATTGGTTCTACAGCAAGGGTGAAGCATTAAGTATTAGGAGCTTCAAACACTACCTATGTGAGGTGCACAAAAATCAAAACATCTGCTTTCCCAAATGTTAAAAATTTTTAGATGAAAGGATTATGGAGCCAAGTGACAGCAATGGTTGATGGACCATAATCTCAAAAATATGGAGTAAAGTCTATGCTTAATCAATTATGTATACACAGGAGTATACATAAAGTGAGAAATAAGCAACAGATGCACTAGATCATGTCACATTATAAACACTTGCCACACAATCCTTAGCAATCATCAGTACCATATGTGGATTATGTATGTTTGTGATAACCAATGTATTCGTTCTTCATTCTTAGCTATTTCCATTTCTTCCTGTGCTCAGTACTATTTGTGCAGAGCAAATATGAGCAACTCCACTTTCAACATGTTTATGTGTCAACAGATCTATGTAGGCCTGGTATTGTATTCATTTCTATATTGCATGCCTAGAGAAGGTAATTTGTTTTCTTCTTTTCTTTGTCATAATGCATACTATATTTTTATGACAAAGTTGTTTACTGAGTTTGACTTGTTTAGGCTAGATTCATTTCTATTTATTTATGGGACACCACACAAAGTTTACAAACATTTGATGAAGGCAAATTATTTCCTGTGATGTTTTGTATGCTCCTTATCTCATGTGCCTAACACCACCTAGTATAAGTAAGTTGTGTAATAATTTCTTGCAACTAATTCCAATTTTTCAAATTGAGTTCCTACCACTTCTAACAAAATTGATATTTTTTTGTGTAGGCCTATCTGAAGATGGCTAAATCAGCCAAAACACTTCATCGGTAAATAAATAATAATTACAACCCAGCAACCAACTCTGCTTGTTTCTGCATCATACATTACTGGTTGCTTCACCACCATGCTGTGAGTTGGCAAAAGTTTGAGAATTTCGTTTGCTTTCTCAAAAAGGAGTTCTGGTTTTTCTTCATCAGTGACTATGATGTTCATGTCATCAGCAAAGACAACTTTTTCTCCTTGTCTTATACCAGGCATGGCCAAATGCTGCACACTGTGTCAAAGTGCGGAAGTGTGGCACTGGTGCACACATCTCAGCCAGAGGGCAAAGCAAAACAGACACACATGTGATTAGGCACATACCAAATGAGTGGTGATGGTTCTGCTTCCTTGTCTATGCACTACCAGGGGAACCAAATCACACCCACTCTTGCTTTCCTCTGCTAACTGTAGCCTTACATGAGACATAGGGCCTACTGAGAAATGGCGAGTATTGCAAAGAATGGGAAACCTATATTCTCAGTCATTGAAACCTGATTGGGAACTGCAATTCTTCTTTACAGCAGTAGGTGAAAATTCATAGTGTTTTCCGTGCCACCAATTAATAGGCGACCAGTGCAAGTTCATGATTGAAACACAGTACAGCTCATTTCATAAATACGAGTGTAGTGTACTGAACAATGAAGAATGGCAAACCAAATTAAGTGCACTTAAGAAAATGGACGAGGCACATCAACAGGTTTTTAATGCAAGTCACAATAATTAATACCTCATCTTGTGTTACATTCATATCTATTTTGGTGCACAACATACTGTTTTAAGTTTTCCAGAATGACAATCGCAGTACATCTGCACCAGAAGGAACTTCCAAAATTGTATTAAGATTAGCAAGTTTTGGGAAACCATTTTCCAAAGGGGAGTTTGTAAAAGACTTTCTCATTCATGCTGCAGAACTTTGGTGTCCTAAGAATGAAACTTCCTGGCAGATTAAAACTGTGTGCTGGACCGAGACCCGAACTCGGGACCTTTGCCTTTCGCGGGCAAGTGCTCTCATTCTTGGTGGCCCAAGAATGTTAGCAGATTTCAAGAAATCAGTCTTTCCAAACAAACAGTGAGATGATGTAAAAGTGTTATGGCCAGAGATGTGCACAGGCAGTTAATAAATAAGGCTAAGGACCTCGTTGCTTTATCTGTTGCATTGGATGAAGCAACAGTTCTTACAAATACAGCTCAGGTAGTGATATATGTACAAGGATATATGTATGTGTATAACAGAGGTTGTTTTAGACTTAATGTCTTTGAAAGAGACTACAACAGATGTAAACTTATTCCAAGCTGTCAAGCAAGCAATTGATGTTGGGGGTATGGACTGGAATTGGTTAGTCTCAGTGACCATCGATGTAGCACTGGCGGTGCGAGGCCATCAGAGAAGACTCGTGACACTGATTCACAAAAAGCTAGGATGTACAGAAGAGACATTGTATGTGATTCACTGCATTCTACTTCTAGAGGCACTTTGTGCAAAATCAGTAATGATAGAAAATGTCATGCAACCTGTTGTGCAAGCTGTAAACTGTCTGGAAACGTGGGCTTACATATCACCAGTTTTGGCAGTTCTGGGAGGAATTAGGAGAGGACTACGGCAAAATACCCCACTATACTGAAGTATGCTGGCTCAGGTGAGGTAAAATGCTGAAAAAATATTTTCATTTATTTTTGGCTGTAGTACATTTCTTACATGAGGAGGAAGAATGAACTGAAATAAGAACTCCTTTGTTCGATATCAGACCTCTGCATTTCTCGTTGACATTACGTCTCAATGAACAGCCTGAATGTTAGTCTGCAAGGTGAAAATAATTTCATTTCTGACATGTTGGAAAAAGTAAATACTTTTGAAAGTAAGTTTTCTCTTTGGAAGACCCAACTTGTGTCTAAAGATGCTGGAAATTTCTGTACCCTTGGTTTGCTCCACAAAACAGTTTGATTTCAAAGATACATGTCAGTAATTGTAAAAATTAATGAGGTATTTCAAATATGATTTGTAGACGTTGTGAGTGTGCCTCCTATCATTCATTGCTCTGCAGGGCCGGTTTCAGCATCAGTTGAAGATGCTCCGAATCATGTGCAGAGGGAATTGATTGACCTGCAGTACAATACATGGCTGAAGAACAAGTTCGTTGCAGTACAAATTACAAAAGAATTATACAAAAACTCCCCACAGCAAGAATTTCCACACCTACATCACATAGCTGCAAGAATTAGGCCCATGTTTGGATCTACTTAAGTGCTTGAAAGATTTTTTCTCTGTAAAGAAGATCAATAAATCAAGGTTTTGATTAAGTATTAGTGACATAAATCTTCATGACTACTTGCATTTATCAATGTATCATGCTATTGTGTGTAACATTAACAGCATTGTTTCTCGTCACCAATAATAAACATGTTTCAGATTTTTTTCCCTGGTTTAAAATTGTTCTATACTAACTGTGTCCCACCTACTGCATGTTATGTAGGTGAACATTGTTATCTGAAAAATTTGGTATAAAAACAGTTTCTCAAGGTATGTGTAAATGTTTAAAAATTATCCTTTAATTATTGAGACGCTTGTTTGATATATTTGCCATGAAAGGTTCTTAAGTACCTAACGTGAAGGTAAAACCAATCCACCATATTTATGCAACATTTGTTTTTATGTTTTGTTTTTGAGCCATGACACTTGTTGATGCAGTGAAGGAATAACATGATACCTTCCCATGACTGCATTATGCACTGGAAAAAATGCACAAAGAGTGCTCAGATATAGTGCATCCCAGCTAGTGGACAAATTGAACCAGTGACATCTGTGGTTAGAGACATAAACCAAATAAGTGGTGACAGTTCGGTTTCCCTGTTTACATGTCTGCACACTGTGACCGGGAAGTTCCACATATGTAGCAGCTCTGCACGAAGCAGAATTTCTGTCCGGCCTTGTCTTATACTGTCTGGAAAATCTTTGATATAGCATTAAGAACAGAATTTGACCCCACACATTAATCTGAGGAACACCTATGTTTATGTTTCATATCTGGCAATTGTTTTACTAAACTTTATCACCAGTGTATGTGTGAACTATCTCTGTCTTCTGCACGCTGTTTGCCAACTATGACTGGAAACACTTGTTTGTTATTTCTCTTACATCTTGTGCATCTAACTCATTTAGTAGTACTTTATGGTCAACAATGTTAATCACCTAGGACAAGTCTAAGAATATTCCTGTAACACAGTCATTCTTGTCAAGAGCTTCAGGTACCATTTTTGTGAACTCTGTAATGGACAATATTGCACTTCTCCCACTTCAGAAACCAAACTGTGCTTCATTAAAAAGGTTGTATTTATTCATGTAACTCATTAGTCTATATTTCATGATTGATTCAATTATTTTTTAGAATGCAGACAGTAGTGAAACTGGCCTATAGTTTTGAGTACTCTCTACATTATCTTTCTTTAGTAAAGATACATCTCATACAACTTATGTGTGATTTAGGCACTGTGGAAAATGGCTGAAATATAGGACTCATTTACTATGTTTGTTAATAGAGTTTATATACTCTCTATAAACACTGGCAGAACAGAGCCTCATCTGCACCTACAAATGTCTTACTTTTTAGTTTCTGTATTGTCTTCGTAACTTCAAACTCTGTTGTGGGAAACATCATCATTGTGCTTCCTGTATAAGTCATTGTGGGTGCTGCATGTGTTTCATTGCTACATGATTTTGTTGCAACTTCCTAGCAATACTAGAGAAACAATCATTTACAAAATGTTTCAATTCTTGAAGATTTTCTATTATTCTATCCCATCTCTGATTTGTATGCTATAATCCTTGTCTGCCTTTTCCAGTTCCTTGTTTTTTATGACCTTCCACACTACTTCACTTGTATTTTCTGCATTACATATTATTTTGTCACTGGATGAGTTGTAGCAATACAGATCAATAAACAAGCAACAGCTCAAGAACAGTGCGTAATAACATCAATTGGAGGACTGTGGATTTATTCTCTTGGCGTGATTCTGCGTGTTTGTAATGTTACACATTGTAGAGTGATATTGTGTGAAGTAAAGGTATAGAAACATCAACAAGTATACATCATTGCATCTACCATACTTCAGTAAACATCTCTACAGTGGTGATCCCCATGTGATTGAACATGCAACAACTCCAGCAAGCAGGGACTGTGGTGAATAATGATAAGTGCATTTTTGCCCAAATTAATGTAAAGTTTTTAGGTTTAGAGGTGTTGCGGTGCAACTGCTAGCACCATTGACCAGACTGCTTAAAGTAAAGCTAAAAGTAGCTATGAGGAAGGTGACTTGGAACAAGGAAGCAATAATGACATTTAAATTAGTGGAATAGTACACCACACGGTCAGTAATACTGAATCATCCACACAAAAATGTGCCTGAAGCCATTATGGTAGGCAGAAGCCAAATGGCAGTTGGCACCACATTACAACTGTACACTGATGGCACATCGCAAACTCTAGCATTCTTCTCTTTGCTTTTAACAGAGAAGCAAAAGAACTGCTGTGCAGTTGATTGGGAGCTGTATACTATCTTTGCGGCTGTCAAGCCTGTCTGTGACTGTGTGGGAAGCAGAGAGTTCATAATTTTCACAATCCACAGGCCAGTCACAGAACTGTTGAAAAATGGACTGCTCACTGTGTCACCCCAACAGGCCAGACAGGTGGACTTCATGTCCCAGTTTACCACTGATGTCGGCCATGTGAGTTACAGCAAGAACAGTTGCCAACTATTTATCCAAAAGCTGAGCTGAAATTATAGCAGTGTGATGCAACCACAATGCATAAGTGCAGGCACTGGTCAAGGAATTAGAGATGCTATCTGAGCAACTAAGTTCAAGTCTACAATTACAACCAGTCAAATTAGCATGGGCAACACATGTCTACTTTCTGTACGACTTCCAGAGAACCATTTTTTTCTGCTTTTCATGACCTTGCACATCCTGGATTACAAGCTACAGTGAAGCTGGTGAAGAGTAAGGTAATGTGGCTCGGGATTAACAAAGACTGCCGGAAAGCAGTGTAGCAAGGGTCAGCAAGGTCAAACTGACGGCCACACACTCAGCCCTGAAGTATCACTTATCAGACCTTCAGCTAGATTTGGGCACATAGGTATGGATCTCGTGGGCCCCCTTCCTTACATCAATGGTACCTGGTCAGTGGTCAGTGGTGCCTGGCAACCTTAGTGGACCACTTTACCCAATGGCCAGAGGCCTTTCTGGTTCCGGGTATGGCAGCTACTGAGATGACATTCATTCTAGGTGACTGGATCACCAGGTTGGCATACCATCACAAATGTCAAGGGCAGACAGTTTAAATAGTTCCAGGAAACCCTACCTCTGAGCGGCTGTTCCTACATAAATACCACCAGCTACCACCCAGCAGTGTTATCATGGAGAGATTCCAACATACCTTGAAGGGGGCACTGATGTATACTGGCACCACATTGTTAGGTGTGCTACTGCTTGTCCTCTTAGGCCTGTGATCGGTAATCAAAGAAGACCTGCAGCATTCACTGGCACTGCTGGTGTATGGCGACGAGCTGTGTTTTCTTGGGGAACTAATTAACAGCAGTCTCTCTGACCTACCTCCTTTGATCTTCATTGCAGAGTTCAGTCACCATCTGGAGGACACAATGGCTCAAATTCACCCCTCTGTGCTGCAGCCTCATAGATACTGGAAAGTCTTTGTTCTCAAGGATCTATACAACATGCTCTTTTCTTTGGTTGAGGGACGACTTAGTCAAAACCACCCCTCACATCACCATAAAATGGCCCATACAAGGTGTTACAGTGAGGACTACACACTTTTAAACTTCTACACAATGGGAAAGATGAAATGGTTTATGTGAAATGATTGAAGCCATCACACCTGGATCCAGAAGCGACAACACCCCAGGGGGCTCGTCCCTCTTTGGCGGGTTCGTGCTTGGCTACCACAGGGCCCCAGCCTTTGCAGCACTTTTTCCCTTCCGTGCTGCATGTCTATCCTCTTGCTATTCTTTATCCCCTCCCTTGGGGAACATGTCTGGGGTATTATTGGCAATGTTCTGCATTCTGTTGCTGACCTACAAACAGTCTTAACTTTCTTTTTGGCTCCTTTCTCCTTTCTTTGTTTCCCTTCTCCTCTCATTCCTCTGCTTTGGCATTTGAGGATCCTCTTTTTTTCTTCTTTCTCCCTGAGCACTCCTGAAGGCCAGCCCATGCATCTGACATGTAAAAGGTGACTGGGCAACGCGCAATTCCCAGCTCCGGGTCGACAAGTAGGGTTCATACGTACCTCCTGGTACAGGCCAGGCCCAGGGAGGGGTGATTGCCTGAGCTGTAACCTTCCCAGATTGCCCATTGGTCCCTCCGTCAGGTGTTCCGGAGGTGTAAACAGTTACCTAAGGTGGGTGTGCCCTCTCATATAGGGGATTCCCAGTTGGAAGGAGCGTGCCATCATAGACGCTGGCAATCGTGGGGGATTTCCTCACAATGAGTCACTCATCCTCTCCATCGACATCGATGAAACTTATGCATAATGAGGCTACTGATTCGAAGACTCTTCCCATGGCACCACAGTTCCTTGTGGTATACTGTACTGAAGACTGTCAGTCCTTTGTCGTGGTCAATCTGTTTATTATTCAGAAAGGTCTTGTGGCAATTGCTGGCCCTGTAAAATCCTGCTCTCGTTTACGGAATGGCACCTTGCTTTTGGAGACAGCTTCTGATGTTCAAGCACAACTACTACTTGCTGCCTCGCTTCTCCATGGCTACCCTGTTCATGTTGAGACACATAGAACTTTGAATTCTTCCCGTGGTGTAATTTACACCAGGCTGCTTGACAGTCTAACCAAGGCTAAAATACAATCTTACCTCTCTGATCAGGGAGTCATTGCCATTCATCGTGTAATGAAAATGATTGATTCCTCCTTGGTGCCCACCCACACTCTTTCCCTCACCTTTGATAGGGTGGTGCTGCCATCCAAGATTAAAGCAGGCTATGAAATCATCACAGTCCGGCCGTACGTTCCGAATCCAATGCTCTGTTACCAGTGTCTTTGTTTCAATCACACCATAATGTATTGTCGACACCCAGCCAAATGGGTAACCTGTGGCAGGGATTCACACAAGGGCAAATGTCCACCTCCTTCTTCCTGCTGTATCAACTGCACTGGCGGCCGCCGTGCCTCCTCCAGGGATTGTCCCATGTATCTAGATGAGTGGGCTGTTAAAGAGATTCAGGTAAAGGAAAAATTGCTTACCCAGTAGCTTGCAAGTTACTGGCTAGTCGCAAATGCTGTGTTTTCCCATCTGGCACTTTTAGTTCAGTTCTTGTTACCCCTCACTCCACGAAGGACATGGCTACACAGACACACGACCTCAAATTTGGCTCTGAGCATGTGGAAGTCGCCCAGCGTCAAGGTACCATTGCCATCCCCCCTGTCCTGCTGTGCAACTGTCAAATTCTCGCCTAAAGAGGCGGAGCTACCTAATACACATCTGGCAGGCAGGAAAGGCCAGAAGGAGTACTCCTGAGAAGACTTCCCCCCGTCCCTCCAACCAAACACTACCCATATTTTCTTCTACCCGGAAGGGCTCAAAGAAGTCCACTAAAGACAAAGGGTCTTCTCCTTCACCAACTCGAAGATCCTGCTCGACGGTGTCGCCACATGGTCGCTTAGCCCAGCCGGCCTCTGTCTTGCCAGTGTGCTCCACCAACCATTTTTCAGTGTTGGACTCCAACCGACTGACCGCACAAGCACGCCGATGCTTGTGTGGACCCCATGGAACAGGATCCTGCGGCTTTTGTATCCTGTAGTAGCGACTCTCCACTGGCTGTCCCTCGGCGGACACTGAGCTGACATCCCTACATCTCTTCCTTCTCATGACTATCCTCCAATGGAACATTCGTGGCCTTCAGTCCCACAAAGAGGATTTGCAGCTCCTTCTAGCATCACAGCATCCCCCTGTACTTTGCCTTCAGGAAATGAAATTGCACCCTCGAGACTGCTTTGAGCTTCCACATTACTTACCGATTCATTTTGACCTTCCCCCTGAGGTCGGCCTCACATCTCATGGGGGCCTCATGCTGCTTTTACAGGATGACCTTCGTAGTCAATCCATCTCCCTGACTACCCGTCTTCAAGCTGTTGCTGTTCACCTCTTCCTCCCCCTCCTGACTTTCTCCCTCCGTACCATTTATGTACCTCCGTCCTTCAGTGTCACCATGGCTGACTTCCTTCAGCTTACTGGGCAGCTACCTCCACTGTTTTTCCTACTCGGTGACTTTAATGAGCAACATCCCCTTTGGGGTTCTACCAAGACCTGCCAGAGAGGTACCCTCTTGGCTGACATTCGTAACCAACTCAACCTCTTCTGCCTTAACACTGGAGCACCCACTTTCCTTTCTGACTCCTTGCACACCTATTCCCATTTGGACCTATCCTTTTGCACTGCCCAGCTTGCCCATCGTCTTGAGTGGTCCATTCTTTCTAACGCATACTCAAGCGAACATTTCCCATGTGGGCAGCTTTACTCCTCCCTCCCAAGACCTGCCAGAGAGGTACCCTCTTGGCTGACATTCGTAACCAACTCAACCTCTTCTGCCTTAACACTGGAGCACCCACTTTCCTTTCTGACTCCTTGCACACCTATTCCCATTTGGACCTATCCTTTTGCACTGCCCAGCTTGCCCATCGTCTTGAGTGGTCCATTCTTTCTAACGCCTACTCAAGCAAACATTTCCCATGTGGGCAGCTTTACTCCTCCCTGGCGACTTTCACGGAACAAGATTTCCTCAGTTGTGATTACCAGGTGGACTATCTCACAAATGTTATCCTTACTGCTGCAGAACATTCCATTACTCACAGTTCCTCTTTACCATGTTGTGTCCCAGTCCCTTGGTGCACTGAGGCATGCTGCGATGCAATTCGTGCACGGAGACATGCTCTCCGCATTTTTAATCACCACCCTAGACTGGAAAACGGCATTGTTATAAACAGATGCATGCAAAGTGTCGTCAGGTTCTTCGGGATAGCAAAAGAGTTAGTTGGATTTCGTTCACTAGTTCTTTTAACAGTTCCACACCTTCCTCTGTTGTGTGAGCCAACCTCCAGCGGCTCTCTGGAACCAAGATCCATACCATCGTTTCTGGCCTGACTGTAGGTGCCGCTGTCATTGTGGATCCTGTTGCTATCTCCAACACCTCGGGCCTCCACTTTGCGGAAGTTTCGAGTTCCTCCCACTACCACCCTGCATTTATCCATAGGAAACGAGTTGAGGAGGCTCGGGCGATACCCTTCTCTTCTCTCAATCATGAGTGCTACAATGCCGCCTTCACTATGAGGGAGCTAGATCATACTCTCAGTTCATCCCAGTCCTCTGCCCCAGGGTCAATGCTATCCACATTCAGATGTTGCAGCACCTCTCCCTTGCGGGCAAGCACTTTCTGCTTAACACATACAACTGCATTTGGGCTGAGGGCACACTGGACGCTGGCGTCAAGCCACAGTCATACCCATACCTAACCCTGGTAAGGACAAAAACCTTCCTTCTAGCTACTGCCCCATCTCTGCATTTGCAAGGTGATGGAACATATGATTCATGCCCGGCTGGTGTGGTAGCTCGAATCTTGCCATTTCGAGCGTGGCATTGTGACCTTGACCATCTCATTATTTTGTCCACCCATGTCATGAATTGTTTTCTGCAGAAATCCCAGATTGTGGTCATGTTTTTCGATTTGGAGAAGGCTTACTGCACCTGCTGGAAAACTGGCATCCTCCGTATTCCTTACACGTGGGGCTTCCACGGGCCCCTTCCCTCTTTTCTTCAGGCATTTTTTCAATACTGAGTTTTCAAGGTGCGTGTGTGTTCTGCTCTGTCGGACACCTTTATTCAGGCAAATGGTGTGCCTCAGGGTTCCATCCTGAGCATCTTCCTCTTTGCTATTGCCATTAACCCTATCATGGCCTGTTTCCTGCCGGGCATCTCCGGCTCCCTTTTTGTCAATGATTTTGCCATCTATTGCAATTCTTCACAGACCTGTCTCACTGAGCGGTGTCTTCAGCGTTATCTTGATCGTCTTCACTCCTGGAGCATCGTCAATGGCTTTCGCTTTTCCACTGACAAAACCGTCTGTATGAATTTCTGGTGGTGCAAATGGTTTCTCCCACCATCTCTATATCTTGGGCCTGTTGCCCTTCCGTTTGTTGACACTAAAAAATTCCTGGGGCTCATGCTCAATAGGAAACACTCTTGGTCCTCCCACGTCTCTTACCTGGCATCTCACTGTACACAGCCCCTCAATGTCCTAGTGTCCTCAATGGTACTTCTTGGGGTGTCAATCGAACCACCCTCCTCTGTTTGTACCAGTCCCTTGTCCGTTCGAAACTTGACTATGGGTGCTTTGTTTATGTGTCTGCACTCCCATCCCTTCTACACCATCTCAACACTATCCGTCATTGTGGCATCTGTTTGGCGATGGGTGCCTTTTACACCAGCCCGTTTGAGAGTCTGTATGCTGAACCTGCTGAACTACCACTGTCCTACCGCCATGACTTTCTCCTCAGCAAGTATGTGTGCCGTTTGTCTGCCATGTGAGGCTACCCTTCCTATGCCTCCTTCTTTGATGATTCCTTCGATCGTCAGTATGGGGCTCGTCCTTCTTCTCTGTTACCTCCTGGTGTCCGCTTTCGCCACTTGCTAAGGTGACTTAACTTCATTCTACCTGCAGCTTTCCCCATGGGTGTGAAACCTTTACCACCTTGGCTTCGTGAAGCGACCCATGTTAACCTTGGCCTTTATTCGCTTCCTAAGGAACTACTCCAGCCTCAGTCTACCGCCTTCAGTTTCATGACCTTCACATGGAATTTAGTGATAATACCTTTGTATACACTGATGGCTCTCGGGCTGACCATGGAGTTAGGTGTGCATTCATCATTGGCACCCATGTCTATCAATATCGGCTTCTGGCGCACTCCTCATTATTTACAGCTGAGCTATTCAACTTGTATCAGGCGACAGAGTACATCCAGTGACACAGCTTTCCCAATTGTGTCCTCTGCTCCAACTCACTCAGTGCTCTCCAAAGTCTCTGTGCACTGTACACTGCTCGTCCATTAGTGCAGCGGGTACAGGAAAACTGTCACTTCCTCACTCTTGGTGGAGTCAATGTCATGTTTCTGTGGGTCCCTGGTCATGTCGGTCTGCCAGGAAACAAGGCTGCTGATGCTGCTACCAAGGCTGCACCTCTATTCCCTCCAATGATCTCTGCATTGCCATCTGCTAGGAGGTGGCGTCCCTTTGGCATCGCCAATGGCCCACCCTTCTCAGAAATAAGCTTTGACATATTAAGCCTCTCCAGCGCCTTGGGCAACCTCCTCACTCAAGAGGACGTTGTTATCAGGAGAAAGAAAACTGGCATTCTACAGATCGGAGCGTGGAATGTCAGATCCCTTAATCAGGCAGGTAGGTTAGAAAATTTAAAAAGGGAATGGATAGGTTAAAGTTAGATATAGTGGGAATTAGTGAAGTTCAGTGGCAGGAAGAACAAGACTTCTGGTCAGGTGAATACAGGGTTATAAATACAAAATCAAATAGGGGTAATGCAGGAGTAGGTTTAATAATGAATAAAAAAAATAGGAGTGCGGGTAAGCTACTACAAACAGCATAGTGAACGCATTATTGTGGCCAAGATAGACACGAAGCCCATGCCTACTACAGTAGTAGAAGTTTATATGCCAACTAGCTCTGCACATGATGAAGAAATTGATGAAATGTATGATGAGATAAAAGAAATTATTCAGGTAGTGAAGGGAGACGAAAATTTAATAGTCATGGGTGACTGGAATTCAACAGTAGGAAAAGGAAGAGAAGGAAATGTAGTAGGTGAATATGGATTGGGGGGGAAGAAATGAAAGAGGAAGCCGCCTGGTAGAATTTTGCACAGAGAATAACTTAATCATAGCTAACACTTGGTTCAAGAATCACAAAAGAAGGTTGTATTCATGGAAGAAGCCTGGAGATACTGACAGGTTTCAGATAGATTATATAATGGTTAAGACAGAGTTTTAGGAACCAGGTTTTAAATTATAAGACATTTCCAGACGCAGATGTGGACTCTGACCACAATCTATTGGTTATGAACTGTTGGTTATGAACTGTAGATTAAAACTGAAGAAACTGCAAAAAGGTGGGAATTTAAGGAGATGGGACCTGGATAAACTGAAAGAACCAGAGGTTGTACAGAGTTTCAGGGAGAGCATAAGGGAAAAATTGACAGGAATGGGGGAAAGAAATACAGTAGAAGAAGAATGGATAGCTTTGAGGGATGAAATAGTGAAGGCAGCAGAGGATCAAGTAGGTAAAAAGACGAGGGCTAGTAGAAATCCTTGGGTAACAGAAGAGATACTGAATTTAATTGATGAAAGGAGAAAATATAAAAATGCAGTAAATGAAGCAGGCAAAAAGGAATACAAACGTCTCAAAAATGATATCGACAGGAAGTGCAAAATGGCTAAGCAGGGATGGCTGGAGGACAAATGTAAGGATGTAGATGCTTATCTCACGAGGGGGTAAGATAGATGCTGCCAACAGGAAAATTAAAGAGACCTTCGGAGAAAAGAGAACCACTTGCATGAATATCAAGAGCTCAGATGGAAACCCAGTTCTAAGCAAAGAAGGGAAAGCAGAAAGGTGGAAGGAGTATATAGAGGGTCTGTACAGGGGTGATGTTTGTGAGGACAATATTATGGAAATGGAAGAGGATGTAGATGAAGATGAAATGGAAGATATGATACTGCGTGAAGAGTTTGAAAGAGCACTGAAAGACCTAAGTTGAAACAAGGCTCCGGGAGTAGAGAACATTCCATTAGAACTACTGACAGCCTTGAGAGAGCCAGTCCTGACAAAACTCTACCATCTGGTGAGCAAAATGTATGAGACAGGCGAAATTCCCTCAGACTTCAGGAAAAATACAATAATTCCAATCCCAAAGAAAGCAGGTGTTGACAGATGTGAAAATTATCAAACTATCAGTTTAATAAGTCACAGTTGCAATATACTAACACGAATTCTTTACAGACGAATGGACAAACTGGTAGAAGCCAACCTCATGGAAGATCAGTTTGTATTCCTTAGAAAGATTAAGGAAAGGCAAACCTACATTTCTGTTGACTGGAATACTCTCTTTCAAATTCTGAAGATGGCAGGGGTAAAATACAGGGAACAAAAGGCTATTTACAATTTGTACAGAAACCAGATGGCAGTTATAAGAGTCGATGGACATGAAAGGGAAGCAGTGGTTGGGAAGGGACTGAGACAGGGTTGTAGCCTCTCGCTGATGTTATTCAATCTGTATATTGAGCAAGCAGTAAAGGAAACAAAAGAAAAATTCGGAGTAGGCATTAAAATCCATGGAGAAGAAATAAAAACTTTGAGGTTCGCTGATGATGTTGTAATTCTGTCAGAGACGGCAAAGGACTTGGAAGAGCAGTTGAACGGAATGGACAGTGTCTTGAAAGGAGGGTATAAGATGAACATCAACAAAAGCAAAATGAGGATAATGGAATGTAGTCGAATTAAGTCGGATGATGCTGAGGGAATTATTAGATGGAAGTGAGACACTTAAAATAGTAAAGGAGTTTTGCTATTTGGGGAGCAAAATAACTGATGATGGTCGAAGTAGAGAGGATATAAAATGTAGACTGGCAATGGCCACGAAATCGTTTCTGAAGAAGAGAAATTTGTTAACATCGAGTATTGATTTAAGTGTTAGGAAGTTGTTTCTGAAAGTATTTGTATGGAGTGTGGCCATGTATGGAAGTGAAACATGGACGATAAATAGTTTAGACAAGAAGAGAATAGAAGCTTTTGAAATGTGGTGCTACAGAAGAATGCTGAAGATTAGATGGATAGATCACATAACTAATGAGAAGGTATTGAATAGAATTGGGGAGAAGAGGAGTTTGTGGCACAACTTGATTAGAAGAAGGGATCGGTTGGTAGGGCATATTCTGAGGCATCAAGGGATCACCAATTTAGTATTGTAGGGCAGCGTGGAGGGTAAAAATCGTAGAGGGAGACCGAGAGATGAATACACTAAGCATATTCAGAAGGATGTAGGCTGCAGTAGGTACTGGGAGATGAAGAAACTTGCACAGGATAGAGTAGCATGGAGAGCTACATCAAACCAGTCTCAGGACTGAAGACCACAACAGCAACAGCGTATTGGGTACTGCCTTTTTAGCCATCATCATTTGCTCAGTGATGCTGCCCCACCACTTTGTACGCATTACGCCCAAATTTAACTGTCCGCCGCTACCTGCTGGAATGCTCTTTTTTTTACTAATTTACTTTCCATCTTGGGTTTGCCATCTGATTTACCAAATGATGTGTGGGCTGTCGCCCACGTTTTACTTTTTATCTGCTGAAGCAATGTGGTGAAGGCCATTTAATTTTTAGTTTTGGATCTCCATTTATGTATGGTGTTTATTTTTTTCTTTTTTTTTCCCCATGTGGCTTGTTTATATGTCTCCTATTCTTTCCATTGGGACTGACATGTAGTCATTTCCCTTGTCTCTGTGTTTGCATTCTGTAATTTTGACTTGGACACACATGACCTCAGTTGTTTTTTGCACCCTAAAACAAAACAAAACAAAACAAACAGAAGTGACAAAGGACACCACTCTAGTACCTCACACTGCACGCCCAACCACCCCAGACCAGTGCAATGCTGATAACCATACCTGGGCTGATGGGCTGACTACCACCAGCGTGATCTCTGAGTTTTTAAAAAAAAAATATGGGGGGGGGGGGGGGGGAGGAGGACTGATGCAGGGACAGAGACTGATAAACAAGTAACAGCCCAAAGATAATGTATAATAACTTTTATAGGTTGACTTTGGAATTATTATCTTCATGTGATTCTGCCTGCTTGTAATGTTATACTTTGTAGTGTGATATTTTGTGAAGTAAAGGAATAGAAAGATCGAGTACCCATACAGATTCTTTTGCGGCAAGCACCTGTGATAGTTATCTTTTTCCAATATCTGCTGTTATGTGTCTATTTTCCTTAGATGCCATTTTGTGTCAGAGTTTAAATGTGTATGGTCCTTGATGTAAGACATTGTATGGGTTGTTATATGGTGGTATGACATGTGATTTGACTGAGTCATCCCTCATCCAGATGAAGGCCACATTGTATAGGTCCTTGTGTACAGAGGCTTTCTGGTGTCCATGAAGCTGTATTGTGGAGGGTTGTATTTGAGCCGTTGTGTCTCACAGGTGGTGTCCGAATTATGTGATAAATGCCAGAGGAGGAAGATCAGAGGGCTTTCTGGTAATTAGTTGCACCAGCAGACATAGGTCTTTACCGTGCACCAGCTGTGCCAGTGAATGCTGCAGATTTTTTTTTACTGCCGATCACAGGCTTAAGAGGATGAGCAGTAGTGCATCCAACCACGTGGTGGCAGCACACATCAGCACCACCTTCAAGGTACTGTGGAACCTCTCCACCATATCATTTCTGGCTGGATGACAGCAGGTGGTGTGTATGTGGGAACAGCCTCATAGGTGTAGGGTTTCCTGAAACAAGGGGTGCTGTAAACTGTCTGCCCGTGTCAGTCGTGATGGTGTATGGTGTGGTTAACCTTGTTATCCAACCAACTAGAATGGTCTTCACCACCATAGCTGTCATAATATCTGCATGTGAATCTGAATCAGAAAAGAGGTTTTAGGTATCTTGTTTCTTTCCGGTTCACCAATGACATTTTCATTATCTAGACTCACACGTATGACAACCTTTGCTTTTTTCTTGATAACCTAATCACCTACATCCAAATCCTCTTCGCCTGGTAATTCTCATCTCCTTGAGCCACGTTCCTAGATGATGATTTCCGTATCTCAGATGGCCCCAAAAATACGTCTGTCCATATGAAGTACACCAAAAGTACCTCCTTTTTGACAGTACTACCCGTTCCATGCCAAAAAGTTTATTCCTTACAGAATCACTGTGCTTGCAACTGTTGTGGCTCAAAATGGCTCTGAGCACTATGGGACTTAACATCTGAGGCCATCAGTCCCCTAGAACTTAGAACTACTTAAACCTAACTAACCTAAGGACATCACACGACACCCAGTCATGACGAGGCACATGTGAAAGTAACCATGTTATATATCAGCTGTTCTCCAATTACTATAAAGCATTCTATTCAAGTGCGACTAGTGACCAACTGTCCACTCACATGAATGACCACCACCAAACTGGCAAACCACAAGCTAGACAATCCAGGTGCTGAACATGCACTCCACAATGTTAACGATTTCAACATCTGCTTGACTATCTGGGCCATTTGAATACTCACTTCCAGCATAAGTTTCTCTGGCCTACACGGATAGGAACCCTCTCTCCAGCACATCCTACTTTCTCACAATCCCTGTGGTGTAAACCTCCACTAACCTTTTCCCACTGTCTCACCTTACATTTTCCCTTTTCTCTTACGTTCACACCACTCATTCCCTAGGCAGATTGTGACTGTCTTTTCCCCAGATTGTGCACTGCCTTTTCCCACCACTTTTCCTCTCCCCATACAAGCATTCTCCCCCCCCCCCCCCTCTCTCTCTCTCTCTCTCTCTCTATCTGTCCTACCCATTCTCCACCCTCTCCCCCTCATCTGTCTCATCCCCCATTCTCTTCCCCTATTCCACCTGTTCTCCTTCTCTCTTCCCCCCATTTTTTCTTCCTCTTGATCTCCACCGAGCGAGGTGGCGCAGTGGTTAGCACACTGGACTCGCAATCGGGAGGACGACGGTTCAATCCCGTCTCCGGCAATCCTGATTTAGGTTTTCCGTGATTTCCCTAAATCACTTTAGGCAAATGCCGGGATCGTTCCTTTGAAAGGGCACGGCCGATTTCCTTCCTCATCCTTCCCTTACCCGAGCTTGCGCTCCGTCTCTAATGACCTCGTTGACGACGGGACGTTAAACACTAATCTCCTCCTCCTCCTCCTTGATCTCCACCACCTTCCTCACCTTCCCCTTCCTTTCCCTCCTCCCTTTTCCTTCCTGTATCCCCTTTTGCTCTGCCCTGTACTCCTTTTGTCTTGTTGTGCATCCGTGAAGTCCTCTGTCCAAAGATCTGCCTCTTTCCGCCCATTCCCTGTTTGCATCCTTCCCTGCCCTGTCTCCACCTTCATCAGTTCACGCAATTGTTTTCAATAATTGAGTATCTATAATCAGCCTTGCTGTGGCCACAGGAGTGTGCATTTTGGTGTCTGTGGTTGTGTGTACTTTTGCTACAAAAGAACGAGTGCTCAAAAGCCAGTGCTATTTCTGTGCTCCATGCATTGATCCACTGTAGGTGAGAGGTTGCCTTTCCCTTATTTTAGTGCTGTTTGTAGTCTGATGGTTAAAAAGTCACTTGCATATTACCTTTTATAAAATTTTTTAGTGTGCTGACAAAATAGAAATCTGTAGTTCTAACAGCCTCCTCCTTCACCGTATCTGTATTTTGTTACCTGATGTGACTTTAATTCTTTTTTGATGCATTTGCAGTACTATCTTCAATATTTTGGAGCACCATGTATTTTGTAACGAGCTGTAGCGTCTACATCTCCGTCGTTTTTGACTGACAGCTATAGTTTCTTTTGTGCCTTACAAGAAATCTTTATGCCTTGATTAATCTATGATGTTTTTGTACACTTTGCTCTAACCTGAGTTACATTTGGTGGAAAAAAGTTTTCAAATAGCATAAGTGCATAAGTGCTTTATTAATAAATGCAATAGAGTGTCAGTTGTTCAAATGTCGGTCAACTGAACAACAACCACTTAACCAAAATGTTACTCGTTCATGACAATTTTCTGGCAGTAGAACCATTTGCTCTCTGTTATGTCACTTGTGTCAACTTTGCCATATAAAGTAAACTTGTGATACATGCGTAAAAGAAAACTTGTTGTGCTTTTTATGAAAAAGAAATGTGAAATTAATAAAAAAGTTAGAGGGAGGTGCATCTGCAACCGAATTAGCTAATGAGTACAAGGTTGATAAGTCAACAATAGCAGATATAAAAGAGTAGAAGACAAGCATCACAGATTTTATATCTATGGTTAATTCTACTGATATATTGACAAATCATAAAACTATAAGCTCGCCACAAACATGGATCCACATGATGCTATTTACAAGTGGTCTGCACACAAAAGAATGGGGCCAGAGATAGGTAGAGAGTACCTCTCTCTGGTCCCATTCTGTGTGAAAACACACTTCAATTTAATGAAACTCTGGAGTGCCATTGAATTTTAAAGCAAGTAAAGGCTGCTTAATACACTTTAGGTCAAGACACAGCATTTTTTAGCTTTAAACACAAAGAGAAAAATTGTCTGCTGATTCTTTCAAAATCCAGCTAAGAGACGTATTGAGCAAAGAGGATCATGTTCTCAAAAATATTTACGATGCTGATGAAGATTGGCTCAATTCAAAATATTTTTCCAAGAAAAATTCACACTTCACATTGTGAATTAGCGGCACCTGGTCTTAAAATAAGAGATTCTCAGAATATAATGAAAATGACAAAAATAATGATACTGTATGTCAAATCCTCAGTACCCTAAAAAAAAACTAGTTGCCATGAATGTGATAAAGAATGTCAAGATTGGTTGAGTGTCAACAATGCAGATTCAAGGTACCAAGTAATGCATGAAAAAAAGGTTGTAAGCACCAGCATTTTATCAACTATTGGTCCAGAAAATGAAGAAGAAAATCTACCGAGTGCTTCTGAACCATCACATATTTAGATACTATCTTACGATGGTTTGAACCTCAAGACGAAAGTGACCAGTACTGGTTTCAGATATCGTCTGCAAAAACGCATGACCTAGCTGCTAGTAAGAGGGTATGCTTGCTTAAACTGACCAAAATCATCTACATCTACATTTATACTCCGCAAGCCACCCAACGGTGTGTGGCGGAGGGCACTTTACGTGCCACTGTCATGACCTCCCTTTACTGTTCCAGTCGCGTATGGTTCGCGGGAAGAATGACTGCCGGAAAGCCTCCTTGCGCGCTCGAATCTCTCTAATTTTACATTCGTGATCTCCTCGGGAGGTATAAGTAGGGGGAGCCAATATATTTGATACCTCATCCAGAAACGCATCCTCTCAAAACCTGGACAGCAAGCTACACTGCGATGCAGAGCGCCTCTCTTGCAGAGTCTGCCACTTGAGTTTGCTAAACATCTCCGTAACGCTATCATGATTACCGAATAACCCCGTGACTAATGCGCCACTCTTCTTTGGATCTTCTCTATCTCCTCTGTCAACCCGACCTGGTACGGATCCCGCACTGATGAGCAATACTCAAGTATAGGTCAAACGAGTGTTTTGTAAGCCATCTCCTTTGTTGATGGACTACATTTTCTAAGGACTCTCCCAATGAATCCCAACCTGGCACCCGCCTTACCAACAATTAATTTTATATGATCATTCCACTTCAAATCGTTCCGCATGCATACTCCCAGATATTTTACAGAAGTAACTGCTACCAGTGTTTGTTCCGCTATCATATAATCATACAATAAAGGATCCTTCTTTCTATGTATTAGCAATACATTACATTTGTCTATGTTAAGGGTCAGTTGCCACTTCCTGCACCAAGTGCCTATCCACTGCAAATCTTCCTGCATTTCGCTGCAATTCTCTAATGCTGCAACTTCTTTGTATATTACAGCATCATCCGCGAAAAGCCGCATGGAACCTCCGACACTATCTACTAGATCATTTATATATATATTGTGAAAAGCAATGGTCCCATAACACTTCCTCGTGGCACGCCAGAGGTTACTTTAACATCTGTAGACGTCTCTCTATTGAGAACAACATGCTGTGTTCTGTTTGCTAAAAACTCTTCAATCCAGCCACACAGCTGGTCTCATATTCCGTAGGCTCTTACTTTGTTTATCAGGCGACAGTGCGGAACTGTATTGAACCCCCTTCAGAAGTCAAGGAAAATGGCATCTACCTGGGATCCTGTATCTAATATTTTCTGGGTCTCATGAACAAATAAAGCGAGTTGGGTCTCACACGATTGCTGTTTCCAGAATCCATGTTGATTCCTACAGAGTAGACTCTGGGTTTCCAGAAATGACATGATACGCGAGCATAAAACATGTTCTAAATTTATAAAACAGATCGATGTCAGAGATATAGGTCTATAGTTTTTCGCATCTGCTCGACAACCCTTCTTAAAGACTGGGACTACCTGTGCTCTTTTCCAATCATTTGGAACCTTCCGTTCCTCTAGAGACTTGCGGTACACAGCTGTTAGAAGGGGGGCAAGTTCTTTTGCGTACTCTGTGTAGAATCGAATTGGTGTCCTATCAGGTCCAGTGGACTTTCCTCTGTTGAGTGATTTCAGTTGCTTTTCTATTCCTTGGACACTTATTTCGATGTCAGCCATTTTTTCGTTCGTGCCAGGATTTAGAGAAGGAACTGCAGTGCGGTCTTCCTGTGTGAAACAGCTTTGGAAGAAGGTGTTTAGTATTTCAGCTTTACGCGTATCATCCTCTGTTTCAATGCCATCATCCTCCCGGAGTGTCTGGATATGCTGTTTCGAGCCACTTACTGATTTAACGTAAGACCAGAACTTCCTAGGATTTTCTGTCAAGTCGGTACATAGAATTTTACTTATGAATTCACTGAACACTTCACACGTAGCCCTTCTTACGCTAACTTTGACATCGTTTAGCTTCTGTTTGTCTGAGAGGTTTTGGCTGAGTTTAAATTTGCAGTGAAGCTCTCTTTGCCTTCGCAGTAGTTTCCTAACTTTGTTGTTGAACCACGGTGGGCTTTTCTCGTCCCTCACAGTTTTACTCGGCACGTAACTGTCTAAAACGCATTTTACGATTGCCTTGAACTTTTTCCCTAAACTCTCAACATTGTCAGTGTCGGAACAGAAATTTTCGTTTTGATCTGTTAGGTAGTCTGGAATCTGCCTTCCATTAATCTTGCTAAACAGATAAACCTCCCTCCCTTTTTTTTATATTCCTATTTACTTCCATATTCAGGGATGCTGCAACGGCCTTATGATCACTGATTCCCTGTTCTGCGCTTACAGAGTCAAAAAGTTTGGGTCTGTTTGTTATCAGTAGGTCCAAGAAGTAATCTCCATGAGTTGGTCCTCTGTTTAATTGCTCGAGGTAATTTTCGCATAGTGCACTAAGTATAATCTCACTCGATGCTCTGTCCCTACCACCCGTCCTAAACATCTGAGTGTCCCAGTCTATATCTGGTAAATTGAAATCTCCACCTAAGACTATAACATGCTGAGAAAATTTATGTAAAATGTATTCCAGATTTTCTCTCGGTTGTTTGGGAGGTCGGTAAAAGGAGCCAATTATTAACCTAGCCCGGTTGTTGAGTGTAACCTCCACCCATAATAATTCACAGGAACTATCCACTTCTACTTCACTACAGGATAAACTACTACTAATGGCAACGAACATGCCACCACCGGTTGCACGCAATCTATCCTTTCTAAACACCGTCTGTGCCTTTGTAAAAATTTCGGCAGAATTTATCTCTGGCTTCAGCCAGCTGTCCGTATCTATAACGATTTCAGCTTCGGTGCTTTCTATCAGTGCTTGGAGATCTGGTACTTTACCAATGCAGCTTCGACAGTTTACAATTACAATACTGATTTCTGCTTGGTCCCTGCATGTCCTGCCTTTGCCGCGCACCCTTTGAGGCTGTTGCCCTTTCTGCACTTGCCCGAGGCCATCTAACCTAAAAAACCACCCAGTCCATGCCACACAACCCCTGCTACCCGTGTAGCCACCTGCTGTGTGTAGTGGACTCCTGACCTATCCAGCGGAACCCGAAACCCCACCATCCTATGGCGCAAGTCAAGGAATCTGCAGCCCACACGGTCGCAGAACCGTCTCAGCCTCTGATTCAGACCCTCCACTCGGCTCTGTACCAAAGGTCTGCAGTCAGTCCTGTCGACGATGCTGCAAATGGTGAGCTCTGCTTTCATCCTGCTAGTGAGACTGGCAGCCTTCACCAAATCAGATAGCCGCCGGAAGCCAGAGAGGATATCCTCCGATCCATAGCGACACACATCATTGGTGCCGACATGAGCGACCACCTGCAGATGGGTGCACCCTGAACCCTTCATGGCATCTGGAAGGACCCTTTCCACATCTGAAATGACTCCCCCTGGTATGCACACGGAGTGCACATTGGTTTTCTTCTCCTCTCTTGCTGCCATATCCCTAAGTTCTTTAAGCATTAATTCTACACATATGTGCTGTACATGCAAAATGCATACATACATATTTTTATTTACTAAGCTGTACTACAAACATTGCTACTGTACTTACCTGTGTAATAATAAGTGATACTCATTATTATAAATATAGGTAGTTTTTATTGGTAAGTTAGTAAATAAAAGTATACTGTTCGATAATTCAAATAAACCAGTTTTCTGGCCACCCAAGACCTTTAATTAAATCGAATAATCAATGCTCTGTTGTATGTTGTAATTTTCAGTTGTATCATGAGTATTTTATACACCACTCCAGTTTGGGTTTTTGAGAAGTTTTCTAAAATAATTAGTTTTTGTTGTACTGGCTACCCTCCTGAACTCGTATGCAGTAGATTTTGTATCCTGATTGATATTAGCATGTAACATAAAGCAACTCTGTGTCATGGTCTGAAAGGCAACTGAGTATTGGTTTTGTGATATAATTTAGTTTGGAAGTTTTCATTGGGAATGTAGTTAGGTGGTAATGTTACAAACTGAAGTAAATTATTACTGGAAGAATTTTTAAGAACACCTACATTGAAATCACAAGCAATCACCATGTCACTGTTTTTTACTGTTAAATATGGCAATAGAGCTTCAAGGTGCATTATGAACAAATTTCAGTTATCTGCAAGTACTCAATGATATTACTCTGACAAAAGATTTATTATGAAATTCTGCTTCTGTCAGAAACGCTTCCATATGCTGCTCCAAGCAAAATTTATGAAAGTCAGTGGTCTTGAACTTATGACAGTTCATATTAGATGTCACAATTTCTGCTTTCTATGTTTCTGCTCTTCATAAATGAGATGCTAACTTAAAGTGTATAACACTTAACATATATTTACAAGTGATCACCTGATGTTCAGACAGGCAACTGGGTTTGATGACTCTTGATTCATGAATGCAGGTAAGTATTTCATTACGTTTGCTGAATGCTCTGACCCAGTAAAGATTGATGGCATTTTGCATTGGCTGGAATAAAATTGGATGAAATAAAAATAATTTTGGTTGCCAAAATGTATCACCAAATAGCTGCTGGTACTGGTGCAGTATGCTACAATTATGCTGTTAAGCTTCTTTCTCAAACTTAAGGTTTCTTTCAGTTCTAATCTTTCTTAACTCTTGGTTTCATCCTGTCCTCCCTAAAAAGGTGCATCTCTGACACATGTAATAATTGTCATCTTTACTATTCTTGACACCACCCACCCACCCACTGCCCCTTAGGTTTCCTACTATTAGCCCAGCCAGTTTACTTCTCCCTTTCCTGTTGAGGTGAAGGATATCCCTAGCACAAACCAATCATCTGATGGAATCAATTGGAACCACACCAAAATTAACTCTCCCCATAGATTAACTGTAGAGGGAATTGTGTAAATGACACAGAGATTAAACCCTGTGTAAATTGTTGATGAATTAACTTCATGCAGTTGATTATTGCCAAACTCAGTTCGTAAATGACATTCACCTTGAGTATGATCTTAAAATCATATAGCATAAACAGTATACTTTGATACTGTTGTCTATCTCATTTGAAATATTGTATTCTCAGGGTGGTAAAACCATTGTTTTATGGAATATTTTAAGAAGGACACCAAATTTAATTTCAGTTTACTGCCTCACTCTAGCTGACTGCATATCCCTAAAACATTAGATTCTGATGTGGAACAAGTTAGAAACTGTAACATAAAATATCTGAATATAATAGTCAATAACCTGATTATTTTTCAGGAGATTGTCAAAATAGGTGAATACATTATGGTAATCTGGACCTGCTAATATTTACAGAATTAATACTCTGTCAGAATGAAACACAGTTATGCAGTTTTAATACATTTATCATACACAAAATACCTAATCTTCACTGTTGTGATCAATTGCTGTCAAAACTGAAATCTAACAGACATTTTTACGTAAGCTTGTGTAACAATTCCTGTAAGATACTCATCTATAGAGCAGAAGGATTTGCCTATTAAAAATTCTTACAGACTTGGGTTAAAGTGTGCATATCTGAAACCAAGTTTTTTTGACTGCTGGCAATTTATTGAAAAAGTGTGTACCTGAACATTGGACCCCTTTCTGGACCAAGCTAAGTGATTGTTCTTATTCGTAGTATTGGTATGATGCATTGAGCTATTGGTTGGAAACAGAGATACATTACTCACAACAAATTTCGTTACGTAATAAATATACCGAAGAGCATGGTTAGAATACAAAGTTCCATGAACAGGTTTCAACATGATGTTCTTGAATTTACAAACCCAAATGAGTCTTGTTACACACTTCTGCATGCTTAAAACTTTTGCTTGGTTTGATGTGTTACCCGAGAATATGATCCCATATGACATAATACAATGAAAGTAAGCAAAGTATGCAAGTTTTTTTTATACTTATATCTCCTACACCTGACATCTTTCTCACTGCATATACAGACTTATTTAGGCACCTCAGGGACTGATGACCTTAGCAGTTAAGTCCCATAAGATTTCACACACATTTGAACATTTAGGCACTTCAGCAGCTCTGTGGTATGTGTAGACAGATAGCAGATCATTATTGCCCAGTGTGGCAATTCCAGATGAAGGTTCCAAATATCTCTGAATTAATTTTGGTTTTATGTGAGAGCAAGATTTATTTTAATAGTGCTTCTATGGCCACAGGTGTTTTCTTTTAAGTTGCCACATCAGTTATTAGTGACTGTTCCAAGTTCAGGTAGGATTTACAGTTTCATCAGTTTGGAAGGTAGAAGACGAGGTACTGGCAGAAGTAAAGCTGTGAGTACCGGGCGTGGGTCGTGCTTCGGTAGCTCAGTTGGTAGAGCACTTGCCCGCGAAAGGCAAAGGTCCCGAGTTCGAGTCTCGGTCGGGCACACAGTTTTAATCTGCCAGGAAGTTTCAGTAATAATGTTAGTTATAAACTCTTAATGCCCCCGAAAATTCCTTCATTATCATCCTGGACAAAATAGGAGCAGAAACTGGTCACACTGTGGAGGTCTTTCTGTGCCATGATCAGCCCTGGGTAGACACTGCTGAAGGCCTGTTAACACTGAGCTGAATAGAAGCACCAGACACTGGCAAAATCTCACGTAAGTGTTGTCTCAGTTGATGCTATTGGTAGATGGGGATACACTACATATGGCCTGCACCTAAATAAGAAGGAGAAAGATAAAGTTAGCTTCTCTACTAGCAGATACCGTAAGGGGTGCCACAGTCTCACAAGGGATGATCCCTGTGGTTAATGGGACCAGGCAGACAGGTTTTTTAGGTTAAAGCCAAAGTCCAGACAGACAATATTCAAGAAAAATGCAATAAAAGAAGCTTCATGTACATTATCTAGGGATAAAGCTAAAAGTAGTATCAGTTTACTTCACCAAAAAAAGAGAATAAAAAATAAAGGAGATGAGCTGTTAGTGTTTTAGATTATCTCAAAAATAAGAATGAGACTGATATACTTTGTCGTCCGAACACCATGTAACTGTGGGGATGGAAAGTCAGTGTAAATGGGTATAATTTAGCATCTTCAAATTTTGTGTTGATCAGCACTTTGAAGTTGGTTCATGTTAACTACAGCTAGATAGTGTACTGTTGATATTGGAAACAGTGTACAGGTCCCCATTAGGAGATTGGAAGCTATTCATAAAAAAGTTTCACTCCCTGTTATACTGTCTGTCAGACAAAAAGATGAAGTTATTAATCTGTGGTGATTTTGATGTAAACTTTCTAAGCAATTCAGATAGGAAAAGTGAACTAGAAGTGTTATTAATGACATATAACTTAGAACCAGTGATCAACTCACTTACATGTATAACTCATGACAATATCACTTTAATAGATAATGTACTTGTACAGCAAGTTGATGTAAAACTAACACATGCTTTCCCTGTGATAAATGGATTATCAGACCATGATGCACAATTGATTAACTTACAAACTGTAGCAGGGTGTACAGTTAGAAACCATTAAGTAAAAGTGTAAGGCTGGTCAACCTGGAATCTATAGAGCACTTCAGAGAAAATTTAAGAAATGTTAATTGGGGAGATGTATATAAAGAGCCAAATGCTAATGATAAATGCAACATATTTCTTGATAAATTTATATCCCTTTTTGAATATTGTTGCCCCAAAAGAATTACTAAATGTAACACCAAACAGTTTTCAAAGCAACTTTGAATTACTATGGTATTAAAGTGTCTTCAGAAAGAAAAAAAAAATTGTATGTGACAGCAAGACTTAGTAAAGACCCAGCAGTAATTTTACACTAGAAAAATTGTTGTAACAATACTGAGAAAAGCTATCAGAAAATCAAAACATATGTATATTAGAGATGAAATTAACAACTCGGGTAATAAAATCAAATCAGTATGGTATGTTGTTAAAAGACAGGAAAAGTAACCACTGGCATAGGTAATATTACTATTAAAGAGAATGAGACCATCTTAACCAACAGTACATAAGTACTTAGTTTCTTAAGTGTAGTTTTGAGAAATCCTTGTCAGATTAATTTTCATCTAACAACCTCTTGTGAAAAATCATTAAATCTGTGAAAACTAAATGTTCTGTTGGAGAGGATGACATCTCCAACAAGATTTAAAGCAATGTGGAGCAGTTACAGCTGATATTCTGAGTCACATCTGTAATGCATCACTAACAAAAGGTATTTTTCCAGACAGGTTAAAATATGTCATTGTCAAGCCTCTCTACAAAAAAGGGAACACTACAGATGTCAAATGCTTACAGCATTTTCAAGAATAGTCGAGATTAGATTAGATTAGTACTTGTTCCATAGATCATGAATATGACATTTTGTAATGATGTGGAACGTGTCAGGTTAAAGTAATGTGCTCAAGAGTGGTTAGCCATCTCATCAGTAAAGGGATACTTAGTAAATCACCGTTTGGATTTCAAAAATGCTGTCCTCGTAAAACAGCAATATACAATTTCACTGCCCACATGATTGAGTGTTTAAATAGTAAAATGTCAACAGTAGGAATTTTCTATGACTTATCCAAAACATTTGATTGTGTGAACCATGACATTGTTACAGAAATTACAATTCTATGGTATAAATGGAACAGCATATGAGTGGTTTAAGTCATATCTACAGAACAGGAAGCAAAAAGTTTCTTTATACGGTTTAAGTGATTTAAGGAATTTTTCCACTTCGTCTAACTGGGATGAAATTGCATTAGGTGTCCCAAAGGGTTTGATCATCAGTCCCCTTCTGTTCTTGATATATGGGAATGACCTCCCTTCTTATCTGAAACATGAAGGTAAACTGACACTGTTTGCCGATGATACAAGTATCATTATCAATCAGTAAAAGAAACTCCAATAGAAAATTATACAAATAACGTCTTTGGAAAAGTTATTCTTTGTTTTTCTGCAAATGGGCTTGCTCTGAATTTAGGAAAAAACACAGTATATCCAGTTTTCTAATGCGAGGAGTACAGTTCCTTCAATAAATATAGCACATCAACAGAAGTCAGTAGCTAGGATAGGCCGTACTAAGTTTTTGGGTGTACATATAGATGAGAATCTTAATTGGAAAATTCATATTTTGGACCTCCTAAAGTGACTAGGTTCAGCAACTTTTGCAATCAGAATAATTGCTAATTTTGAGGATACAGAAATTAGCAAGCTAACATACTTTGCATACTTTCACTCTCTGATGTCATACGGAATAATATTTTGGAGTAACTCAACTCTTAGGCAAAAAGTATTCACTGCAGAAAAGAAAGTGGTCAGAATAACGTGTAGGCATCTGTTTAAAAGTTTAGGAATTCTTACAACAGCCTCACAGTACATTTAATTAGCAATAAAATTTGTTTTCAACAACATGGACCAATTTAAAAACAACAGTGACATTCATGATTATAATACCAGAAGAACAAAAGACTTGCACTAGCCTCTACTTAACCAATCTTTGGTGCAGAAAGGGGTAAAATATGCTGCTGTAAATCCTTTTGATAAATTACCAGATGAAATAAAATGTCTGACAAGCAGCAGTAATAGTTACAAAAATAAATTGAAATAATATCTCCTTGACAACTCCTTCTGTACCATGGATGAATTCTTGAATAGCAATAAATAAATCTGTAGGCATAATATACATTATTCATGTGTGCATTTCTTATGCACTTAATACATTCCACATCATAATGGCTTCCATGAGATTGATCAATGGAACAAGTCTACATTTACGTCTACATCTACATGGATACTCTGCAAACCACATTTAAGTGCCTGACAGAGGCTTCATCGAACCACCTTCACAATTCTCTATTATTCCAAGATCGTATAGCGTGCAGAAAGAATGAACACCTATATCTTTCTGTACGAGCTCTGATTTCAGTTATTTTATCGTGTTGATTGTTCCTCCCTATATAGGTCGGTGTCAACAAAATATTTTCATGTTCGGAGGAGAAAGTTGGTGATTGGAATTTCGTGAGAAGATTCTATAGCAACAAAAAACGCCTTTCTTTTAATGATGTTCAGCCCAAATCCTGTATCATTTCAGTGACTCTCTCTCCCATATTTCGCAATAATACAAAACGTGCTGCTGAACTTTTTTTATGTATTCCGTCAGTCCTTTCTGGTAAGGATCCCACTTTGCACAGCGGTATTCTATTCTAAAAGAGGACGGACAAGCGTACCATAGTGTAGGAAGTCTCCTTAGTAGATCTGTTACATTTTCTGAGTGTCCTATCAATAAAACACAGTCTTTGGTTAGCCTTCCCCACAACATTTTCTATATGTTCCCTCCAATTGAAGTTATTTGTAATTGTAATTCGTAGGTATTTAGCTGAATTTACGGCCTTTAGATTTGACTGAATTATCATGTAACCAAAGTTTAATAAATTCCATTCAGCACTCATGTGGATGATCTCACACTTTTCATTATTTAGGGCCAACTGCCAATTTTTGCACCATTCAGATATCTTTTCTAAATCATTTTGCAAATTTTTTTAAATCTTCTGATGACTTTATTAGTTGATTAACGACAGTGTCATCTGCACACAACCTAAGACAGTTGCTCAGATTGTCTCCCAAATCGTTTATATAGAGAAGGAACAGCAAAGGGCCAATAACACTACCTGGGGGAGCACCAGAAATCACTTCTGTTTTACTCGATGACTTTCCGTCAATTACTATGAACTGTGACTGACAGGAAGTCACACATCCAGTCACATAACAGATGATATTTCATAAGCAAACAATTTCACTACAAGCTGCTTGTGTGGTACAGTGTCAAAAGACTTCTGGAAATCTAGAAATATGGAATCAGTCTGAAATGCCTTGTCAATAGCACTCAACACTTCCATGTGAATAAAGAGCCATCTGTGTTTCACAAGAATGAAGTTTTCTAAACCCATGTTGACTATGTGCCAATAGCCCATTTTCTTCAAGGTAATTCATAATGTTCAAACACTATATATGTTCCAGAATCGTGCTGCATATCGACATTAATGATATGGGCCTGTAATTATGTGGATTACTCCTACTACCTTAATTGTAAGTAACTCACTAACTAACCAACTAACCATCCTGTGCCACACCATGTCACTATATAATGATTTCAAGTATATAATGAATTCTCACAGAAATAAGCTTCAAACTGTTGTGGCTGGAATGCAATATCAATTACCTTGATAACATTGGCACATCATATTTCAAACTAGATACTCTTCACACAATGATCATTGTTAACATAAAGTGTGACACTGCAATTAATGCAGCAAAGTTCTACTTGAGCATTCAATGCTAATATAAAAACACTTATGTTTAAATATGGATCCATATTTACATACATATTTAATTTAAAAAATGAACAGCTTGTATGAATGACAAATGCATAGTTACATGGCAGATCTTCACTTGCATGTTTCACTCTGTCACCAGACACAATTATACAATGGAAATGGGCTTTCATGCTGTAAACCCGAAGACAGTAATGAAGATTCACCGTATTGGTTTGTAATCCGGAGGTAGCCACCATCAAGCAACAAACATTACTCCAATTCCAATGGCCTTCATCAGCATTAATCACCTGATTACACAACCTGTTGTTTCCAAAGCTGTATCTCAGAATGTTGTGTAACAAAATAATTCATAATTTTTATTTCCATCAATGAGCAGTTCATCTCGCTCTAGAGCTGGATATGGCCTGCAAGTCACGTATGGTCCATCATTGATCTGATGGTGGTATGCCCCTTACCAATTATCCTTTTAAATTTATTGTTTTAGGCATGTTTCATTCCTTCCCTGAAAGTAAAAGGTGTCTCTTGTAGAACATAGTTCTTTGGAGCTGCAATAGTCCATGTGGAATTGTAGCAAGGGGATCCCAATTCAGAATAATAATTTGTGTTATGGCATGTTGTGTTATGAACTTGCATAACAATGCAGTCACAGCAACAAGAACTGCTCATGAGCCTGCAGGAATGATACTATTTAGTTGTCACTGGTTTGTGTATTGTACAGTACATACCTTGCATCACTGAGCTTCATCAACCTACTGATTTTTGCATTGAACTTTTTGTGTTGAAGGTAAGCAAAACTTTTATGTATTTTTGTGACCCAATAAGCCTTCATTACATGATAATCAGTCACTTTCAGTATAAGAAAAGTATGAAATTTACTGTTGCCATTATGCGATGACAATGAGGGGTTTGCAGCCCATGGTACTAGCAAGTCTGTACACCCCTGCTCTAGAGTCTTAGTATTCTCTATCATTTCCCTGATTATCTCATAAAACTCAGTTCCCTCAGACTTCTCAATTTTCCAGATTTTCCATTGACTGACCTCACTGTGCTATAGCAAAAATGGTAGGAGTAGCAAAAATGGTAGGAGTTTAAAAACCCTAAACAGAATACATATTTTGGTTGCAGTGAATATCTCTCACTATTAGTCAGATATTCACTATTCCAATGAGACTGAAGCAATTAAAAAAGTGCATCATTGTCTCAGTAATTGCATTTTTGCAGCAGTTTGAGAGCATGTTGTTAGGTAAATATTGCATTTGATCGGGTTGTTAGTGTAAACATTACTAAAAGAAGTCATTAGGCTTGGTAAAATCCTCTGAGGAGAAAAACCGGCGATTACCATGGACCAAGGACCCAAACATGTATTTGTTACCGTCAACATAAATTTATACAGTTTTGAAAGATTGAGTCAATATTTTAGTACACCTCTTCTGATGATAGCATTGTAGACTATTGTATAAAACTAAGCTGAGGGCTTCTTTAGTTGAAACTATTCTGTGTATGTGAACAGTGAAAAATGTGAGTCATCTGCACATTTCTATGTATCATATGTAATTAAGAAATACAGGTGTTATGGATAGAAAACAATAAATGTGTAAAAAGGAGTGCATAATTTATTACTTTAATCTCTTAAGAGTCCTATTGATATTTGTAATTTATAGCATCTAAAGTTTTTAATATTAAATGGACACCTTTAAACATCCTTGTATGTCTAAAACTATTACATATGCTTTTACAGGTATTTTCATTTGGTTCTTATGTGTCACTCTGCAGTGTCTAAACTATTTTAAAACTGACTGCACATTATGCATTATTATTTTATTGTTTGTTGGCATTTCCAAATTTTAATGTTCTAGTACTATATTTGTGAAGTGGATAAAATGGGAAAAAGGAATGTTTAATTTATTCCTTATATTTACTAGATTCCATAGATATTTCCATTTGTTAAGGTATACAGTTCTTATAGTTGATCAGTAATTTTGAACGTGCCAGTAAACCTAAAACTGTTATATCCATTCTCGCAGTTATCATAATTTCTTCTCAAATCTCACTCAATATTAACCAGACAATTTGTAAAATGGTAATACATTTGTCATTATCTGCCTTAGAGATTTATACAAACAAATATTATGATTTTCTTAGTGTAGCAAGTACCAAGGATGGTAAACTTTTATTCTGCAGCCTTTCTGGTACTACATCCAGCATTTTTTACAGTATTTTAAAAAATATCATAACAGCAAATGTTTCTCATTGATTACAAGGAATGAAATTATAAGCTCAGTTCAGTGGAAAGGTCTAATAACTGTTTGAGTTCAATAATTTATGCACAGTTAAAAAATTTTATGTACAAATGTAGTAATATTTAGTAAACATTTTTTACAGTTTTCTTATAAATTAAAAAACTCAGAAGTAAAAAATAAATATCTTTACACATTTTGTGGACAGAAAGTATGTGATAAATAAATAGAGCTATAACTGTACATAACATATTTCTGTCCCTTTGGCAGTGATCACATCTCATATCTTGAGAAAATGTACTTCATACGCAAGGCCATATCTTAGCTGAAATTTATGTTACACTATTATTGAATCAAGGAACAGGTACTTGAAATGTTCTTTTGACCACATTTATGGAAAAAGTGCAATCTGAGACATGATGAGATACAGGATGCCTGGCAATGAATTTCACTTCCCAGTGTCCTTCTGGTAGGTCTGCTTCTAAATCTTTTCCCCATTGGGGGAAAGACTCTATGTTCCTGAAGAAAAAAAAATTGGTTACCCTACATAATAAACAAGAAAGAACTGTAAACCACCAACAATTTAGAAAATATAATTTGAAAAGAAGAAGAACCACCTTATTATCCATAAACATATTTTTATAGTCATCAAACTATTGACACAAGCCTGACTCAAAAAGTAAAAGTATAAGGTACAATTACTTTTAGGACAGACATTTATTCTACTGAGGGGAAAAAAAATAACAATCATATTCTGAAGTTGTACACTATGCAAGTGAATATAAGAAAATCAAGACACCATCAAAAGATTGTCCACATTGTGAAATATAATGAATCTAATGGTCTAAATGAAGTGGAAAATTGTTAAACCTATGTGAATTAACAGACATACGTAAACAGGTTAATGCAAACAATCTTAACTTATATAAAAATTGAAAAGAGTGCCAAAATGTTGTAAATGAGTTTCTTGTACTTGACAATTCTATTATTATAAACATCAATGTTTCAATGGGTGAAGTGGTAATTTGTCCCTGATTTAGAATGCATCATATGAACAAACACTTGGAAAACTTTCTGAATGCCAAAACTCAATAGAGGAGAGGTCTACACCTTGCAACAATGTTTGTGAAAGTGGCTCATCTATCTCAAGACAACTCTTCTTTATGTTACAAAGAAGGTAAGCCAATTAGCAAAACAAGAATTGTAATTATAACAATCAGAATCAGACTTGTTCCTAAGGTGATATGCACAAAGAAAATCATTAATAAATAGCTCCTTAAATGGAATAAATTTCTATATTTGAGAACATTGTGATAGTTTAGGATAAGTACAGTATTATGAAAAGTATAGTTGCTGCTTAATATATGGTGGAGATGCTGAGTCATAGATATTCACAGAAAAAAAGACTGTCAAACAAAGCTTTCAGTCAAACACCAGGTCTGGCCTTGGCAGCCAGAGTCTGTGTGTGTGTGTGTGTGTGTGTGTGTCTACCCTTTTCATAATACTGTCATTATTCCATCAAATATTTTCCATTGTTTGATTTTGCCTTTATGGCAAGTACTTATTGCATTAAATCAATACAGGCCTTCCCAAACCACGTACCATGGAAACTAAGATAATGAAAATTACTGCAGATCAAGTAATTGTCAGTAAAAATCATAGATGCTTAAGATCTTGGAAACCACTATTGCCAAACCATAAGTTCTTTTTAAACTTCTTGGCAGTGTAAAACAGTGTGCGCAATCAAGGTGGAACCTGGAAACTTGTCTTTCATTGACAATCCTGTAACTGACTGCACTATCCAGGTATGACTCGTGATCTGCCTTCAGATATTAACTTCTACCAGTACCTCTCACCTACTTTCCTTTCACAGAAGCTCCCTTGCAAACTCAGTTCATGAGATGTGTTTCACTCTGCAGCAACATGTTCACTTCTTACACTGCTGACATAAAAGAGAGACATCGAAAGCAAATATGTTTTATGTTAATCTGCTAGCATAGGTAACTAACTGACCTTCTTACTGCTCCATTAAAAGAGTGACTGTTTGCTTCACCCCAAGTCTGAATGCTATTAATTTAATAAATTGTGGTATCAGCTCTTGCACAACAAACATAAAAGTGACTCATCAACAGCAAATGTGTTTTACTGTAGACCTGCTAGCATGGGTAACCAACCACTTTCTTGTTGCTCTGTTAAAAGAATGACTGTGTGCTCCACCCCAAGTTTGAATGTTTTTTTTTTTTTTACAAAATGTGGTGCTTTTGCGATGCTAACAAATCTCTGAGATCTTAACTTCAAATATTCTTGTAACTCAAAGAATACATACTAATTACATAAACCATTGCTCCACAGATTTCCACATTCAGTCTTAGATGAGAATGTCTTGTTTCTTATACAAATTCTCAGGATGGATTTCTCCATTGCTTATTGAAAAACCTTCAAAATTCAAATACTTTTTGCATTAAATGTTCTTGTGGCACTGCCATATGTTATATAAATTGGAAGCATAGTTTTTAAAATCTTTTGTTTACCAAAAGAAATCCAGGTCATTTTTTAAACTTCTTTTTATGTCCTTGGCTGTATATCCAATTGTATTCAAGTTCAACTCTCAAGAATTCTTCATTTGGTTCCTTTGCTTCATTGTTAATTTGTCTAGTTTCTTTTCAAAGTTCTCATTGTACATTATTTTACTTTAAGTACAGTTGACTTTTAGGATAATTTTCAATCTTGCTCAGTTAAGTTCTTCCATTAGTTCTCAATATTTATCTGCATTACAGGCAGTCAGTACGAAGGGAGACTCTGGGAAATTTTAGACTGCCGTAGTTCTAAAAACGAATGAAAATAGTTTTTATACGAGAACTACTTTCTAATGTTTTGCAAGTTGCTTGCCATGTTTGTTTGATTTGCTCCATTGGTTTGTTACTTTTCCACACTGATTTTTTTTTATGATTTTAAGTTCTCATTAATGCCTAAATATTATGAAGATTGGCTTAGAAACACATTTGGCAAAGAAGACCCATTTAAGGCAACAATTTATTAATTGGTACAGTGAATACATAAAAAACTGCAGCTCATTGTTCCATAGGTTTCTTATTGAAAATAACCATGAAAACAAATGATGTAAAATCTAAAATAACATACCGTGACCAGTCAACACTTGTTCTTGGTTTTGGAAATTCAATATAGGCCGTACTCCGTCCAGGATCCAAGTAATATGTAACATTTTTTGGACATTGAATAACTGGCACTGGCCATGCTGGAATACAAAGAATTGTATGTGAAATGTTAAAAGATTGTCACTGCTTTCAAAAGTTTTACACTAACAAAATGCATCCAAATATACACATTACACACAAGAAAATATGTATTTTTGTGAAGCATAAATTTTTTCCCTCAGTGAAGCAAACAGTCGAAAATCCAGGATGGAATAATGACAGTACTATGAGGAGGATAGTTGTTACTCACCAACAGCGGAGATGCTGAGTCACAGGTAGGCACAATAAAAAGATGGTCAAACTAAGCTTTTGACCAAACAGATGTTCGTCAGAGTAGACAACATTGTGTTGTCTATTCTGATGGATGTCTGTCTCGCCAAAATTTTTGTTTGACAGTGTTTTTGTTGTGCCTGTCTTCGACTTGGCATCTCCACTATATGGTAGTAGCAACTATCCTTTTCATAATATTTTCCCCAGTGAATTTTAGATCATTAAATTAGGTTACAAAATGTATTGTTGTTATGCCTGTAGGTACACTATATCAGCTTAAAATATTTTAAGATTGGAATTTCTCTAAGATTTAATAGGTACCAGCCATTAGTTCATGAAAGAAACTATTGGAAGCTTGTCATCAGTTGCAATATTTAAAAATTTCCTAGCAAATAGTTTGTTCTATGAGGTTACTGGATACTTGTTAGGGGTTAGTAATTTCCTGTCATGATATTTCAAAACAGTCTTCTGAACATCTTCAGATATATACTGGAAAAGGTGTGCAGAACTTCTCTATTTAACACACCACTGGTGCATACATTTACTCCGTACCCTACATAATTTTGTTGTAACAATCTCAATAAATGACATATCACCTCCCATCTTGAAGGCCTCATCTGTATCATTATACTATCACTTAGATGTCTGTAGTGCCCTCTGTACCTGACAAGATAAATATCCATTTTGTATTTACACATTTTGCAGATGTTCCAATTCTTTCTGCAGGCTCCTGCAATTGAGATGGTAAGATCTTGATGAATCAAGGTCTTGAGAAAGCCAATGTGCCAGATGGTGGGAACTGTTATCTCGTGAATCTGTATGAGTGAGCTTTTGATACCCCATATGTTGGGAATATTTCTGCAACAATAATAATTTTCCTGGGAACATCAGGTTAAAGTGGACTTCAGTACTCCAGCAGAAAACTTGGCAGTTCCTGGTGACACATAAGGCAGGCATTTACAGGATTCCATGCAAGAGCATTAAATCTTGTACAGGGAAACCAACAACACACATCAAGAGCACATTGTAGGAGCAATGGCAGCATACTCTTCTCCCACAACCCATCGAATCATTGTATTTGTTTTAGTCATTCAGCAGACAATTCAACAAAATTTGTGCCCCAAAAATTGAACTTTTAGGACTCCATCATCATTTGTCTGAGAACCTCATTAATCAGGACAGAGACATCGTTTGAAATCCTTTGATTGGGAAACTTTATGTTATGCATAGATTATATCCTGCTGTGATTTTACCGAAAGGAGATGATCAGTCTGATACTGATAAACCCAACTTCCAACATAGAAACTGCTCAGGGTAGCACGCAGACTCATAGCAGCAGCTCTTGCACGAAAATAATGCACGCACACTGACATAAGAAGTGCACCATAGGTATACTGTAGGAATCTCAGAAACAGGAGATTAATAGAGCTTTCCCAGTGCACATCTGAAGATGGGCAGAATATTGTGTGCTGAAATATCGTGGCAGAAAATAATTGACATCCAAATGATAAAGTTTTCATTGTCACATACATTGAAGAACAAATAAACTGGTACACCTGCCTAATATCGTGTAGGAGCCCCCGCAAGCACACAGGAGGTTGGCAGCATGATGTGGCATGGATTCGGCTAATGTCTGAAGTAGTGATGGAGGGAATTAATGCCGTGAATCCTGCAGGGCTGTCCATAAATCCGTAAGAGTACGGTGGAGTGGAGATCTCTTCTGAACAGCACTTGAACTCAGAAGAGTGTTCCTGGAGACACTCTGTTGCAGTTCTAGACATATGGGGTGTCACATCATGCTGCTGGAATTTCCCAAGTCCTTCAGAATGCACAATGGACATGAATGGATCCAGGTGATCAGACAGGATGCTTATGTACGTGTCACCTGTGAGAGTCATATCTAGATATATCAGGGGTCCCATATCACTCCAACTGCACATGCCCCACACCATTACAGAGCCTCCACCAGCTTGAACAGCCTCTGCTGACATGCAGGGCTGTTTAGGGGAGGAGACAAGACAACGAGGTCATCAGTCTCATCGGATTAGGGAAGGACGGGGAAGGAAGTCAGCCATGCCCTTCCAAAGGAACCTTCCCGATATTTGCCTGGAGCGATTTAGGGAAATCACAGAAAACCTAAATCAGGATGGCTGGATGCGGGATTGATCTGCCATCCTCCCAAATGCGAGTCCAGTGTGCTAGCCAATGCGCTACCTCGCTTGGAGACATGCAGGGTCCTTGGATTTGTGAGATTGTTTCCATACCCATACAAGTTCATCGACTCGATATAATTTTAAATGAGACTCATCCAACCAGGCAACATGTTCCCGGTCATCAACAGTCCAGTGTCAGTGTTGACAGGTCCAGGAGAGGCATAAAGCTTTGTGTCGTGCAGTCATCAAGGGAACATGAGTAGGCCCTTGGCTCTGAAAGCCCATATCGATGATGTTTCGTTGCATGGTTCACACACTGACACTTGTTGATGGCCCAGCATTGAAATCTGCAGCAATTTGTGGAAGGGTTGCACTTCTGTCACACTGAACAATTCTTTTCAGTCACTGTTGATCCCAGTCTTGCAGGATTTTTTTCCAGCTGCAGCAATGTCGGAGATTTGATGTTTTGGTGTGCCGACTACAACACCCTGTTCAAACACATTTAAATCTTGATAACCTACCACTGTAGCAACAGTAACTGATCTAACAGCTATACCAGACACTTGTTGTCTTACATAGGCATTGCTGACCACAGTGCTGTATTCTGCCTGTTTACATATCTCTGTATTTGAACACACATGCCTATACCAGTTTCTTTGGTGCTTCAGTGTATAACATTACTGTGTTTAGCAAAATATCAATTATAATGAAGTAATTGGTAAGATGTCAGTCAGCTGTACGAAACAAATAACAAACATGTTTCTCAAATTCAATTTTACTTATAATCCGTCTTGATTGCAAAATGTTTATTCACATGAGCAGTTTCGGTTCCTCTAGAACCATCTTCAGATCTGAAATGACAGTGATACTAATTTACTGTTTCACAAATGCAAGCCTATTTCATCTTATCTGATCGACATCAAATTTACCAGAACGTACCTGCAATTTTGGTTGCAGGAGTAACCCGTCCACACTCGGCAACCTTCACATGCTGCATCACATTAAATTGGTTGGCAGAATGCACATCATTTATATTAATTATAAAATTCTTACTGACAGGTGGTGACTAGTGCAGATGTTACATTACATATGCACATACTGTATTAAGTAGATTTTTCTAATTTGCTTTTATCTCTAAAAATACTTAGTTAAGATCTATAGTTGTCAAGGTTAAAATCTGTACTTGTCAAAATTAAAATAGATAGTAAAATTATCATTTTTGTACGATCGAAAACAAAGGGTGATTTCTATATCCATGGCGCTGGTGTAGACTTGTTTTCCTCCATGGTCTGCTTCCATGGTTCCCGCTATTTTGGTGTTGTGCTGCGAGCCATTCGGTCGTCTGATATCCATCGCCATGGGTAAGAGGGCTGTGCAGGAGGGCTCCGTCAATGATGCTAGGCGCTGTACCCATCTTCCAGCTGTATCCACGTGCACCATCTGTCATCCTTCGGCTTGGACTCCTATACGCAACACTGATGTCATCATAAATACTAAAATATTTTTTCTTGTTCCTCTTATCTGTTATTTGACTTCCTTCTATTTGTTTAATTAAACATACATGGCTCTCACTAACAGTGGAAGAATTACAGATAAGATTGAAAGATGCTTCTGTAAATCTGATGTTAAAAAAGGGTTCTGAACAAATAACACGCTAAAATTGAAGCTCCAGCACAAAATATGTAATAGTAGGAATAAATTTCAGGATTCAGACTCATCCAACCAGGCAACATGTTCCCGGTCATCAACAGTCCAGTGTCAGTGTTGACAGGTCCAGGAGAGGCATAAAGCTTTGTGTCGTGCAGTCATCAAGGGAACATGAGTAGGCCCTTGGCTCTGAAAGCCCATATCGATGATGTTTCGTTGCATGGTTCACACACTGACACTTGTTGATGGCCCAGCATTGAAATCTGCAGCAATTTGTGGAAGGGTTGCACTTCTGTCACACTGAACAATTCTTTTCAGTCACTGTTGATCCCAGTCTTGCAGGATTTTTTTCCAGCTGCAGCAATGTCGGAGATTTGATGTTTTGGTGTGCCGACTACAACACCCTGTTCAAACACATTTAAATCTTGATAACCTACCACTGTAGCAACAGTAACTGATCTAACAGCTATACCAGACACTTGTTGTCTTACATAGGCATTGCTGACCACAGTGCTGTATTCTGCCTGTTTACATATCTCTGTATTTGAACACACATGCCTATACCAGTTTCTTTGGTGCTTCAGTGTATAACATTACTGTGTTTAGCAAAATATCAATTATAATGAAGTAATTGGTAAGATGTCAGTCAGCTGTACGAAACAAATAACAAACATGTTTCTCAAATTCAATTTTACTTATAATCCGTCTTGATTGCAAAATGTTTATTCACATGAGCAGTTTCGGTTCCTCTAGAACCATCTTCAGATCTGAAATGACAGTGATACTAATTTACTGTTTCACAAATGCAAGCCTATTTCATCTTATCTGATCGACATCAAATTTACCAGAACGTACCTGCAATTTTGGTTGCAGGAGTAACCCGTCCACACTCGGCAACCTTCACATGCTGCATCACATTAAATTGGTTGGCAGAATGCACATCATTTATATTAATTATAAAATTCTTACTGACAGGTGGTGACTAGTGCAGATGTTACATTACATATGCACATACTGTATTAAGTAGATTTTTCTAATTTGCTTTTATCTCTAAAAATACTTAGTTAAGATCTATAGTTGTCAAGGTTAAAATCTGTACTTGTCAAAATTAAAATAGATAGTAAAATTATCATTTTTGTACGATCGAAAACAAAGGGTGATTTCTATATCCATGGCGCTGGTGTAGACTTGTTTTCCTCCATGGTCTGCTTCCATGGTTCCCGCTATTTTGGTGTTGTGCTGCGAGCCATTCGGTCGTCTGATATCCATCGCCATGGGTAAGAGGGCTGTGCAGGAGGGCTCCGTCAATGATGCTAGGCGCTGTACCCATCTTCCAGCTGTATCCACGTGCACCATCTGTCATCCTTCGGCTTGGACTCCTATACGCAACACTGATGTCATCATAAATACTAAAATATTTTTTCTTGTTCGTCTTAACTGTGATTTGACTTCCTTCTATTTGTTTAATTAAACATACATGGCTCTCACTTACAGTGGAAGAATTACAGATAAGATTGAAAGATGCTTCTGTAAATCCGACGTTAAAAAAGGGTTCTGAACAAATAACACGCTAAAATTGAAGCTCCAGCACAAAATATGTAATAGTAGGAATAAATTTCAGGACTCAGGTGTATATAAGATCAAATGTGATGACTGCTGTAAACAATACATAGCGCAGACTGGTAGGAACTTTGAAACTAGATTCAGGGAGCACACCTACTCTCAAAACAAAACAGTGTTTGGGGTGCCTTAAAGCACTCAGTCACGAACATTGAACAAAACTTAGAAATCCTACATAGAGCTCATAAGGGACAGTTTCTTAACATTTTAGAAGTTGAATAATACACCCACAAAAAGAAAGACCCAGATTTAATCCTCAACAAGCAAAGCAAGTTCAGCCATAACGCCTATTTTAGTATTTATGACAACTTACTGAAATGATCACTGTTGCGTATAGAATTCCAAGCTGAGGGATGAGAGATGGTGCGTGGGGAAACAGCGGGAAGATGTGTACAGCACCTAGCGTCGTTGACGGGGCCCTCCTGCACAGCCCTCTTACCAATGGTGATTGACATCAGACTTCCGAACGGCTCACGGCACAACACCGAAATAGCGGGAACCATGGAAGCAGACCATGAAGGAAAACAAGTCTACACCAGCGCCATGGATATAGAAATCGCCCTTTGTTTTTCATCGTACAAAAATGATAATTATATTACGTATTTTAATTTTGACAAGTACAGATTTTAACCTTGACAACTATAGATTTTAACTAAGTATTTTTAGAGATAAAAGCAAATGATAAAAATCTACTTAAAACATTATATGCATATGGAATGTAACAAATGTACCAGACGCCACCTGTCGGTAAGAGTTTTATAATTAATACAGATGATGTGCCTTCTGCCAACCAATTTAATGTGATGCTGCATGTGAAGGTTGCTGAGTGTGGGTGGGTTACTACTGTAACCAAAATTGCAGGTATGTTCTGGTACATTTGATGTTGATCAGTTAGGATGAAATAGGCTTGCATTTGTGAAATAGTAAATTAGTATCATTGTCATTTCAGATCTGAAGATGGTTCTAGAGGAACCAAAACCGCTTGTGTGAATAAACATTTTGCAATCAAGACGGATTATAAGTAACATCGTATAAAAAGTGATTGCGGTATCCCTGCATGTCTGTTTTGCAAAATTTCTCAAAGACACCGAAAAACATGAGAACAACTGAGCATAAATAAAAAGTCATTGAAACATCAAATTATGAACATAAAATCTTATTTGGTGCCTTGTTACTTTCTGTAAAAAGTATTTCTAGGTCTTTCCATTCATGCTTCATAATGCCAGTTTGTCTGATCGTCATCAAATGATTAATAACCACATTCCCAAGGAGAAGCTTGCTATTTAGTGACATTTATGCTTACAACACAACTGTAAATCAGGATCTGAACTGGGCTGTTGTGGACACTGCAGGCACCAGCCTGTCTTGACATTTTCCTTACCGCAGTATTGGTGTTTAGGTGACTGCACAGATAAATACTTTTGTTTCTTCCTACATCTGGCTACTAATTTTCCAGTTTTCTGGCAAACACAATATATTTGTATAATTTTTCTGCTTCTTTGTTTTAGTTTTTTTTGTGTGTATTTGTTTTACAGTTTTATTACCACTTCCAAGCTGAATATAGTAAAGTTACACAATTTTTGTTAAATTTTCTGTCTCTACAGCAAGTTGGTTTCAAAATAAGTATATTTCAATCTAAATTAATCTCTCCAGCAGAATATTAAGAGAGAAATGCAACCAAAATAACTACTTTATTTTTTCAGAGCCTGATGGGCGACTTCAGAAATTTAAAATAACCCGTAATAAAGTTGATAGGAGAGAATATCACAACTTTATAAGCAGTGGAATCAATAATAATCTCTTTAGTCATTTGAGATGGGATATGAGGCTAATAATGGACGACTACATTATGTTGATTTTAGAGGCCATTGTTAGCAACATGGTTTTAGGAATTACCCTGCAATCCTAATATAACAGATGACTGGAGGGAAAAGTACGTCCATACACATACAACACCTGTAGTTCCTTTTTTCACAAAAAGAATGGGTATAATTGTACATCATTTACATGACAACTGTTCCACTATGAGGCATCTTCATTAGACCAATATTTAAGGTCAGCAATAGTTGTACACTTTAAAATCATTCCTTACAATGCTAATCAAATAGTCCAAAGGTTTACTGCCAGTTCATAGTGTGCAGCAGGCACAATATTTCAGTGAGCAGACATATCACCATCATCAAGTACACTGATGAATTGACCTCCAGGGGGCATGCGGCCTTGCCCCCTCAAGCTGCCTCATGTGTGATCTGTGCCCGAGGACATGTGGTAGTGGCCGAAGAGGTAATCATGTCAGCTGCTGTGGTTGGTGACACACTGGAGTGCTCCTACTGTGGCAGCATTGATGTAGGCACTTCATTTGTCAGGTTACCAGCTCATTGTTTTTCCTGAGTGTCTTAATTAGGCCTGTCCTGGTTCCCAAGCCTTGCTGAGAATATAAGCACAGTCCTGGTAGTTAAAATTGTCCCTCATGTGTATTTTGATGGCTGGCCACAGCCACCAACACAATCATCTTTTTGATTGCCGATATGCTCCCTTGGGCACAGACCATGCACGGAGCATCCCATGGAGGCACAGGAAGTATGCAGTGCCTGAAGGTCAGTTCATCAACACAACTGACAACGGTGATACATTTGATCACCGAAATGTTGTGCCTGCTTGCCACTATGAACCAGGAGTATGCCCATGGACTGTTCAGTCAACTAATATGCTGGAAAAAACTGTAAAATTGTTGCTACAATGTTATTTCTCAGGAAGAGCCTTTAAAACTATATATGTCTTGTAATTGTTAGCGGTCTAGCAGGAGCGCCTTTGACTAGTAATCAAAATGTGCTGGATCCTGCATTTGAACCTCACCACTGCTTAAATTTTGAATAAAAAATCTGCAGCAATGGCAGCCAAAGACTTGTGGCGTAAGACATCTTCTTAATTCTGCCAGCAGCCTTGTCAAAGAGGGCAGAAGTGTGGACAGAGATTCAGGGCACTTTCTTGTCCTTGAAATCACTGCCTTAGAGCCACCCATTGTGTATCCACAGGTCACATGGCCTGTAAATTGAAAAAGTATCATGATCTCTTCATTGGCAAGAGATTCCAGACTAGTCCCCTATTCAGATCTCCAGGAGGAGACTGCCAAGGGTAAGGTGACCATGAGGGTGGGGGGGGGGGGGGGGAGGGGGGGGGGGGGAACTGAATAAACGATGTGGTAAGGAAGCTAGAAAATCTGAAAAGGAAAGTGCTGAGGCTCCATCTACATGTAATGGAGGAGGGTGGTGGTCAGTGAAGTGAAATTGAAAGAAGACAAGGATTTGTAGTCAGACAGGTACAGAATAATATCAACAGCAGCAGGATTTAGGATGAATTATAAATAGGAAGCTTGGACAGAGAGAAAGTTACTGTGAACAGTTCAGTGACAGGGTTGTTCTTATTATATTCAACAGCAAATCATCACCAACAATAATAGCTCAGGTATACATATGAATGTTGCAAGCAGCAGGTGAAGAGAGAGCAAAAGTAGATGAGGATAGTGAATGAGTAGTTCGGCTGAACTGCTATTGTAGGGGAAGGAGAAGAAGAAAAGGTTACAGAAGAATATGGGTTGGTAGTAGGAATGAGATAGGAGAAAGACTAATTGAATTCTGCAGTCAATTTCAGCTAGCAATAGTGAGTACTTTGTTCAAGAATCACAAGAGTAGGAGGTACACTTGGAAAAGGGTGGGCAATATGGGAAGATTTTACATATATTACATCATGGTCAGGCAGGGATTCTGAAATCAGATGTGGGATTGTAAGGCACACCAGGAGAAGATATGGGCTCGAGTCACAATTTAGTAATGATGGGGAGTTGGCTGAAGTTTAAGAGACTAGTCTGGCAGAATCAATGCGCAAAGAAGTGTGATACGAAAGTACTAAGGAATGAAGAGATATGCTTGATGTTCCCTGAAATTAACAGATAAAGAATAGCTCATTAGGCAGTTCAGATGAAGAGGAATGGACATCTCTAAAAAGTGCAATCATAGAAGTTGGAGAGAAAAATATTAAGTACCAGGATGGTAGCTGTGAAGAAACCATGGGTAACAGAAGAAATACTCAGTTGATTGATGAAAGAAGGAAGTACAAAAATGTTCAGCAAAATTTAGGAATCCAGAAACACAAATCATTTAGGAATGAAATAAATAGGAAGTGCAGGGAAGCTAGGCAAACTGGCTGCATGGAAAAAAGAAGAAGAAAAAAGATTATTGGGAGGTCAAGGACTGAATTAGCATATAGAAAAGTAAAAATGACCTTCAGTGGCATTAAAAGCAGGACAGTAACATCAAGAGTACAATGGGAATTCCACTGATGAATGTGGAGAAGAGAGCGGATAGGTGTAAAAAAACATTAAAGGCCTCTGTGAGGGCATATACTTCTCTGATGACATGACAGAAGAATAAACAGAAGTCAACAGGAAAGAGATAGGGGATCCAGTGTTAGGATCAGGATTTAAAGGAGCTTTGGACAAATCAAGATCAAAATAAAGCAGAAGTAACAAATAACATTCCATTAGAATTTCTAAAATGGTTGGTGGAACAGGCAACAAAACAACTATTCACGATGATGTGTAGAATGTATAAGATTTGCAATCTACCATCAGACTTTCAGAAACACATCAGCCACACGATTCCGAAGACAGGAAGAGCCAACTTGTATGAGAATTATCCCAAAATTAGCTTAACAGTTGATGCATCCAAGTTGCTGACAAGAATAATATACAGAAAAATGGAAAAGAAAATTGAGGATCTGTTAAACAATCACCATTTTGGCTTTAGGAAAGGGAGTTCTAACATTGTGGTTGATAACAGAACTGAGACAGAAGAAAAATCAAAACGCATTCTAGGATTTTGTTGATCTGAAAAAAGCAGTATACAATGTAAAATGGTGCAAGATATTCAAAATCCTGCAAAAAATCGGGGTAAACTTAAGGGAAAGATCGGTAATACAGTATGTACGAGATCAAAAGGGACTAATAAGACTTGAAGACCAAGAACAAAGTGCTCTAATTAAAAATGAATGTAGGATGGGGATGTAGTCTTTCATCCCATACTGTTTAATCTATATACTGAATAAGCAATGCGGGAAATAAAAGAAAGATTCCAGAGTGGGATTAAAAGTCAAGGTAAGAGTATATCAGTGATAAGATTCGCTGATGACAGTGCTATCCTCAGTGAAAGTGAAGAAAAATTACAGGATCTGTTGAATGGAATGAACAGTCAAATGACTACAGAATATGGTTTGAGAGCAAATGGAAGAAAGATGAAAGTAATGAGAAGCAGCAGAAATGGGAACAATGAGAAACGTAATGTCAGAACTGGAGAACGTGAAGTACACAAAGTTAAGGAATTTTGTTATTTTTGCAGCATAATAACCTATGATGGATAGAGGACATAAAAAGCAGACTAGCACTGGCAAAAAGGTCATCTCTGGCCAAGAGAAGACTGCCAGTATCGAACATGACCTAAATTTGAGAAAGAAATTTCTTAGAATGTACATTTGGAACACAGAATTGTATGGTTGTGGTAGTGAAACATGATCTGTGATAAAACTGGAACAGAAGGAAATCAGATCATTTGAGTTGTCATGCTACAGAAGAATGCTGAAAATTAGGTGGTCTGATAGATAAGTAATGGAGAGGTTCTCTGCAGAATCAGCAAGGAAAGGAATACATGGGAAACACTGACAAGAAGAAGAGGCAGGGTGACAGGACAGTTTTTAAGACATCAGGACTTCTATGGTATTAGAGAGAGCAGTAGAGCGTAAAAACTGCAGAGGAAGATAGAGATGGAATGTGTCCAGCAACTAACTGAGGACATACGGTGCAACTCCTACTCTGGGATGAAAATGTTGGCACAAGAGAGGAATTGTTGACACACCACATCAAAACAAAATATAACTAATATTTTTATTTTCATGGTCTTCCTACTTTACAGATATGTTTTAATTACTAGGTTGTGGAAAAGAATAAGGTATGTGTCTTAAATTATCTTTTAACAAATCATTTTTATTTGTATTAATTATTTACACATCATTTTATAGTAGCTCTTTCTGTGGATGACTAACAAATATTCCAAATTCAGCATGGTATTTGCTCATAATTTTCAGAACATGATTCCCTGGATACTATGTTTCCAGATTTCAGAAGATAACTTGTAGCTCTAGGGATCCATAAATGTATAAGACAATCTTATAGTTAGAAATAGCAAGGGCGGAGGTGCGAGGAAATAAGGCTATCCTCTGCAGTTCCTTATCTAAATCATGTACAAGCTTGAGTTCTGATGGACAGAATGTTAGTTATGATGATGATGATGATGATGATGATGATGGTAAGACCTCATTGTTTCAACAGTTGTCACAGCCTCAGTTTATAATCAAACATTTAACAAGAAATTGTACCTTATCAAACGGCAGATAATTTTTTTTTTAGATAATAAATGTCTGCATGGATCACATATCCAAAACGTGGGCAGAAAAAAACGATCCAATCATACAATACATACGTTGTACATCTGTGCACATATTACCAATGAGAGATGTGCAAGAATTGCACTTGCATTAAACACTGTTTTGAAAACTGAATAATCCATTGACAGAAAATTTATAGTAAATAATTCTGCATTAATTAATGAATGTAGTTATTTTCCTGAACCCATACAAATTCTGATCTGCAATTTGTATAACATGAAAGTAAACAAGTACTCACGAATGCAGTGTCCAGAATTTGGTCCCTGCCATTTTCTGTCACGCCCACATACACGTCGATATTCTCCACGTTGGCGATAGCCATGTGGACATCGCAGCTCGCATACAGCACCAGCATGGTTCACAACACGAGCATGTCGTTGCTCAGGCTGTACAGAAGCACTACGAGCACATTCCACATATCCATGTGGAGGAATGTCAAGAGGTGGGCAGACATCTCTCATAGCCCCATCTGAGTAAAAGGTATTTAGAAACAGTGTTCATTATAATGTTACTGTAAATTTATTCCAGTTAGTAAATTTATTTATTCTACAATCCACACAGAGCTCAGATTCTTTTAGTGTCAATAGTTGTGACAGATCACGTAACTAATGAAGAGGTTCTGAATCAAATTGGAGAAAGTAGAAATTTATGGCACACCCTAATATAAAGAAGACATTGATTGATAGGACATATCCTGAGGCATCAAGGAAGCATCAGATTGTTAACGGAATGAAATGTGGTGCATAAAAATTATTGAGGAAGACCACAGCTTTAATACAGTAAGATGGGTCAAATGGATGTATATTGCAGTAGCTACACTGGGCTTGCACAGGATAGACTAACATGGAGAGCTGCATCAAACCAGTCTTCAGATTGATGACCAGAAGAACAACAACAATTGTAGTAGTGGTAGTTTGACAGTAGATTAGATTATATTAATACTTGTTCTATAGATCATGAATACGACACTTAATAATGATGTGGAACTTGTCAGGTTGATAAAAGGAGTCTATACATGATATCACATCACAAGATATCACATCATCCTTTGGCAAGATGGTGTCTAGTGTGGTTGTTCATAGTGATCAAACGAAAAACAGTTACAGTTTTGCCATAAAAAAAGGAAATTGTGGGAAGTGTGACAGTAACATAGCGAAATTAAATGAACACATTTCAAGTATACAAAAAATTGTGGGGTAAAATAGCGAAATTAAATGAACGCATTTCAAGTGTACAAAAAATTGTGGAAGTCCTAAGACGAGAAATTTTGCAACTAAGAAATGAAAATACCGAGCTGCAGAAGGTGTGTCATGTTCCTACCGATAAAACTGTAAGTAAATTGCAAACTGGAGCTGTAGAGAATCTCGAGAAGCGGAAAGGATGTGCAAAATATGTATCTTATTTTGTAAATGATATTTTGTTCGCAAAAAAAAAAGACTCGCAGTATTGTCGACAAATTGTGACGAACACACTAAGGACAATGAACTCCATAAACAGCGAGTGAGTACCAAACCAAACCAGGTCACAAAAGAAAATTGCTACATAAATCGAAGCCCTGTGACTAAAGGTAGTGAAACGGTCCAGACAAGTGGAAAGAAGACAGTTAACAAGATAAACAAGCCCAATAAACTGCACGATGATAACTGTAAATTCTCATGTAACGCCGGAAATGCATATCCTCCTATTTCCATGTCTTGCACTGCAATTTTTCTCCTTATTTTGTTACTTGAAGATATAACATTTCTGTGTCTTTGTATATTGTAATTGTTTTACTATTTGCATATATATGCATTTATGTCGATGTATAATTGGTTTGTTTTGTGAATATTATTTGTATTTATACGATGGGTCTTGCCTAGGGAAAACTATGCTGTCGAATGAATACATCGATAGGTCGTGTGGAGAACCAAAGTGTTTAGGATCTTTGGTAGTGTTAACTCTGTCACGTGGAGCGCAGGCAGAAGAGAGTGTGGCTGCAGTGGAGCAGGTGTGTTGTGTGACGCTCCCGCAAGTTGCCGCACTTTCGGGGTTTGGCAGCATGTAATTGCGCTCGACTTGCTATGTTAGTTTCTGACATGGTGTCGCGGACGGGAAGCATTAGCTGGCACACATCAAGAGCCCGTTTCGGCTGGAGACCGTGTCGAGAAGAAGGCGCGCCAACATCCAGCTTCTGCAACATCGACGGCCGACAATGAGTGACTGTCGCCACCTCCTCGATCGACGACTTCAAACCTTCAATCAACCAACAAGGAAGACTGGTAGCACGTAAAGTTTTAGAACTGTATGGCAGACCTCAGCTTTTCAAACTGTTAAATTTTTCTCACTAAATTACACCAACATAGTATGAACCTTTGTTGCTCATTGTCCCAATTGCATTGCCAAGCAGGGTCCCTTCCTTTTCCGGAATGAACCCGAGTGTCGTTGCAATTCAAACGTCAGCATTAAAGTAATATCATTCAATTTCACTGCTTTAATTTCGAAGTTCAGTTAAGGTATTCATAGCTGGCTACAATATTTAGATTGCACAAGCACAAATTAAGAGTGCAAGTTCTGTTACTGTATTTTAGCTTACCTGTGACTGCAGCTCAGCTTGGTACGTACTAAATTTTACTATTGTTAATTGTTCAGAATCATTTAATTCAAGTTCAAAGTTAAACCTCTTATTTCTAAATTGCGTAGATTCAAGTAGCTTTTGAAATGATTGTTGAGGTAGCCCAAGACTAACCGTATTTTACTGAATTTCGATGTGTTTCAGAAACAAAGCTCACTATTAATTTCAGGCACTAAATTAACTTTCAATTTTCCGATTTTATTAATTCTTTTGCTAAATTAAGTCAGAGTGTAGCAAAATTTATTACTTCTAACAAACTTTCAGTTTTCACACTAAACGTGTCAACCTTCAGTTGCCATGCTTCTAGTGCTAATTATATGTGTAATAACCTTTCTTTTTCAGTTACTATAGTAATTGTCCATAGGACTGGCGACCGTAATTTCCCCCAAATCTCAAATATCTAATTACCGCTAGTTAATTGTTAATGTAACAGCCACACATTTACTTTCTTTATTAACTTAACCCCTTTTCAAAATTAATTTCCACCAGTTTCATTTGCATTTTTCCTTTCATTTAGATGTAACCCTTTCCTCCCTCTTTACCGACAGATTAACTTCGGTGACGATTGCTTTTCCCAAATTTCCATTAGGTACACACGGTTTAATTTTTCACTGTAATTAAGGTCGATAAGTGAGGGGGAGGTTACACGTGGCGACCTGGTGACAGGACAATCTTCGTATTTGAGGTTGTTTTGGACACGAATTTTGCATTGTGCAAATCTCGTAACAAAGTACTGGTTACGAACAGGTCGTTACGTCAGCGGGAATAAGTAGTGGGAGGAATCCTAATTAGATTTGAGATTTGGCATTTATATTGAAAATTATTAAAATGAGTGAAGGCAACAATTACCAAAATTTGGTAGACTTGGATAAGGAACAATCGGTCAAACAGTGGGAAACGCGCACTGCGGAACCCATTGTTCAGGGGCAGGCGGCTAGCATGAAAGACGCGACCGCAAAAATGCAACAAAGAGCAGAAATGGAATTCCAAACTTTAGAAAATGTTTCGGAATCGGAAGTGATAATCAAATCTGAACCCCTTGATGACGAATACGGAGGGACAATTAAAGAGGAAGCCGCTACGGAAGTAAAACGGGTAGTTTCCAGGAATTTAACTGATATATTGAATTTTTGATTAACGAAATCAAGAGTCAACCGGCAGAAATTAAAGCTCAGGCTGCCAAGCAAGAAGCTCAGTCTGAAAAAATTGAACGGAAGCTAGACAATCAGAACAAAGCTATTAATGTTGTTAACAACAATGTTGGAGTTGTTAACACAAAAGTTGATAAAATCAAAGAAGATATTGTTGTGATTAATACCGAAATTGGTAATCTTAAACAGGAAATGATAGGTGTTCAGGCAGAAGTTGCGAGCATAAATACTCGTTTTTATTCCGAAATTAGCAGAATCGAGAAAAGTGTAGAAGCAGTTGCTCCAATCATCGAGAATAAGGTGACGGAACAAATTCAATTAGTGAAAAAAGAGGATCAAAAGAAGGTGGAAACTTTAAAGGCTTTAGTATCCGAAGTAGATACCAAAGTGAGGAAGCAGGCTAATACCTGCGAAGAGAAAAAGAGGGAAGTGGAAACGCTTGCGACAACCACTTGCCAAGTAATTACGAGAGTTTCGGAATTAGAAAAGAAACTTGACGAAAAACAGAGCTATGTGCCAATCTGTGCACACAGTTTTGAATTGTTGATGAAAGAGGAGTGGTTCGAACCCTTGAAAAAAGGCGGTATACACACGATGGATTTCATTAAAAATTGTGAAAGAGTTTTACCCAGATCATGGACTAATGAGAGAAAAATTAATGCAGTTATTGACGTGTTGGCTGGTGATGCCAAGCGTTGGGGCTTAAACCTCAACATTACAAACCTGACTTTTGACGAGTTTAAAAATTTGTTCTGGCTGAATACTGGTCAGAGCAAAAACAACAAAGTGTCTGGCGCAAATTTGTAGTATCGAGGCCTTTCGATTCGAATTCGCATGGCTCAATGAAGGAGTTTTGTGAGGGCTGGATCCGCAAGTTGGAATATTTGCATGATCGCCGCATGGAATCCGAAATAGTCTGGGAACTCTACAAGAAGCTTCCAGATGATACAAAACGCTACATAGTAAGCAATTACAGGACAATCATTGATTTCCTGGAAAGAGTTGAGGACGAGGACAATTGGCACAATAATCGCGACGGTGGTAGAGGCCGTGGTAACAACAACGGGTACCACAGCAACTACAACAGTGATAACTTTGGGTATAATGCATACCGCAATCTTGGCAGCAATAACAATAGTGGTTCGAGCCATAATGACTATCGGTACAATGCAAATAATAACAGGAGTGACGGAAACCAGTATCATACTAGCGTGATACGGGCTTCGCAGAATACTAATAACGCCAGAGGGTGTGATCAGCCGCCTCAGCAGCATCTGGGGAGCGTATGTGCTGGGACGAGACAGAGAAACCATTAGCCGTGCCGGTGAGGGGCCGACCGAGCGTGGAGAAACTTTGGCGGCCCAATAACAGTAGAAAACCGAGGTGTCGTCGTTATGAAAATTCCGTATGGAATAATCAACAACAGGAGAGTGTGCCAGTGTTAGGAGAAAGGAGTGCACCCACAAGTAGTAGATCAGCTGTAGACACGGCACTAGAAAATACATTCACTGTCAGTGATAACAATTCAAGTAGTGTTCCGGAAATCGATTATAAAGTGGCAGCTGTAACACCCACAGCGGAACTGGAGATTGAGTTTAAGAATGATTCGCAAGTGTTGAGAGAAGATCAGATGTCGGATAACATGTCCGTCATCGAGCCAGGGGACGCAGAGAGGGATGAGGTCTGGTTAAGGCAGTTTGTTCGCTTATACGACGAACGAAGAGATTATAGGGGCCTGTACGGGAGAAGTGTTTATGGGGAGCGCGGGCTGGATTTGTCGCGTCTCGTCCCGCAGGACGATAGTGTTTGTGAAGTGATAGAAAGTTCTGGCCCTAACCAGCAGACTTTACCAGAAATAGTTGATGCCAATGGGGAGCATGAGCAAGATTCGTCGTGTTTCGTCCCGCAGGAGTTAGATGTTGAAGTAGTAACGGAAAGTTCACGCCCTGACCGGCAGACTTTACCGAAAGTTATAGTGGTAGAAGTGGCCGACCCATCCGACGCAAAACTCCAGTTTAAACATTGCGAAAGTATTAAGGAGAAAGATTACGAGAATTTTAGTGATAGCCGGACATGATTCGTAGAAAAGCGCGCAGATTACAGCGTGTATGAGGTTAGACCTGACGTTATACGGTCAGACGGTAGCAGTGTGGGTTGCGCAGATCCAGAGGAAGTAATTGCAGATACTACTGGGCACATTCCTCCAGGTAGATTGGCAGATGAGATCAATCTGACCAAAGAGGAATCAACGAAGGTGACAATTAGTGAATTGATAGCAAAGCAACACTCACTAGTTGACGAGTTACAGGAAAAGGTTTCGGTATTGGAGGCGGAGCTACAGACTAAGCCTCAGGACAAACGTGTTGAAATTAAAACTGTATGTGAACAGAGGCTGAAAAAGCCGCCAGATAAGCTGGATTTACGATCAAAGCTGGATGGTTTTTTCTGGAATGACGTGGATATAGACGAGGATTTACTGTGGGAAAATAAAGAAACAGTCAGGGACAAGTGTAGACAGATAGTAGTGTCTGTTAATATGCACGACCTACAACTAAACTTGTTGATTGGCACCAGTGCAGAATTGAGTGCTGTATCTGGAAAAATATTTGAGTTACTGAAAGACAGACCTGGTATCGTAATTATGCGAGTAACAGGAGTGAAAATTATCGGTGCTACTGGGAAGGCCAGTAAACCGGTCACAAAACAGATTTTTGTCAACTTCGAGATATGTGGGGCACAATGTGAACAAGAGTTTGTCGTTGTGCCAGACTTAACTACGGAAGTAATTATCGGGTTAGATTGGCTATTAAAGTACCGTGCAGTGATTAATTGCGAAAGCAAAACTTTGACATGTAAGTCACAAGATAAAACACTAGTAGTTAGTTTTGACGAGGCAGGAGACGGTGTGCATAGGCAATACCAGCCTATACAGATTGTTAACTGGCTGGATGCCATTGACACAGGCATGAATTTGAACTATTGTAACGTGAGGAATCTCGACATTGACAATAGTGTAGAAAGTGAATTGGAACGTATTGTAGACGGTGTGTCAAACGTAACACACGAACAAAGACGAGGCCTGTATGAAGTAATAATGAGGAATAAGAGTGTGTTTTCAGACAAACCGGGACTTGTGGAAGAGATAATGAAATTCCCTCCACGGATTGACACTAGTATTGGTGTGAAAAAAGATCGTTTGCGAGAAATAATGAAGCTAAAAGCCGACGCTCGCATACGTCATCACATCATGATGCTAAAGCGCGTTTTGCTAAGTTTGCAATCGGAGACTTAGTACTTGTAAAAACTCATGAGAAATCGAGCGAGATAGTCAATGAAATCTCTAAATTTAAGTTTGTTTATAATGGACCATATAAAGTCATTGGTATATCTCACACAAATGCTTATTGCTTAGATTATCCAAGCTCTGGAAAACTATTAAGTATACGGAACATTGTAGACCTGAAATTGTACCAACCAAGGATTGATTAATACCACAGGAATCGTAATTTGTACTTTATGTAAATATAGATTGTAATATTTAACGATTTGCTAGATTGCCATGCTTTTGCCTGACCAAGAGGACATTAAAGAAGTAATAAGTAATTAAATTGATTAAATGATTTCAGATTAACTGATTATTAATCAATTGAAAAATCCAAGCTGCTAGTTTAAGTTTTCGGCTGAGTCACAGTAGATTAAGGAATTTAAATATGATTTTGTAACTAGCTGTAAGATTTCATGAATGTGTGTTTTACTAGTCATTGCCGATGTACTTAGACGCTGTTTTAAGTTTCAGGCTAGTACATGCGTGTGATGATGGACAGTGTTGAGTTATCCACTGTGATAGAGTTAATGGACTCCTTGAGATTACTCGGGAGTGAGTTTTTCCGAAAGAATTCAGTGAAACTGACGTTCTGGAAATGCCGTTACAAGGGTGAGTGGGATCAACCATGCCGCACAGGCGAGCGCAACAGTACTGGCGAGGCAGAGCCACTGTCGGTTGTGCTGCTGTCGGCTCTTGTGCCGCTGTCGGCATTCTTTGTACTTGGGGGTACGGAAGGCGGAGTTGTTTTTCTTCCCGGACAGCTGATGTGAAAGAATTCTGCTGTCAATATTCATGTTTTTGTCGATCTGATGTATATTATTTTCTTGTTTAGCGTTAAGTGGACTCTCATGGCGAGGGTATTAATTATGAAAAGGTTATATAAAATGTGTATTCTCTGTAATTAATTATTAATTTGCGTATTTTGATATACCTGTTTTTTATGACCATGTACTCTGATTAATTTTGTAAATAGTATTCCATTTCTTGATACTGTTAGGAACTTTGATTTTTTTGATAGCTAAACCATTTTCTATGTTTTCTATGAATTTTAATATGTTGTCAACCTGTTTTCTTTTGTGTAAGATGACAGAGTGGAGTAAGATTAGGAGTGTCTACACTCAATTATTATGGTGTAAAAATCGGTTTATGGTTAATTAGCCTAATGCTAAATTTTCTTGCTGTTTTGAGCATATGCATTTCCGCTGTTTTTTTTTTTTTTCCTTTTTGGGACATTTTTTGAGTCTGTTTAGGTTACACGAACATCCTCGGACAATGTGAGGCACATGTAACGCCAGATATGCATATCCTCCTATTTCCATCTATTGCACTGCAAATTTTTCTCCTTATTTTGTTACCTGAAGATATAACATTTCTGTGTCTTTGTATATTGTAATTGTTTTACTATTTCTATTTATATGCATTTATGTCGATGTATAATTGGTTTGTTTTGTGAATATTATTTGTATTTATACGATGGGTCTTGCCTAGGGAAAACTGTGCTGTAGAACGAATACATCAATAGGTCGTGTGGAGAACCAAAGTGTTTAGGATCTTTGGTAGTGTTAACACTGTCGCGTGGAGCGCGGGCAGAAGAGAGTCTGGCTGGAGTAGTGCAGTGGAGCAGGTGTGTTGTGTGACGCTTCCGCGAGTTGCCGCGCTTTCGGGGTTTGGCAGCATGTAATTGCGCTCGACTTTCTATGTTAGTTTCTGACATGGTGTCGCGGACGGGAAGCGTTAGCTGGCACACATCAAGACCCCGTTTCAGCTGGAGACCGTGTCAAGAAGAAGGCGCACCAACATCCAGCTTCTGCAACAGCGACGGCCGACAATGAGTGACTGTCGCCACCTCCTCGATCGACGACTTCAAACCTTCAATCAACCAACAAGGAAGACTGGTAGCACGTAAAGTTTTAGAACTGTATGGCAGACCTCAGCTTTTCAAACTGTTAAATTTTTCTCACTAAATTACACCAACATAGCATGAACCTTTGTTGCTCATTGTCCCAATTGCATTACCAAGCAGGGTCCCTTCCTTTTCCGGAATGAACCCGAGCGTCGTTGAAATTCAAACGCCAGCTTTAAAGTAATATCATTCGATTTCACTGCTTTAATTTCGAAGTTCAGTTAAGGTATTCATAGCTGGCTACAATATTTAGATTACACAAGCACAAATTAAGAGTGTCATTTTTGTTACCGTATTTTAGTTTACCTGTGACTGCAGCTCAGCTTGGTACGTACTAAATTTTACTATTGTTAATTGTTCAGAATCATTTAACTCAAGTTCAAAGCTAATTCTCTTATTTCTAAATTGCGTAGATTCAAGTAGCTTTTGAAATGATTGTTGAGGTACCCAAGACTAACCATATTTTACTGAATTTCGATGTGCTTCAGAAACAAAGCTCACTAAATTAACTTTCAATTTTCCGGTTTTATTAATTCTTTTGCTAAATTAAGTCGGAGTGTAGCAAAATTTATTACTTCTGACAAACTTTCAGTTTTCACACTACATGTGTCAACCTTCAGTTGCCACACTTCTAGTGCTAATTATATGTGTAATAACCTTTCTTTTTCAGTTACTATAGTAATTGTCCATAGGACTGGCGACCATAATTTCCCCCAAATCTTAAATATCTAATTACCGCTAGCTAATTGTTAACGTAACGGCCGCACATTTACTTTCTTTATTAACTTTACCCCTTTTCAAAATTAATTTCCACCAGTTTCATTTGCATTTTTCCTTTCATTTAGATGTAACCCTTTCCTCCCTCTTTATCGACAGATTAACTTCGGTGACGATTGCTTTTCCCAATGGGGTTCCGCAAGGGTCGGTCTTGGGTCCTTTGTTGTTCTTAATGTATATTAATTACTTGCCATTCTATATTCATGAAGAGGCAAAGTTAGTCCTTTTTGCTGATGATACAAGTATAGTAATCACACCTGACAAACAAGAATTAACTGATGAAATTGTCAATAATGTCGTTCAGAAAATTACTAAGTGGTTCCTTGTAAACGGACTCTCACTGAATTTTGATAAGACACAGTACATACAGTTCCGTACAGTAAATGGTATGATGCCATTAATAAATATATACCTTAATCAGAAGCATATAGCTAAGGTAGAATATTCAAAATTTTTAGGTGTTTCCATTGATGAGAGATTAAATTGGAAGAAACACATTGGTAATCTGATGAAACGTTTGAGGTCAGCTACTTATGCAATAAGGGTCATTGCAAATTTTGGTGATAAACATCTTAGTAAATTAGCTTACTATGCCTATTTTCACTCATTGCTTGCATATGGCATCATATGTTGGGGTAATTCAGCACTGAGGAATAAAGTATTTATTGCACAAAAGCGTGTAATCAGATTAATAGCTGGAGTCCACCCAAGATCATCCTGCAGACATTTATTTAAGGATCCAAGGATATTCATAGTAGCTTCTCAGTATGTATACTCTCTTATGAAATTTGCTATTAGCAACCAAACCCAATTCAAAAGTAATAGCAGTGTGCATAACTACAATACTAGGGGAAAGGATGACCTTCACTATTCAAGATTAAATCTAACTTTGGCACAGAAAGGGGTGAATTATACTGCCACTAAAGTCTTTGTTCACTTACCAAATAGTATCAAAATTCTGACAGATAACCAAGTATTTAAGAAGATATTAAAAGAATTTCTGAATGACAACTCCTTCTACTCCATAGAGGACTTTTTAGATATAAATTAAGAAAAAAAGAAAAAAACCAAACAAAAAATATAAAAAATTAAAAAAAACGTTATATTAACTTAATTATGTTGTTAAATTAACTTAATTGTGTCATGTATTGGAAAATTTGACTCGTTCCACATCATTACGAAATATCGTATTCATGATCCATGGAACTAGTATTAATCTAATCTAATCTAGACTTAGAACGCAAAATGTTGGTGGACAATGATTTTATCGTACATATAGCAGGCGCAAATGACGTGGTGTTTAATGAAGCTGAGACCCGTGTCGAAGGCTTGTCCATGTTTCTAGAGCAAAACATATCTAAAAATACTGTTGTTGCTACCATTCCACATCGGCATGATTTAACATACCATTTGTGTGTTAACAAAGAGATCAGAAAAACAAATGCAAAGATTAAACTGCTTTGTTCAAGATATGAAAAATGTTTGATTTTGGATATAGGGACATTAGATAAATGGATGCATACTGAACATGTATTACATTTGAACTAAGAGGGGAAGCGATTTTTGTGTGAAAGATTAAATGAACTGATTACAGAAAATATCAAACTAAGTACCCTAATTTACGAAAACAGTTCATTCTCAACTGATTTGCCAACTCACTTAAATACTGTATCCGGTGCCAGCAACATACAGAGTGTTCAACACATCAGCCAGACAGAACCATTGGAATCTCCAGCAGCGACCATAAAAGTGGTGAAGCAGCCAAGAAGAAAGATAACTTCCAGGCTCCAGGAGGATTTTTGGTATCGTTCAATGCAGAGGAAGAGGATATAGCAGATGTTCCGAAGCTCAAACCAACAGTAGGCCAACATGTCCACAGTGAAAGTACCCTGATACCAAGTAAGCCTAATCGTAAAAATGGTGCAGATTTAAAAAAGACTAAACCACTCACAATTTTCTATCAGAACATTGGCCTAAGAGGACTTAAAAATTCACTAGACCAGCTACTAATAAACATAAATGATATTGAAAGAGAAAAGCAACCAGATATACTATGCTTCACTGAACATCATGTCACTTGTGGTATTCAGATGTTGTGCTTAGACAGATTCAGTTTATCATCTCAATATTGCAGATCCAACATGGAGAGGGGTGGAACAGTGATATATGTTAGAAATAATGTAGTATTTAGAACTCTTGATGTAAGCAAATTTTGTATTGAGCAGCACTTTGAAGTTTGTGGTATAGAACTGGCAACAAATAGTGTATCAATAGTCATATTATCAATTTATAGAGCACCTGCAGGGAATCTTGGAATCTTTCTCAAACAGATTGAAGCAATGTTATCAAAATTGTACAGAAAAAACATTTCAGTCATAATAGTAGGCGACTTTAATGTAAATTTCCTGAATGAAAGTTATGACAGAATGGAGCTGGAGCAACTAATGAGCTGTTACAATCTAATGGAAGTAGTTGAATTTCCACTAGGATAACTGACCACTCCAGTACTCTAATTGATAATGTGTTTGTTGATAAGTCTAGGCACAGTAGCTTGCCAGTCAGTCAAGTCCTAAATGGGCTGTCAGACATGATGCTATACCTCTGACAATCCCCCATTTAAATCTTAACAGAAAACCAAAAGCTATCTGGAAAAATGTGAGACCAATAAATAAAGAAACAATGGAGACATACAGGCAGAAGCTACAGTTAGTAGACTGGTCTGAAGTATTCAACTCAGCAGATGTCAACACAAAATTTAATGTATTTATTAATTTAACGTCAAATCTTTTTGAGGAAATCAAATAACAAAATGAAAACCATATGGAAATATGTTAAAAGCGAGACGGGGAGAAGCCTATCTGCCAAAGAAGTGATTAACTTAAGAACTGGGAGCCTTTTGGTAGATGCTCCCGAAATGGTGGCTAATATCTTTAACAATCATTTCCAAACAGTCACCAACCAAATGGGATGCCAGGGTTCTGTAAAGAAAGCTACAGAATATTTGCATAACACCTTAACTAACAAAATAGATGAGATGCATCTTCGAAAAACTACAGTGATAGAATTAGAAAAAATAAATATGTCTTTAAAATGTAAAAATTCTGCTGGAGTTGACAACATTTCCAGCAAGTTTCTGAAATACTGTTGTAAAGAAATAAGTACAGTCCTCTGCCATATTAGTAATATGTCATTGGAAGAAGGTGTTTTTCCCAACAGGCTAAAATATGGGCTTATACGACCAATTTATAAAAAGGGAGAAAAGACCGAGGCTACAAACTATCGAAAATTTCATTACTCTCAGTTTTCTCCAAGGTACTAGAAAAATTGATGCATAGCAGAATGGTTGAGCATCTTAGTAAGCATAACATCCTGAGCAGTAGCCAGTTTGGCTTTCGGAAAGGGGTATCAACTGTGGATGCAATACATGCCTTTGTTGACAATGTTATGGAAGCCATAAATAATAATATGATGATGCTTGGAATATTTTGTGACCTGTCAAAAGCTTTTGACAGTGTAAGTCACAATATTCTCTTGAGTAAAGCCAAGACCCTAGGAATGGGTGGAACCGTAGGCACGTGGTTTGAATCCTATGTGTGTGGTAGAAAGCAGAACGTAATCGTGGAAGGATTGTATGGTGGCCAGGTATCTTCAGAATGGGGCTCCATTACTGCAGGAGTACCTCAAGGCTCAGTATTGGGACCACTGCTCTTTCTAATATTCATAAATGACTTAGTGCTATGTACAGAATATGGGAAAATACTCATGTTTGCTGACGACACCACTTTATCAGTTAATAATCTCTCAGGGAATGTGTCAAATGAGGCTGCAAATAAAGCTTTTGCAGATTTGACAAACTGGTTTGAAACCAATTGCCTTACAGTCAACCTAAAAAAGACAAATTACATTCATTTCTCTTCTAACACAAATGTTACTAATGAAATGAACCTAAAAATGAGTGAGCACAAGATTTTGAAGGTTGAGTCTGCCAAATTCTTGGTCTGCATCTAGATAGCAAAATGAAGTGGCACCACCATATTCAAGATCTGTCCAAAAGGCTAAGCTCAGCAACGTTTGCCTTAAGAATAATTTCAGACACTAGGGAAATTATCACAATAAAAACTGCATATTTTGACTATTTTCAACAACTTATGGCCTATGGTATAATATTTTGGGGAAATCAGCCAACAGCAAAAAAAGTGTTCCATGCACAGAAGCCAGCAATAAGAATTATGTGTGAAGTACATCCTAGGCACTCGTGCAGGGATCTGTTTAGAGCTCTACAAATACTTACAACACCTGCCCAATATATTTTTTTCCGTGATATGCTTTGTTTCAAAAAATAGCAACTTATTCAAAATCAATAGCTCTTACCACAGTTATAACAACTGAAGAAAACTGGATATCCATTATGAGCTAAAAACGAGAATCATGGTCCAGAAGGGGGTTTTATACAGTGACACCAAGATTTTTAATGCCCTCCCACTGCACAAGAAAGAACTGTTTGGAAACATGCCAAAGTTTAAATAAATTCTGAAGCAATTCCTTTTAGATGAATCTTGTTACAGTATTGATGAATTTCTTAGCAAAAATGCATAGAATCTCTTGTTTGTGCTTAAACCTTACTGTGTGACCTCTACAATTGATTAATCATACTCTGTAAGTACAGTGTAACTTAATACAATACCCAAATTTATGTATGTCAATGCCTGTATAACGTAAGAAGAATACCCAAATTTATGTATGGCTGTATATTCTTTCAGATGTCCTGTATCTTAACTAATATGCAAGGGTATATTTTTTTACATCATAAAATCAAAAATGTTTTTGACTGAATACTTCACTCCTTTCTTTGCCTTATTATGGCTATGTGGAAGATGGTGATAGGTCATGTTGCCTTCTAATAACATATTTATGAATATTTGTGCTGGTGTTGAACTGTGAATAAGATCAATGTATCTGTGCACAAAACAATAATCTGTAAAAAACCTTGACTCGTTCTATATCCAGGGATATGTTCCCATATGGATCTATGGAACACAATATAAATATGGGGTTGGGGAAATTACCCACTTACTATATCCAAAAGTTCATCTAATGAGTAGAAGGAGTTGCCATTAAAAAATTCTTTTAATTTCCTTTTAAATGCTATATGGCTATCTGTCACACTTTTGATGCTATTAGGTAAGTGATCAAAGACTTTTGTGGCAGCATAATTTACCCCCTTCTGAGCCAAAGTTAGTTTGAACCTTGAGTAGTGAAGATCATCCTTTCTCCTAGTGTTGTAGCCATGTACACTGCTATTACTTTTGAATTCGTTTGGATTGTTAATAACAAATTTCATAAGTGAATAAATATATTGTGAGGCTACAGTGAAGATCTCTAGCTCTTTAATTGGAGAGCAGGGAGAGAGGAGAAGATTGAGGAGGAAGGGAAGAGGGAAGGGACAGAGAGAGAGGCTGTGGGAAGAGAGGGGGGAGCAGGAGTGAGAGATAGAGAGAAATTAAGATTGTGAAAAGAACGTACACACACACACAAACACACACACACACACACACACACACACACACACTACCAATACATAACACACTTATAAATTGTTCTACTGTATAGAAGCAAATGGCAACTGGGTACGGTGTCAGTTTCTCTCTGAAGTTATTTTTATCACCTATTAAATTTTTTACATCATAAAATCAAAAATGTTTTTGACTGAATACTTCACTCCTTTCTTTGCCTCATTATGGCTATGTGGAAGATGGGGACAGGTCATGTTGCCTTGTAGTAACATATTTATGAATATTTGTGCTGGTGTTGAACTGTGAATAATTGCTGTCTTGCAAATACAGAAAGGAATAAATTCATTTATAGGTTACAGTCAGCATACTCAACTTTTTAAAGAGCTGTCTGCAAGAAGTTCTAGTCCTTCTGTAAAGCAAATGAGTGTTACCGAGTGAAAGTTTTGTGGATTAATTTCAATGAACTTTCAATTTAGGTGTTTGAATTGTGCTCTCTTCCAGTCATTAGAAACAGTTCTCTACATGAAGTATAGAACAATTTTTTGTTAAAATTCCATATATACCCTAATAGGGGGTCGCTTGCTACACTCCGTACTATGGTGACACAACTCTTATTCATACAATGTCATGTCAGTAGAAGACCAATGTAGCCTCTGAAATCTAATAGACTGACAATAATATGTTGTTATATTGGAAACACGAAGTTATGTATTATAGGAAAGTCAAGGTGTGGGCATATCTACAGCCAATAAGGTTTGTTTGGAAAACAGTCAACAAATAATGTTACTAGTAGTTGGAACACATTTTAAATGTAGGCACTACATGAAAACTAAAATGACTTAAAGCACTTATTTCCATTTTCTATAGACAATAGATTGAAATATAAACATTATTTAGACATATTGGTAGGCATTTTGCCCACTTTCTGCATACCGCTATTTTAATCAGTTCTTACTTTCTTGTATTTTTTCAAAATCACACAGTTAATAAACCTGTTCATTGGGACTTTAATTTATTTATAACATTGCTTTTAATATGTGTCGCTTTCATGTTCTAATTTTATCTGTCAGCAGTGTCTGACACCAGTGCTGTACTGTTGCAAATTTCTTTGTGTTTGAAACTCTAACCATTCTTCTCCCCTCTATTTTCTGTTTAATTTTCTGTTTTATTCTGTCCAGTGTCTCCACAACTATGACAAAAAATGTAGACATGTATGACATATAATGGAGATTCATAGCAGCTTAATAAGTGAGCGACAGTGAAATACAGTTAATGTGATTTAACAAGTACCCCTTACCTACACATGTAGTATTATCAGGTGCCAACATATAGCCAGCATGACAACTGCATACATATCCTCCAGCTGTGTTATGGCAAAAATGTGAACAGCCACTTATGCCTCTACTGCATTCATCAACATCTTCACAACTTCGTTTTCCATCACTGGTTGTTATCTCCCATCCAGTGGGACATTCTGTTCTGCAGTGGTAAGATCCAACAGTGTTAACACAGCCAAGTTCACAGGGCTTTGCGTCAAGGTACTCTGCTTCACACTCATCAATGTCTGTAGATAAATAAGAATACTGTATTCATTATTTTGTGAGATGAAACACTCATATATTTGGATAAACTTACAAGTAACTGTTCTATATGCTGAAAACATTGGAGGTGAAACATCTAATACAGAATTACATTGTTGACGTGAGTAATAATACAGAAAAAATGACACGTTAAAATGTAGCAAGGTGGAACAATTCCATGGCCTGTAAGTCCATTTTTTAAATAATTATTTTTTTCTTTTTTCTTTTTTATACATAAAACATGTACTTTAACTGTATATGATCTCCAAATTCTTACATGAGCTGTAATTTTGAAAATTTTAGTCTTCAGTGTATAATTTATGGGCTGCCAGCAACAACAGTATGAATAGTTAGGTAGAAATATTTTACTTAGAGAAATATTCTAAATTTACAAATCTATAAAACAATGTGCACTTCAAAATTTGAACTTGCTGTTAATTATTTGTTTTTCTTTTGACATATTTTATTAAAAAGTCCTCAGGTTTCTCATTCACACAACAGTGTTTAATTTTTTCTGATAACTGTGTAATTCAAAACTTATCTGTGTTCAATAGTATCATAGTTCATAATGTTCCAATTTGAAATTTTAATGTTGTTGTATCGTAACTGTAAATTTTCTGATCCCAAAACTGTAGGCTTTTACAAAAAAATAATGTTAATTAATGAGATATTCAGATTGAAAATTTAACTTTCCAGGAAATTCTTTGGAGACTTTTGTAGGTCCAAGAGCACACCAAAACTTCCATGCCTTAAAATAGGACAATAAATTATACCAATTAAAGAATTTCTGTACAGCAGCTAATCAAGAGAGTTTTCTTGCCTAATGTGTTTAAGTATTCTGCTCTATTTTTTCCCTCTTTTTATTTTAATATCCAAAATGTTATAGCTTCGTATTTTATGATTTGTTATATCTGTCATATGAACATCTCTACATAGACATCCTACAGAATTCCCATCCCCCCAGTTCTGACCAAGGTTTTCACAAGATTTCCTCTGGTTGTAAGGCACATGCGAGAACTGAGAGTTCACTCCCAAATATTCCCAACAAGGACTCCCTTTTGCCCCACTGCCAGTTTGCCTGGTATTTTGGCTGAGAACTCAGAGTCAGTCTGCATCCAGCTGTCATTTAAACCTTTGTATGAGACTGTAGTCTGCATTTAACACATAAGGTTCCTAGTCAGTCACTGGCAGTCAGTGAGTATACTTAAATTGTGTGTCAGTAAATACCAAGTTAGTATCAAAAAGTTCATGGTGTCAATTTGCTTGTCAAGATATATAGTTACAAAGTCAAAGGTACATCATTCAGCTCCTTGTTTAGTCATGAATGGCAACTTACTAATTTCTATTAAGCTATTTAGATCCTACTAGGGCTGCTGACCTGTAATGTAACATTAAAGTTACTCACTGCACACTGATGTTAGCATATTTAAGAACAATAAATAGCACCTAGCAGCAGTAGCATCAAAAGATCTATGGGACCTACAAGGCATTAAAAATAAACTGGTAAGCTTACAGTGGGTTGGTAGCACTTAAAGTCCTTCTAATTTTTAAGAGGATGTAAATCAAAGGAGATCACAAAATTAAAAAGAGTATCTGGCCACTGTAAATTAAAAGAATTAGAAGCATGGATAATGATACTGGTGAACAGAATAATCTATTTTATTTAAAAAAGCAATATACACTGTTTATAGAAGATAATTCCTTGTCACAAGCAGTATATCTTATACATAAATTGATCAAAGAATGGGAAGTTTGGTTTAGTGATATGTGGCTGGCAAGCTGTGATGTAGTGGTAAGGGCAGGCAGGTAAGGGGAAGCAGTCCAGAGGTCCAAGATACCTCAGCAAGCTGAGCAAGGAAGTGGGTAGGTATCTAGTGAGCCAATAAGTACAAACCACCTGGATTTCTTCACAAGTAGCAAGGGGTAAAACTGAGTCATCGCATGGTTATAGATGCTATGCCGCAAAGCAAGATTGTAACTGTGCCAAAAACTGAAGCTTCGTATATGCAATGATGTATAATAAGGCAATGAAGCCACAATAAAGAGACAAGTTCAATAAAAGTAATACAATATTTGTACAACAAATATTGTGAAACCTATTGATGGGTATGTGTAAAAATGTTTATAACAAAAGTAACAAATAACACAAACATATTAAATACGCATATTATACACCACTGAATAGACATTGAAATCACTATAAAATGAGCAGATCTGATATACTGATAAAAAGACCCACAATTTGTGGCAAATGTAATGTATATTTATGTATCTACATGTATGTATGTCGTATAAACCTTTGTGTGAGACTGTAGTCTGCATTTAACATGTAAGGTTCCAAGTCAGTCAGTGGTGATCAGTGAGTATATTTAAATTATCTGTCAGTAAATACCACTTACCACAATACCACTTTACTAAGTGGCAAAACAAAGAGTTCTTTACAGGGACACAATAATGTTAGGCTCTACTTTGGGATCAGTTAGTGGGACACATTCTGAGACATCAAGAGATACCAATTTAGTACTGTAGGGAATCATGGGTGGTAAAAATTGTAGAGGGGGACCAAGAGATGAATGCTGTACGCAGATTCAGAAGGATGTAAGTTGCAGTAATTACTCAGAAATGAAGAGGGTTGCACAGGATAGAATAGCATGGAGATGTGCATCAAACCAGTCTTTGAACTGAAGACCACAGCTATAACAACAAGAAAATGGTGATCAGGCACAAAGATATCCTGTTGACCAATGTAGTACGTCATGTGACAGAGTTGAGGAAGGAGCAAGTAGGTTTGGGAGTCTTTTCCTCTTCGTAACAGTTAGTGTAAGCTTGATAAAGTATTGTGCAACCAGTGAGTCATCCATGCGTTAAGTGATCGCATGGTGCAATTGGATTGGGCTTAACAATTTTCAGGGCATCAGTTTGCTACTTTGGACATATGTAAACACTGAATGCCAGAACAGACATTTGTTGTGGAAGTCTGTTTTAAAGAAACGGTTATTGCAAATAGACTTTATTGAACTGATTAAATGTTCAGAATTTTTACAGATTATCAATGCTGTCCACTGCACAATGCTTTTGGGTTACATTAGTCATTGCCTGCATACACTCTGCTTCTTTTGCTAGGTAAGTTATACCAAATTTCTGTTTACCCTCCGTGTAATACTAGTCTGTGTATGGCTTCATTATTTTCTTGTGCTAAATGATGCTGAGAATGAATCTTAATGCTGTTGGGTAGATGTGTTAAATTAGTAGATGTAAGCATGTTTCATAGGTCATGTTTTACTGTCCACAGTCTTCACATGAACAAAAAGGGAAGATCCACCTATTAAATCAACAAATTAGCCCTCAGCCTCACACACCAGCCAAAGACCTAGGCCAGAACAAAAGTATTAATATGCCAATTACTTTAGACTTTTTTTTTTTTTTTTTTTTTTTTTTTTAGCGCCGAGGAGGTCTGTACAGCTCAGTATTGTAGCGTGTAGGATACAAGCCCAAAAACTGATGCACTTTAATGTTCAGTACCTCAGAAATAAACAAGACCTTTTACAAGTTCTTGTGTCTGAACATGCCCCCCCCCCCCCCCCCCCCTCCTCAATGTCATTGTGATTATGGAACATGGTCGCAAAGCTGAGGAATTAAAATTTTGTAAAAATTAATGGGTCATGCTGTAGCTAACAGCTACTGTAGGCAGCAACATAAAGGCAGTGGGGATGGCTATTTTCGTTCAAGACACACTGATTAATATGAAAATGTCTTTCCTGGATAAACACCGCAGTGAAATAAATCAAGAAATTACTGGATACTCTTGAACTGAAGGGCTAGGGTAGTAATTACATGAAGCACAAAGTAATAGGAATTTATCACCCACCAAATGTAGATTTTAAGTCTCAGCTTAGTAATTAGTTTAGAGATGTCCCAAGTAGCCTTACTGTACTAGGGGATCTGATACTAATGCAAACTCCAACAATATGGCTAACTGGAGGCTCACAGATGTACTGAATTCATGCAACTTTGTAAACATAGTAGGCACTGATACGAGAGTGACAGACTACACCCCCAGCATACGATAGATTATTTCATAATCAGTAGACGTGCTACCAACAGTGTTAAGCACAGCTATAGTGTAGAATTTCACTGCTCAGACAACTATTGTCAGTCTCTTCAGTACATGGATACAAACACAGCAGAAGCAACAAATTTTATTGGACAGAAATGAATACTGAATACTCATAACACAAACTGCCTCAAACATAAACTATCCCAGGAAGAATGGAGCAGGCTTTATATGCCAAAAGACTCAAACAATAAATGGGATGAATTCTATGTAACAATTTTTAGACATATTATCATTGTTGCCAAATTAAAGATGTTAAAAGGACTAACACACAGAAAGAATCCAAAGCTGAAACTACTCAGTAGTCTGTTTAAACTCAAGCAGAATGTTCATGACTTCTTCATACTTTATAAATCTAAAAAGGACATCATTCTCAAGGAAAAGTATTGCACAGCCATGAAAATGTTTAAGACAGAGCTTTCAAATTTCAGGAAAAAGGTTCACAGTGATTCAGTCATTAAATATGACAATGTGTGTAAGCATCTTGGAAGCTCATTAATCAATATCAGAAAGCACCATCAAATATGAATGCAGAAGAAATCAGCATATTGCATGAGGGATCATTAATAGAAGATCCAAGGACAATCTGTGGCATTTTTAATAAATACTTCATCACTCCATGTGCTATCCCAGCTCAACTTGTTGAGCAAAACAGCCAGATAAACATTTGCTCACTCCAAGGTATAAACTTTGAATTCATAACTGTAATGTGAACATGAATTAAGTCAAGTAATCGACACAATAAAGACCAAACTCTCAGCTGGCTGGAATGAGACAGCTAACATCATAGTTAAGAAGTGTCACAAAGAATTAGTTAAATCTATTACCCATCTCATTAACTGCTGTATTAGGGAAAACTCCTACCCCGACTCATTAAAAATGTGCATAGTCAAATCAACATACAAGAAAGGATCCAAAAAACAGGCTGAAAACTTTGGGCCAGTTTCAGTAAGCCCCTTATTTAGCAAAATATTTGAAGATGTTTTGCTTTCACAGCTAAGTGATTATTTCACACAAAATAATCTCCTCACAGAAACAACATGGTTTCAGGAAAAACCACAGCACCATCACAGCAATCTCTGTATTTTTACATAGACTTTATAGTGTACTAGAGGAAGGAAATTGGCAACAGGCATATTCACTGGACCTTACTAAAGTATTTGATTCAATTAAATATGACATATTAATAGAGAAACTTCAGGCATATAGCTTAAAAGATCCAGCAATACTATTGCTGACCAACTACTTGTCAAACCAGAAGCAGAGCACATAGCTAACCTATGAAGGTATTGACTGAGTTGTAATCTCCCAGTCTTCTAGTGAAACAATGAAATAAGGAGTCCTCCAGGGGTCACTTCTCAGCCCCTTTGATGTCACCCACCATGAAACTCTAAAATTGTGTGTTATGCAAATGACAAATCTCTCTTGCTTTTTGGGAAAAATACCTGTGAACTTATTTCTACTGCTACAGATGGAGTAATAAATATAGTTAAGTGTTTTCATGAACAAGATCTAAATGTAAATGTTAACGAATCACAATTATTAAGTTAATTCACAATTATTATCATTTAAGACTGTTAACTCTAACCATACCTCTATAAATAATATATGTGGAATTGAAGCAATGGGCACCGATAGCTGCACATTCTTAGGCCTCTACTTAGATGGAAACTTGCAATGGTCAAATCATATTAACTATGTGTTTCAGAAGATTAATAATACATTGTATCTATTCAGTCACTTAGCAAAAATAGTTACAAACCCTACTGTCAAAACTGTCTTCTGTGGAACAATATATCCTTTACTAAATTATAGTACTGAACTATGGGGCAGTGCTACAGATATAAACCTCAATAGATTAATGTTTCTGCAGGAGAAGACAATGATAATAATGCCTGGTTTAGGTCGTTATGATTCTTGTAGAGAGGTTTTTGTGCAATATAAGTACCTTACAGTATATTCCTAGTATTTCAATAGGATAATTTTGTTTTTTGTACATCATCAAAAAGAGTTGAGAAAATGCAATGTTATACATGACTACAATACTAGAAACAAACTGCTTCATGCAAAGGACAAATCTAAAAATAACAGATCACAGCCCTTACATCAGTGATCAAATCTGGTTTAACAAACTGCCAAAAGGCTTATATGTGCATGATGGAAATATCTTCAAAAGGAAACATATATTATTCCTGAGAAGGATGGAGTTTCAGATAGGCACAACAAAAATATTGTCACAAAATGAGCTTTTGGCCAACAAGGTTGGTTGGTTGGTTGGTTGGTTGGTTGGTTGGTTGGTTTGTGGCAGTTGACCAGACTGGCCAAGAAGGCCTTTGTCAAAAGGCGCATGCGCGCGCACACACACACACACACACACACACACACACACACACACACACACACATGACCACAGCCTGTGGCAGCTGAAGCCAGCCAATATTGTTACCTTCCTTCCAGGATTTTCCATTGCTTGATTCCTAACAAAGTAATTTTTGTACTCACTTTCTGAGTTTTCACTTGAATTCATGTGATCTTACACTTTTTACAGGAAATTAGGCATATTTCAATTAAATACCCACTTTTGTGGCTTTATGTTCTCTTTTGTGTGGTGTGAAAATTTTAGCATTAGATGGCATTGTAGGTGACAGAATATGCAAAATAAGAGATATGGGGTACAAGGCAGTTCCTCAGTTTGTGTCTGAAATGCTTGGCATAACTGTCTCAGTGCAATATCCTATGGTACAGGTAAAGCTCTTTTACAAAAACAGTGACTGTGAGTCAGTAGTTCTGCAGAATTTCTGGACACTCAAAGGGTCAGGAAAAGATGTTGGTCCAATGTCTGCCAAGGGTCTGGGGAAAATGATAATGAAACTTGAAAAGACAGATTCTTTTGAAGTGCAGCAAAGAAGAGGGAGGAAAGCAATTGATCCTACATCATTAGAAGATGTGGCAACAGCATTATGGGAGTGGTCAAATGGTGGTGTGCAAACAGGCAGTGCACGGGGAATGGACATGGCTGTGTGCATAGTGCGTAAGACTCTGTGAAGTGTCCTGCATTGCTATTCATACACAATTACCAACATTTGGTAGTTGCCTCATGCTGACCTGGCAGTAAGAAAAATCTTGGATCTAGAACTTCTTGCTCATATGGAAGTGGACAATGAATGGCCATAGAACATACTGTGGACAGATGAAGCATATTTCCATCTCCATGAACATGTCTACACATAGAATTGCAGAATATGAGCAATCTAAAATGCACTCACACATCAGCAAGTACTGTTTAATTCTGCAATGATAACTGTGTGATGCAGATTTTTTACGAAAAGATGGATCCTGTTATCTGTACCAACACTGATGTTTGAACGTCTTATTATATAAAAGCCATTTCACCTCTCAACAGCATGGATGTGTAGATAGGATCATTTTTATGCAAGATGGCATTCCCCTGCACATTGCACACCCTGTCAAGCAACTGCTGCAGAGGCATTTTCGAACTGCTATAGTTATCAGCTGTTATTTCCCTACAGCCTGGCCATCCAGATCACCTGATCCTAATTCATGTGACTTCTGCCCATGGTGTTATCTGAATGAAGCTGTGTTCAACGCTCCAATTACACATGTAGCTGAACTGATGATGTGCATTGCACAATGCATTGTGAGTGTGACCCCTGAGACATTCCGATCTGTTATGGAATAGCGTTTCTTGATTTCAGTTTGTAGCAGAAAATGGTGGACAGCATATTGAACATGTCCTCCTCCAGTCTCATGACAGTTAAAACCCAATTTCATTGTTGCTTTTTATTTGGTTTTTGTCCTCAGGACAATTAAAAACCCATTTTTCCTATCTGGTTGACAAGCTTTGGTACAGTGGATGCGCTTACCTAATTATCATTGCTACAGATACTGAATGTCAGCCTTTTGTACTCATTCACATTGCACAGTATGGTTGGTTTAATGTGCAACTCACACTATAGCCATCATACTGTGTTTCATCTGTCATTTGTAGCCAAACCCATTTTCATTACAACACCTACAGTGTCATCTAGTGGGAAATTTATTTCCTTCCATCCCTCCCTCATCCATAATGTTCCCACTTTTTTTGATGATATTGTGTTCAAGTTCGACATCATTCTAATCTATAGTTCTTTTTTTGCATTATTTTTAAACTGGGACTTTAATTATAATTACTGTGTACACTGTGAACAGCAGCTACCATTGAACGTTAATTATAATTACTGTGTACACTGTGAACAGCAGCTACCATTGATATTTACAATAAAGTATAAAAACAAGCCACATAAACATGGGCACATAATGCACTGAAAATATAACTCTCATACATGTGGAGCCAGGTGCCAAACTGACCATATATTGAGAATTTAGTGGTAAGGAAAACTGCCATCAACAGATCACCTGAGCAACCATACAGAAACTATTTGGTTATGAGAGAGAGTATCACTAGGAAAGCACACAAAAAGTATATCAGTTATGTACTATACAAACTTAAAGCCATGGAGAAACCATGCAGGCACGAAACTATAAAAGAGCAAGTTATGTAATCTACTGATTGCAAATGAACCAAATACACAGACCTGATGCAGGCAAGATATTAGCCTTTAAAATTTACAAAATGAGAGGAATAATCAAATTAAATGTAAATTAAACGAAGTGCAAGGTATAATGAAGGTACAAAATATAATACACTGTAGTTGCATAATCAATTCCATTCCAACCACCCCCCCCCCTTCCCCTCCACCATCCTGCAAAGGATATACAAGCATAGGAACAAAACATATACAGGGCGAGTCAGGAGAAAAGGTACATGCTTTGACGGGTGATACTACCGGTGATTCTGAACAAAAAACGTCTAATAAATACATACCCTTCTCTTAACTGTCTCCAGGTAAACCAATGAAAACAGCTAGGAACAGGAAAGGTGTAGGTGATGGTAAATTAAGATACTGTTATGTTATGGTTTGTTTAATCATGTACGTTTCCTCACAGAAGACGTCAATGTCAATCCATGTTGCTGCTCTTGTAGACAGATGTGTCGCTAATCGGAGCTCAGTTTTGCATTCCTTTACCGTAGCACAAGCATGTAAAATACGAGAGAGAAGTTCCTCTCTTGTGTCCACTCTGCACTTGTAGAAGTTGCTCTTCAGCCACCCCCACAAACAGTAATCCAATGGGATAAGATCGGGTAACCTCGGTGGCCAAGCAATGACTCCATGGCGACCAATCCAACAACCAGGATACATTGTGTTGAGATACTGTGTCACAATACGAGAGAGAAGTTCCTCTCTTGTGTCCACTCTGCACTTGTAGAAGTTGCTCTTCAGCCACCCCCACAAACAGTAATCCAATGGGATAAGATCGGGTAACCTCAGTGGCCAAGCAATGACTCCATGGCGACCAATCCAACAACCAGGATACATTGTGTTGAGATACTCTGTCACTGCCTATACGGAATGTGTAGGAGCTCCATCCTGCTGTAAGTACATACGAGCTCGTGTTGTCAAAGGGATATCCTCCATGTATTCTGGTAACACATTTGAAGAAACTCAAGATACTGTGTCCCAATAAGATGGTTGTCTAAAACAACTGGACCAATGAGTTGGTCATCAATAATACCACACCACATGTTGACTGAGTAACATCATTGAAAATTCGTTTCCACAGTAGCGTGCACATTTTCATTGGCCCATACATGAAAGTTGCACTTGGTGTTGATTCCATTGTGGGTAAATGTTGACTCATCAGTGAACAGAATGCATGGAATTAATCACTCATTGGTAATGATCCACTGACAGAATTCTTGCCGGGCAGCAGCATTGCCTTCATACAGATGTTGTACACTCTGCCGATGAAGGAGATACAGACCATGCTCACGTACTGTGCGTATCACTCATGTTTGTGGAATACCAACTTTGTTCTACAAGATATCCTTATCCCACTAGTCAGCCACCCAAGCTGCCTATTACTGCTAGTACCCCATTTAGAATGTTCTAATGGAAAGCAAATTTCAAAGAGCATGAGAAATGTGTTAAGGAAAACATTGTATTTATCATCTATGTTATCGGCACTATAAACATTCTGCCACTTTTGTTCCTTGAGGAGGTTTAAAGAACTCTCTATTGCTTTTGGATTAACTTTCCTACAGAGTTTGTAAATAAATATGACATTGGTTTGAGTACAAAAGCCTTTTAGTGTTAAAATTTGTGCATCATGGTCTGAAAGTCCATTCACGCTTTTACTAACAGAATGCCCATCTAATAATGAAGAATGAATAAAAATATTGTATATGGCTGTGCTACTGTTCCTCTGCACCTTAGTTGGAAAAAAACACAGTTTGCATCAGATCATATGAATTTAGGAAATCTACGAACATACTTTTTCTTGCACCATCATATACAAAATTAATATTGAAGTCACCACATATAACTAATTTCTGGTACTTCCTACAAAGTGAATCAAGAACCCTCTCTAGCTTGAGCAGAAATGCTCTGAAGTCGGAGTTAGGGGACCTATGAACAACAACAATTAGAGGTTTAGTTTCACTAAATTCAACTGCCCCTGCACAACATTCAAATATCCGTTCAGTGCAGTGTTGCGATTCATCTACGGACTCAAATGGAATTCTGTTTTTTTTTTATGTACATAGCCACTAACCCACCCCACAAGGAGCTCCTTGAGAAACAGCCAGCTAATCTGTATCCTGGTAAAGGAAGCCTCCAAATTGTCAAATTAAGTGGTGCTCTGATATACCAATAATTTCAGAGTCAACATCTATAAGCAATTCACTAACTTTATCTCTAATACCTCTTATATTTTGATGAAATATGCTAGTTCCTTCTCTACTTGGAAACATTACATCCTCGGAATGTGAGCCCTTAGTTAGAGGGACTTCCTTTAAGCAGGTATACCTATCAGCTAACTTCAATCTAAAAAAGGTGCAGCTATGACACCAACTACTACAGGAATTTTTCCATGAGTGACCCCACCACCACCACCACCACTACTCACTGCACTGCTAAGCTTAACCAACCTCCCCTTCCCATACCTATTGAGGTGCAGGCCATACCTAGGTAACCCGATGTACTGATAGACCCAACTGGTACCACTGAGATGTGACCCATGCCCTCTGCCATCAGCACCCTCCCCAGCCCCATGTTAATGCACCCAACAGCTGCATTAAGGTGAAGCTGATCATGACGCTGAAACAGTTGCACAAAATGCACATTAGTGCCACCAGTTTGAGTAGCTATCTTTACCAGGTCACCCCCTACATAATATTCCCCGGCCCTGCTCCACCCACTATCACTACCTGATCCTCCTACGTAAAATTCCTACATAACCCCTCTGTGCTGTCAGTCCGTTGAGCCAACCCTGCACTAGGCTTCACAATGCTGGTGACCTGGTACCCACTCTTAAACACTTCCTGCAACTTGGTCTTCTGGAAAATTTGGCTTTTTTTGCTTGTGTGGGTTCTACATGTGTCTGTGAATCTATCAGGCAATTTTTTATATTGTTTTTTATCTGAGGTAGGTTAAAAATTTGAAAACTAATTTAGTGGTTTTACTTTTACTGCTATTTAAAGCTTTTCTTACATGTGTAAACATATTTTAGTGGGTATTTTAATTATTTCCATGATAATGATGAGCTATGTACATAAATCTGGTGCACAGAAGCTGATATACAACTGAACACAGGATGAAAAAATTGTGAAAGAAGTAGAGAAAATAAAAAAAGACCAATAGGTAGCTATCTTTTGCCAAAAGATAATCCAGTGTCGAATGTGTGTACATCAGAAGAAGCAGAAAATCGTTCTGAGCAAAAACCTATGCTGACTGCATCTGATATAGACATTTTTCCACCAAATGGAGAGGTAACCAAACAAAAGTCTGTGTCTAACGAATGTAGTGCCTGTGACTGGAATTCATGTGATCCTTTGCAATGGCCATGTCCACTCAATAACAGTGATAAAAACAGAATTTTTAGAAATGACATTTCAAATATTGACCTTTGAACAGGTCAGCAGTTTGTAGACAAATAAAGCAGAAAATTTACCAAGTATCACTTGTATTCCAATTGCTCACTTGAAGCGAAAAGAGATTGGCTAGTGTAGGACAGCCAAAAAAACCTCTTTTGTTGGTCATGATTATTATTTCAGAATGATACCAAAAAGCCTGTTTCAGCTAGGTTATGGAAACTATATGAAGTATTTGTCTACATGAAAACAACTTGGAAAGAGCTATACTCTATTCATCCTGATCACAAGAACAGTTTGCCACATAAAAATAATTATTTAGAATGTATATGTCATCAATAAGGCCTAGTAGGTAGCAGTGTGCATTCAATGTTCATAAACTGTTGCCAAAAGAAAGAGACTTTTGAAATGAGCTGTTAAAAAGAATTTTAGATGTTACTATATTTTTATTCTCATGTAATTGTTTTGCAAAAAAGACATATGAGTAAACAGAAATGTCCTGATCAGTTATTTTTCCAAGTTTGAAACAATGATTCTCTTGAATGTTTGGAGAGTAATTTTGAACTATATAATTGCAAGAACTTTGATCATGCAGTCAAAAAATATTGCCTTGATATTGAAATAAAAAATTGAGGCTTTTACAATTGACTGATCTGGCCTTGCTGTGCTGGTACTGCGAATGGCTGAAAGCAAGGGGAAACTACGGCCGTAATTTTTCCCGAGGGCATGCAGCTTTACTATATTCTTAAATGATGATGGTGTCCTCTTGGGTAAAATATTCCAGAGGTAAAATAGTCCCCAATTGGATCTCCGGGCAGGGACTACTCAAGAGGACGTCGTTATCAGGAGAAAGAAAACTGGCGTTCTACGGAACGGAGCATGGAATGTCAGATCCCTTAATCGGGCAGGTAGGTTAGAAAATTTAAAAAGGGAAAGAAGAGAATAGAAGCTTTCAAAATGTGGTGCTACAGAAGAATGCTGAAGATTACATGGGTAGTTCACATAACTAATGAGGAGGTATTGAATAGAATTGGGGAGAAGAGGAGTTTGCGGCACAACTTGACTAGAAGAAGGGATCAGTTAGTAGGACATGTTCTGAGGCATCAAGGAATCACCAATTTAGTATTGGAGGACAGCGTGGAGGGAGACCAATAGATGGGTACACTAACCAGATTTAAAATGATGTAGGTTGCAGTAGGTACTGGAAGATGAAGAAGCTTGCACCGGATAGAGTAGCACGGAGAGCTGCATCATACCAGTCTGAGTACAACAACAATTTACCATAGACAAAGATATAAGAGTTCTCTGGTCTGAATTCTTAAGCAGATCTAGCATATGGCTACCAAAATTTGGTTTGAGAAAGTTTTTTTTTTTTTTTTTCAAAAATTTGAGGAAGAACAAGGAAGGTTTTCTTTGATGAAGCTGACTTGGGTAGTAGTGGAGCACCTGACACACTCCCAGATAGAATTGAAGAACAATAATTTCAAAAAGAGGTTTTTGATGTAATCAAAAACAAGATTGTTTCTCAGCTGGATTCTCAGTATAAAGAAAATTGGTAATATTTGTCCATCTTTTGAAGCCATTCTCAGAATAAGTACAACTTTGGATACAATTAAGAAATTTATTATAATTTACCCTGATGATATGGATGATAATTTTAACAAAGGAATAAAAATGTTTAAGTTGGTGAGTGCAGCTGCTTTTGTGGATCTGACAAAGTCAACAGGAAATAAAGGGCTTCCTTTTCTTCTTCTAAATGAAATTTATAAATTGAGGTTACCATCCGTGTTTCCTGAACATTTTCATTACCCTACCAGTGATGGATGATTCAGTAGAGAGGATTCACTAAATTAGCATTAATCAAAAACCATTTAAGATCTACTTTAAGCCAAGAGAAACTTAATCATCTAGCATTATTATCAATAGAGCATGAACTTTACTCTAAAAAGTGCTCCAGCTGCAAGAAATTGTTCAGCTGACACTGACAGTTTCAACAAGAGTCTTTAAATCAAGATAATGAAGTATGCTGCAAAGGTTCCACATTAAGTTTTAGGTTTGCTTCTTTTGATAGCTATTATTATTATTATTATTATTATTATTATTATTGTGCATACAAATATTTACATCTGTTCAAATACAGCACATTCAATTAATTAATAAATTATTGGCAGTGCACTGTGCAGGCAGCATTTATTTACTGCTCAGGTGTGAAACATAATGAAGAAACAATATTTCTGGAAATTAACTACTATGAGCTGAGAAGGCTTGGGGCCCCTCACAAAAGTTCGTCTAGGGGCCTATGAAATCTATGGGTGGAACAGCTTACAGGAGGCATAACTTGATCCTCTCAGAAAGAACTCATATTCAAATGTCATTTACAAATGAGAAACTTCCCCCCCCCCCCCCCTTAAGCACGCAATATAGATGGCATTAGCCCTACTGACTTTGTGTGGTTGTGCTGTAATGTTAATCATTTGTATATCCAAGCACATAACACAGTTCGTACTATGTAGTGTTTGATGCTTCCCCACTTTTTTTTATCATTTTGACTATCTGGGTTAGTGGTACATAAGGTCAACACTAATTTGTGGCCACATTAGCTGTCAATGGGGCTTTAAATATTTAGTTTTTTTTTCTTTCCAACATTTACATACAAATATTCCATTACATTCATTTGATGGAATTGAAACTGTTCCTTGTCGATATTGACTCCACTGATAGTCACTATCTTATTGCCATATTTGCACAAATATAGGCTGCATTTAAACTTTTGATATGAGGTTATAGTAAAAAGCAAATCTCAAATGTAGATTGCACTGCTAAATTTATGAGAAAGTTCAAGTAGGCAGTACTTTAAGTAGCATCTCTCTCCCTCCCCCTCTTCAACTCCTGCAAAACTACAGTTAACAGAACAGAAGAGCTCTGCCAAGGTGGCAGGCCATCTAAACCTGACACGTTAAGGTCGAGAGGAAAGTTACTCCTTTGGTTTGTGAGCAGTGATGGGAAAGAAACATGCTATAGTCCACTGAAAAAGACTTGATAGTTAACATTTGTCACTTGCCACCGTGGTGTTGCCACATCAGCTGCCAGCTACCACTTGGTTATAGGTAACTTGCTAACATGGCAAGTCACTTCACAGATCCTGTTAATGTGTAATGCAGAGCAGTGTTGTAAGTGGCCACCACAAGATATTTCGAAAGTTTGAGATGTTGGGTCATCAGCTGAATTTAAGTGACCAATGAACTGTGGCAGGAGATGTCTTTTGTAGCCCCGAATTTAAACTCATGTCATAAGCTAACCACAACCTTGTGATGTGTAATGCATCTGAGAAAGCAATGGTCAACAATCTGTGGCATAACTAAAATCACTTTGCTTTGTTCATGGATATTAAAGCTATCCTCTACGAGCAATTCAAGATGGAAAAAGTTCAGTTTCATTGCTGCAAGCAAGCTGTAACTCCTTGCTATCATTGGTTACCTAAAACTATCCTCTCATTGGCTACACAAGCTGCCATGTTACCAAACAATGAACAGTCCTCATTACCACTTGGTTTTAGACTATAGACAACACAGGCACAAAAGCAAATAAAAAAGTCAATACAAAGATTAAAATTTTGTAGTA